>NC_052312.1:39644609-39956692 GCF_016432855.1 Salvelinus namaycush
CACTGGAGGCTTCGTGCCATGGATCATCACTGGAGGCTTCGTGCCATGGATCATCACTGGAGGCTTCTTGCCATGGATCATCACTGGAGGCTTCTTGCCATGGATCATCACTCGAGGCTTCTTGCCATGGATCATCACTGGAGGCTTATCTCTGGGAGAAGGCACAGGACTCACCAGGCTGGGGAGACATGCAGGAGGGTTAGGACTTATCACAGGCACAGGACTCACCAGGCTGGGGAGACATGCAGGAGGCCTCTTCCTTGGCCGAGGCACCGGATACACTGGGCCGTGGAGGCGCACTGGCAGTCTCGAGCGCAGAACTAGCACAACTCGTCCTGGCTGAATACCCCCTGTAGCCCGGCAAGTGCGGGGAGCTGGAACAGGCCGCACTGGGCTGTGCTGGCGAACCGGGGACACTGTGCGTAGGGCTGGTGCAGGATAACCCGGGCCGAGGAGACGCACTGGAGGCCAGATGTGCTGAGCCAGCACCATCCCTCCTGGCTCGATGCCCACTCTATCCCGGCCGATGCGAGGAGCTGCGATGTAGCGCACCGGGCTATGAGTGCGCACTGGGGACACCTTGCGCGTCACTGCATAACACGGTGCCTGACCAGTACGACTCTCGCCATGGTAAGCACGGGGAGTTGGCTCAGGTCTCCTACCTGACTCCGCCAATCTCCTCGTGTGCCACCCCCCCCCCAAAAAAATAATTCTGGGGCTGCCTCTCGTGCACGTTTCCTCAAGCCAACTCCTCGTAGCGTCGCCGCTCCGCTTTAGCTGCCTCCAGCTCCTCTTTAGGACGGCGATACTCTCCCGGCTGTGCCCAGGGTCCCTTGCCGTCCAAGATTTCCTCCCATGTCCAGGAGTCCATTCCACCACGCTGGTTGGTCCTTTGGTGGTGGGTAGTTCTGTAACGGTTCTCGTGGGCTGAAGGAAGAGTGGACCAAGGTGCAGCGTTTAAAGTGTTCATGATTTAATCAACAAAAAAAACAAAATCGAACAAAAACAACAAACAGGAGAACGAAAGCGAAACAGTTCTGTCTGGTGCAGACACAAAACAGAAAACAACTACCCACAAAACACAGGTGGGAAAAGGCTACCTAAGTATGGTTCTCAATCAGAGACAACGATAGACAGCTGCCTCTGATTGAGAACCACACCCGGCCAAACACATAGAAATAGAAAACAGAACAAAAACATAGAATGCCCACCCCAACTCACGCCCTGACCAACCAAAATAGAGACATAAAAAGGATCTCTAAGGTCAGGGCGTGACACCCACCGGCAACATTTCAGTTGCATCTTGCGCCATAAATTAGGCTACACTTGTCTGTCCATCACACATTATGTAAATAACTAGCTTGCCTGCTCAATCTGCACTGATTGTGAAGTAATTGAATGATCTACATGTAAAAACCGGTTGCATTTAACACATTGAAAAAAGAAAAAAAAAGGAACGATATAAACCACAACTGTTTGGGGTTCGAAACGGTTCAGAACTTTAATTTGCTGGTCGGAATAGTAGAACGAAACGAGATTTTTTTTTTGCTTCTGTTCAGAACGAAACGATTGGGAAATCATTTCGGTTCCATCCCCTGATTCGCACAGAGCAAAATGGCATATAATTTATGTGCCACTTGTTGCAATGTGTTTGTTACCCTCATGGCAGCCAATAGGGGTAGAACAGCCTCGAACCAGTCACCCCCATTTCCAGGCCAAAGATAATTTCCCCATTGTCTTGGCAGAGGGCCCATTTCGTTATCATGTAACCCATTTATCCACAAGGATACTAGATAAATAGTTATTCTCAATGCATCCAACTCAATCATGGCACCCCCCCTTTCCCGACTCTCTACACACGTACACACACTCACTGGCTTCGAAGTCCGATCGCTAACCTTGGCACATAGCTCGCTAGCACGAGAGCCCCCTCCTTCTCTGTTTTACTTTTCATTTTCCCTGAGTTTAAATGAAGGATTTTCCTACTCCAAGCCTTTATCCACCTTCCCAAAACTCAGATTCTGAGAAGGTTCATCTAAGTAGGGGATATTTCAATTTGGATGCCTTTTGAAAGTAAATTAAAGACGATAAAATCTGCCTGTCAAGTAAAGGGCATTTGTTGTTCTTGTTGGCGTCCAGAGGCAGTTTCAGGAGATTTACTGAACTTTTTCAGGGGTCACCATGTTTATGGGGTAACTGAGGACGCTACCACATAGTTGGTAGAGCAACTGAGAGCAGCTGAGGTTCCTTTACACTGCACAACGGTTCAAAGACAGTTTTTTATCTACTTAATGCTGCAATATGTAACTTTTAGGGCGACCTGACCAAATTCACATAGAAATGTGAATTATAGATTTGCCATTCTCATTGAAAGCAGGTAAAAGAGGTGTCAGATATGTTCTATGTCTGCTATTCCTATGCTTCCCATTTTTGCGTCTTTTACTTTCGGTTTTGTACACCAGCTTCAAACAGCTAAAAATGCAATGTTTTTGGTTATGGAAAATATATTTCACAGATGGTACAATGACTCTCTACGCTATACTTGCTTGTTTTGTCACATAAACTGAAATTAGGCGAACTATTAGAATTTTAGCAACCAGCAGCAATTCCTGTATTGTGCACCTTTAATTAAGCTGACCAATGAGACCGCTATTGCCTTTGAGGACACTGGAATGTACCCTTCAGTGTGAGGTCACATGCTCTTGATTTTTCTGTTGTCATGTTCTATCTAGTCCAGGGGTTCCTCTGAAAAAAACACTGCCCTAGTCAGTCTTGGAGTCCATTTAAGGACAATGGCAACAATAGTCTCATGGTCTGGCCATTTAGACCACACACCACACAGACACTCCTGCTCTTTAAAGACCCACTGCAGTGGAAAGTAAACTTTTCTGTAAAACTATGTCTTGACCTTATCTATGATGTTGCACAATGGTTTGTAAATAATTATTTTAATGGATATGAGTTTTGTTTTGTTTTCAAGTTGCCTTACAAAGCAAAAGGTCATGTGCCATATCAAATGAAATGATATTGCTTTTCTAAAACTAAAGCTTACAACATGCAGTACATGCCAAGTAAGTTACTCATAAACATTTGCGATTTGAGTTTGATATATTCAAATGCATTCTCAGTGGTCCTAATGGTAGGAGACTGTTCCTTGGAAGGCAGTATGAACCATGACTCAAGCCTGCAACTAGACACCGCAGTGAAAGAATATAATTGTTGATGGCAGCCACATTAGTGACAAATCCTGTGGAAACTGATGATGTCATCCCATGAGCTATCTCAAAAGTAATTAAAGCCAGGGAAACAGATTGTAACAGATCTTTACTGAACAGTTAGCTGAAAGATGAGACAAAATGACTCAAAAGTAAATGCTGAGTTCATATCTAGTAATCAATCTATGTTTTTTATTTGTCTTTATTTCACCTTCATTTAACCAGGTAGGCTAGTTGAGAACAAGTTCTCATTTACAACTGCGACCTGGCCAAGAAAAAGCAAAGCAGTTCGACACATACAACAACAGAGTTACACATGGAAAAAACAAACATACAGTCAATAATACAATAGAAAAAGTCTATATACAGTATGTGCAAATGAGGTAGGATAAGGGAGGTAAGGCAATAAATAGGCCATAGTGACGAAATAATTACAATATAGCAATTAAACACAGGAGTGATAGATGTGCAGAAGATGAGTGTGGAAGTAGAGATACTGGGGTGCAAAGGAGCAAAATAAATAAAATAAATAACAGTATGTGGATGAGGTAGTTGGATGGGCTATTTACAGATGGGCTATGTACAGGGGCAGTGATCTGTGAGCTGCTCTGACAGCTGGTGCTTAAAGTTAGTGAGGGAGATATGGGTCTCCAGCTTCAGTGATTTTTGCAATTCATTCCAGTCATTGGCAGCAGAGAACTGGAAGGAAAGGCAGCCAAAGGAGGAATTGGCTTTGGGGGTGACCAGTGAAATATACCTGCTGGAGCGCGTGCTACGGGTGGGTGCTGCTATGGTGACCAGTGAGCTGAGATAAGGTGGGGCTTTGCCTAGCAAAGTGAAGGATGCTTTTTTTGCAAAATAGGAAGCCAATTCTAGATTTAATTTTGGATTGGAGATGCTTAATGTGAGTCTGGAAGGAGAGTTTACAGTCTAACCAGACACCTAGGTATTTGTAGTTGTCCACATATTCTAAGTCAGAACCGTCCAGAGTAGTGATGCTGGACGGGCGGGCAGGTGCGGGCAGCAATCGGTTGAAGAGCATGCATTTAGTTTTACTTGCATTTAAGAGCAGTTGGAGGCCACGGAAGGAGAGTTGCATGGCATTGAAGCTCGTCTGGAGGATAGTTAACACAGTGTCCAAAGAAGGGTCAGAAGTATACAGAATGTATACTTGGTAGGTTCATTGATAATTTGTGTGAGATTGAGGGCATCAAGCTTAGATTGTAGGATGGTTGGGGTGTTAAGGATGTCCCAGTTTAGGTCACCTAACAACAGGTCAAGCTCTGAAGATAGATGGGGGACAATCAATTCACATATGGTGTCCAGGGCACAGCTGGGGGCAGAAGGTGGTCTATAGCAAGCGGCAACGGTGAGAGACTTGTTTCTGGAAAAGTGGATTTTTAAAAGTAGAAGCTCAAATTGTTACGTAACTTATCCTTTGAAATCGAAATTGAAAATGTTCATATTTTAAACAAATTAATTGTTATGGGATTGTATTCCTTTTCTACAACAGACATAGCATTGATTTAATTTGCAGGTGACCGAAGCAATGCTTTCCAAAACATGTACATTTCAGGGATGAGGTGATGTTGGGCATTTAGGATGTACTACCTTGAACACCGTTTTTCAAGTTTGTCATGTTTAGAGGGGAGAAAATAGGTTAGTGAGTGCCATTCCACATTGGAGACACAAAGGGCTAGTAGCCATCAGACTGAAAGACAAACATGTCGCCAAAGAGGAAGTGAGTTTTGTTTTGGTATCCCACACACACACACACACACACACACACACACACACACACACACACACACACACACACACACACACACACACACACACACACACACACACACACACACACACACACACACACACACACACACACACACACACACAGAAACACACACACACAGCAGTTGATCCTGATCGGACATGATGTCTGTGCCGGACAGGAGACATTGCCTACATCAACACCATCACAAAGAGTGGAAAACCAAAGCATGAGGGGACTCACAACACCAACACTACTTTCTGTCATGGGGGATGACGGCTAAAATGAAGGCAGAATCATTTGACGCAGTGGAAAAGTTATATTTTACAGAATGGACCATCAACTGGTTGTCGATACTTAACAGCAATACAGTGTTTTAAAAACAATGTGTAGTATATTTATAATGTTATGTGTACATTAGGTCATGGACATTATAGAACACATTTAGACTTTTTGACTATTGACTCCAGAGCTAAGCATCCTATATTCAATATTAATTTCCATCCTGTCCAATTTCTATGCTAATAGCTGTCATTTGCTTCCACCCATCTTATCTCTCCCAGCATGTGACCTTAACTAGGGTAATTTGAAAAGGTATACTTATGCAGGCTAAAGTGCTTTTACAGTGGTTACTACAGTATCAGTTACGTTTGTGGACTGGCATGGTTTGCAACATGGTCTTGACCCTCACGTGGACATACATTAGGTTTTCATCACAGTACAGGACAGTGTGTCCAGTCTGAAAAGTCTGACATCAATCTTCTACAATAATAATTAAATTCAGCCTCCCAGCGGCTAGATCGGCCATAGCATCTTTTTGATATGAAGCATTACCTTGGTAATCCTCTTAGTGGTGGGAAAGTGGTTTAGAGGTGCATTCTTTATAACAGCAGCGCAAATGGGGGGGGGAATCACTGCCCCGAGGGGCCTGGGTAAGGGTAGGCCACTCCCTCTAAGGCTCTTCGAAACTTTCCATGAAGATTTCCTGGGATGGGATCGCCCGCCTGCATCGCAGTGAACCCGCTGACATCTCTGCACAGTGTGTGATGTGATGGGATGGAGGGGTGGAGGGAGGGGGCGAGGGGGGGGGGGGGGTGGTTTGGGCTGTTTGAGCCATGGTGGCTGAGAGGATTAAGGGGATCAGGAGCGGGAAAGGTGGCCAGACACATTAATACACTCACACAAGCGTATACACACACATGTACACACACACTAATCAGGGCACGTCAGTCACAACATTCTCCGCAGCCCACGCTGGGACACGATGTCCTTAGGTGGGGTAAGAGAGAGAGACAGAGAGACAGAGAGACAGATTTACGATGAGCATTGGTGTAGTGGGGGCTATACGACGTATACCCACTTTCTTTTCAGTGGGAATTGCATATTACTTCTTAATCCGCACTGATGCGTATCAAAGTAGTATAGTGAAGGTAAACGCCATATCAATTATGTAGTACAATTGCGAAATCATGCACCAAGTAGCCTACACAATCGCAAAGTATGTGAATATAGGCTATTCACATTCACACTGCACACATAGCTAGTTTTAGCAGAATATCAGGCAGCAAGAGCACATAGCTCTCAACTGGTTGTTGACGCATGGAGCAGCTCACAGAATTGAAAGACATCAGTAGCCGGTTATAGACTTCAAACTTCACATTTCTGAAGTTTTTCTATTAAAAAGTGTAATTTTGATAGTGAAAACATTAAACAACTATAGGAAAATGTTGGGCAAAATTAGAGTATACCCACTTCTCCAAGCACTACCACACCACTGACAATGAGACTCAATAACAGACAGACAGACAGACATGCAGACTAGGCCTACTTACAAATGACTGCACTGTTTTCCCTCTGCCACAGCAACGGCAGTCAAAGTTTCTGTCTTCCAGTCGTTGTTGCATGATTTTGGTCTCTTTACTCAACGGCATTGTCGCAGTGCACCATGCCGGAAGTACTATGAAATACCATCTCCATGACCATTTCCTGTGGAGATGGGGACATATATGAGGTGGGCATTATGACACAGCTTCCTGTCTGACATAGCATCAGCATTGGAGAAGATAAAAAAACATGTTCTCAGGAAGAACTGTAAGAAGTGTCTTCTGGGAAGGGGAAGGAAATGTGGTGCTGTGATGTTAATCAAGCACATTTTTCATTGTGGCTGAAATGTTGCCTGAAACAGTGGCTAAAATGGTGGCGTAAATAGCAGACCGGACTACTACAATTTCTACAACTAATAGACCAATAGTTCCTCATTGCAAATGGTTAGTGCTCTTTTCTTCAACAGAGTCAGACAGTGTTTAACCACATCAGACAGAAAGAAAACAGCAACACATTAGTCTGGGGTTAGTTTCAAACCACTTCTGAACACATTTCTATCCACAACACTTCCTGTTCTCTCATTGCTTATTTGAGCAGTAAAATCCTTTAGTGCAGACAAGCTTTTCTTGGAAAAGACGTGTTGACAAGCCGACATGGGTTAGTTGTGTGAGTGTGTTACTAGAGCTGAACATTGGCATGTCGGATTCATTTCCTGTCTATGATTGATTTAAGGGCTCACTTTGCTTCCAAAATATGAACAGAAAACATTTAAAAGGTTGCTTTGTGGTTTGCACAACAGTTCTAATGATGAATGTTAAAGTAATTGTGTGACGTGGGTGATGGATTGTGACAAAAAAGACAATTTAATGTTTTATTGTTGAGAAACGTGAAGAAATGTAAATGGCCAATGATAATCATAGTAATGTGAATTGCATCCTAAAAATATGATCATCAACTTCCTACATAAAACATGGAGGCAGATTCATGACATGATGCTGATAGTATATCCGTCATAATTCCAAAATGACCTACTTACAGAGTGGTGTGAATGTATTGTAGGTTTGAACCTCCTAGTGTAGACTGTTTGAACCTCCCAGTGTAGACTGTTTGAACCTCCCAGTGTAGACTGTTTGAACCTCCCAGGGTAGACTGTTTGAACCTCCTAGTGTAGACTGTTTGAACCTCCCAGTGTAGACTGTTTGAACCTCCCAGTGTAGACTGTTTGAACCTCCTAGTGTAGACTGTTTGAACCTCCCAGTGTAGACTGTTTGAACCTCCTAGTGTAGACTGTTTGAACCTCCCAGTGTAGACTGTTTAAACCTCCCAGTGTAGACTGTTTGAACCTCCCAGTGTAGACTGTTTGAACCTCCTAGTGTAGACTGTTTGAACCTCCCAGTGTAGACTGTTTGAACCTCCCAGTGTAGACTGTTGTAACTTCCCAGTGTAGACTGTTTGAACCTCCCAGTGTAGACTGTTGTAACTTCCCAGTGTAGACTGATTGAACCTCCCAGTGTAGAACGTTTGAACCTCCCAGTGTAGACTGTTTGAACCTCCCAGTGTAGACTGTTTGAACCTCCCAGTGTAGACTGTTTGAACCTCCCAGTGTAGACTGTTTGAACCTCCTAGTGTAGACTGTTTGAACCTCCCAGTGTAGACTGTTTGAACCTCCCAGTGTAGACTGTTGTAACTTCCCAGTGTAGACTGTTTGAACCTCCCAGTGTAGACTGTTGTAACTTCCCAGTGTAGACTGATTGAATCTCCCAGTGTAAACTGTTTGAACCTCCCAGTGTAAACTGTTTAAACCTCCCAGTGTAGACTGATTGAACCTCCCAGTGTAGACTGTTTGAACCTCCCAGTGTAGACTGTTTGAACCTCCTAGTGTAGACTGTTTGAACCTCCCAGTGTAGACTGTTTGAACCTCCCAGTGTAGACTGTTGTAACTTCCCAGTGTAGACTGTTTGAACCTCCCAGTGTAGACTGTTGTAACTTCCCAGTGTAGACTGATTGAATCTCCCAGTGTAAACTGTTTGAACCTCCCAGTGTAAACTGTTTAAACCTCCCAGTGTAGACTGATTGAATCCCCCAGTGTAGACTGCTTGAACCTCCCAGTGTATACTGCTTGAACCCCCCAGTGTAGACCATTTCAACCTCCCAGTGTATACTGCTTGAACCTCCCAGTGTAGACCGTTTCAACCTCCCAGTGTAGACTGTTTGAACCTCCCAGTGTAGACCATTTCAACCTCCTAGTGTCTTCAGGTTGACCCATATAAGACATGTTCCCATCTTTGTTGTTTCTTCTTCTCCTTGGTTTCTGACCTTCATGGTTTTCAAGAGGAGATTCTGTGGACTTTACTCACAAGGCCATCACACTAGGAGCTCCTGACACACACAGACACTCCACCCCGCCTCCATGCCAGATGGGACCTAAACCCACTTTCAGCCATATTTAAACTCTAGTAAACTCTAATACAAGCTACGTTATCCACTTCTTTTTTCCATTTTATTGTAGAAAGACTGATAAGCACGATACAGTAAAATTCTATGCAGAAATGTAATTGACAAAAGGGCCCAGGAGTTAAAAAAAAAAGAGGACTGTGACTATGCACTTTCATGGCTTACCATAGCTAGCATCTTTGAACTTCTACAGTGGACCACACTTTGATAAGAGTTTTGTTTGGAATTTCATGATTGTTTCTTTACTTGGGGGTTCATTCTAAAACTGCACTTCTAATGCTGTTCAGTCATAAATTATTATTATTGAGTCCTATCGATTCCAGCAGCATTTGCAGACTTGGTAGTGATACTGTAGCTATTAGTTCAAAATGGAGGATACCATATGTGACTATTCATGTTCTGCCTTGAGGAAGACTATGAAAGTCGGAACATAGTCTGGAAGAACCAAAGATTGCAACGACCATCAAGTGCTTCAAAAACCAAGACGAGCCAAGAGAACTGGGTTGACTTGAGTTGCGTGAACCTCTGGAGGGGTGAGAAAGTAGAGGTGGGTTACCAGGTGGCAAGGGGCCCGTCGGCACAGTTATGGAAGGGTCAGGAGAGGCTGTGGAATCTGATAGGGGTCAGGGACCCATGAAAACCTGGAGCTTTCTCTCCTCTCAGTCGCTTCTTCCTCAGGCCCCATGGCCGCCTGGCTCTCTGACTGTCTGTTTCTGTCCAACGTTGATTATATAAGTCTACGGTGTCCGTTCACCCACCCACTGAGATAGAGCATATGAGATACTGATACACACTGCCAGTGATCTCTACCGCTGTGCAGGAGGTAGAAACAGTTTATTTGTGCAGTCTCATTATTACATAGGCACGCACATTCACTCAAGTTCTTGGTATGTGCTGTAGGAAAATAGGAACTTGTTCACACACAAACTTACCTGTCATCATAAGTATTTGGATCGTTTTTCTCACAACAACATATTGATTGTCAGAATGTTGTCTCCAAAAATGTGTTCAAGCATGACCTAGCAAGTATTTTTTTTAAAATTGTATTATTATATCTTTATTTAACTAGGCAAATCAGTTAAGAACATATTCTTATTTTCAATGACAGCCTAGGAACAGTGGGTTAACTGCCTTGTTCAGGGGCAGAACGACAGATTTGTACCTTGTCAGCTCGTGGATTTGAACTTGCAACTTTTCGGTTACTAGCCCAACGCTCTAACCACTAGGCTACCCTGCCTACCTGCAGTTTTCCCTCCCCAAAAAGCTAAAACTTTAGCTACTTTCATAGATGGATTCAGTTACTTAAATGACAGTAGAGGGTAAAGATGAAAAGTCAAGTATATCTTAAAATGTTTCCCTTTTGGTGCTGTCATGACGTTAGCATGTTGGGGGAGGTTTATGACCCCCATAAATACCTTTCCCCCTTTCTCTCTCTACTTTATAGAGTTGACTCTTGTAAAGCCTTTGTAACATAGAGAGTCTGGTAACATCAAAAGGTGGGAAATGGAACCATATTTCGGTAAAATATGTGTTGGTACTTAATGAATATGATCTCAGATCAGTTGTTGTCATAGACATTACTACTAATGACAGGATGACATAAACTGTATCTTGGAAAGTCGACACATTCTAGTTATCAGATTCACATGGAATTGTTGTGCAATTAAATGTTTAAATATGAAACTATTTGTGAAAAGATTAAATGTAATTTTAGCTTCTTAAATGAGAGAACGGTTTGTCATAGAGAAACTCTGCTCACTCAGAGGCACCGCCCAAGTGAACAGACATTGGTTGTAAACTATGAAACGCCCTTCTCTTCACCCCGATATAAGCCCGTTGATGAAAATCCAACTTTCTGTTCCGAGGACGTGAGGACGACGGACCTACGTTTAAAGGGCTCAGATAATAACCTAACAAAATTAGCATCGTGTTCAATGTGAAGGTGACGATCGACACGCCGAAAGGATGAATTTCGACTATACCAGCCAGAATATAGCACGAGCTTAAAAGTATGGCAACTTGGCCTCCCGGGTGGCGCAGTGGTCTAGGGCACTGCATCGCAGTGCTAGCTGCGCCACCAGAGTCTCTGGGTTCGCGCCCAGGCTCTGTCGCAGCCGGCCGCGACCGGGAGGTCTGTGGGGCGACGCACAATTGGCCTAGCGTCGTCCGGGTTAGGGAGGGTTTGGCCAGTAGGGATATCCTTGTCTCATCGCGCTCCAGCAACTCCTGTGGCGAGCCGGGCGCAGTGCGCGCTAACCAAGGGGGCCAGGTGCACGGTGTTTCCTCCGACACATTGGTGCAGCTGGCTTCCGGGTTGGAGGCGCGCTGTGTTAAGAAGCAGTGCGGCTTGGTTGGGTTGTGCTTCGGAGGACGCATGGCTTTCGACCTTCGTCTCTCCCGAGCCCGTACGGGAGTTGTAGCGATGAGACAAGATAGTAATTACTAGCGATTGGATACCATGTAAATTGGGGAGAAAAGGGGATAACATTTTTAAAAAATAAATAAAAAAGAGCTTTGAACTCTTATTCACTCCAGAAGTGATTCTTCAGAGGACAAGAGATCCCTGCTGGGCAACCCGGCCTTCTATCTACGACCAATCTAACGAAGCGCAGCTCAGAGTAAACATTTATTGCATTTTCCTTTCCGATTGGGCGGTTATTTAGAATGCATAAGATACTGTATTTACGATAGCATAGCTGCCTACGGCCCGATAGAGACACAAAACCTTTTTGTTCCTTAGTCTTCCCGCTCTTTCATTCAAAACCCAACCCCCTTTCTTTGTGTAACCAGCTGTCATATCTGTTCCGTCCGCTAGGGACGTTTTCCTTTATGACATAATTTGTAATCAATGTATGATCCATTCTGTGTAGATGTAATTCTGTGTTGTTATTTAGGTATTTAGTAAATAAATAATTAAACCAAATTTTGTATTGCTGATTCAACTTGTTAGCCAGGGTTCGTGAAGATAACCAAGAATTTACAATTTTCAGATGAGACTGAATAAGGCGACGATTAAATATTGACTGCTATTGATATAAAAGATTACCAGGTCTTTAAGAGTTTATTCGAAAGATAACAGCTCTATAAACCTTCTTTCGTGGTGCCCCGACTTTCTAGTTAATTACATTTACATGATTAGCTTAATCAGGTCATATTAATTACAGAGAAATGATTTTATAGAATAGCATGTCATATCACTTAATCCGGCATAGCCAAAGACACGACAGTGCCATTCCTTAGAGGTTGGCACAGTGGACAGTAATCGGTAGCGTCTGGGAACACAACAAACAGGTTACCCTCATGTTATAACATCATGGTTCCGTCCACAGCATTATATAGAGATAGGCCTGGTTCCGCTGTCATCTAGTTGCTTTACTGCTACTTCCCTGGAAGATCCATGTGGCAGCACCAAGCATTGCATATCCTGTGACAGAGCACAATGCTATCAATCCTCCCTATTGGCATTAACATTCCCCTTCAGCCTGCATAACCATAATGAACATATCAGTCTAAACACACTAGCTATCAGCATTATGTCAAGGAAAAACATGCAATAACCTAATTATTGGTCGAGGATCACCTATGATCGACACATAATGGCTATAAAGAAAGAGAGAATGTGTGCCCAAAAATGTCAGTTTATTTAGCGGTGTAAACGCCTCTAATTGTCTCTAGTCTAATTTATTTCCTGCACAGTCATTTCCCTCCGGTGCTCTCAGGTTTACACCTGGAGAGAATATCAATGGCCACTTTATCGGAACTCCGGATGACTCTGCGTTTACTTTTTGAAAACATTTGCTGTTGCATACCTCCCAAAAAACAAACAGTGCCACCAAATAACAAGTGAACAGCTTTTGAAGTTCACACCTGAAAGATACGGTTAGCTAACGAGCACTTTTCAGATAAAGTTTGTCAACTCATGTCCGGCATCCTGATACCAATCCAATCATTGATTTTTACCTCAGATAATGTAGCTATTGATAAAGTAAGTCTAAAAAGTAGAGCGATTGGCTTGAAAAGCTACGTGCTTGGTTCCGTTAGGAATGACCCATTGTGGTTCCGTGTGGCTCAGTTGGTAGAGCATGGCACATTCAATGCCAGGACTGTGGGTTTGATTCTTATGGGGGACCAGTACAAAAATGTATGCACTGTAAAAAAAAAAAGTAAACTGTCTTCCGGTAGGTGGCGTCACTCCTATCCAGCGCTGGTCTGTCAGACAATGGGAATTACCTAAATAGATACTTCCTTTTGGGACAGTGCTCTTTCTCTCCTAAGAGCTGGCAGGATCATGCAAATACAATCCATTTCCATGGTATGAGATGGTCACAGGATGTACTGTCAAAGACTATTGTCCTGCCACATCATAACAACAAAGTGTACTGTACATAGTGGTCTGAAAAGTGTCTCGAAGACCATTCTGTGGCCAAGGGTTTCTTTCAATCCTACAGCAGGCCCTTTGGACTGAACCAATGATTTAGCTGGGAGCAATCTGCTGCATGAGATGGCTTATCACTGTGTTTGGAATGTCGTTGGGGAATGCTCACGTTCTTTCAGGGCTATAACACCAGCGACTCAGAAATGATCAAAGCTGTGTATCTTATCAACAGGAAGCAATAAACGGGATTCCACAATAAAACCCCAATTAAACCCATGTTGCATCATTTTCAGTGGCTTTCAAAGCCTGAACATGCCGTGATGAATCTATTTCCTGTTTGTGACAAAAAGGGCAACATACAGGCACCACTTGAAGAATGCTCCTGTGATGGACTTAGTGGAGATCAACTTCAGGATTCGAGGTCCTTTTAATACTTAGGACATCCAGTCCATCAGTATATATATTAAGGCCATCATCTGCACATGAAGACTTTCTGTCCTGGTGCTATACATTCTGTCCTGGTACATTAGGATCATACTGTGACCATCAACTGGTATACTAACATTTTAGACAGATGCTGCCTACATACAATACTGTATGTGTCAAGACTGTGGCATTGAATTGGCCAACTAGCCTAGTTTCCAAGGCCATTGCCCAAACCTGCTTCATTCACAGTTACATTTTAGTTGTACTTAAATTTAGAAACATTTAAAGCAAGCCGGTTTGTTTGCCTTGACCTCCAGAGTCTGATGCATGTGAGACTCATTTAGCAACAGTCAACAGTAAACATTGGAGGCAAAGTCATCACATTACATTTTCATACACAAATAATACTTCATTTCTACATATCTGTAGCCTATAGTCATGGAAGTGCTCTCATGGTTGTTTTTAGCCCAGTGATGGGAAAATGCCTATGGGCTCTCATTACGCCTTGGCCTGTGTCTCTGTGGTTGGACCATTTGTCAATCACATGTTGACCAGGTAAGAAGGGTTCCTGAGAGGTCAGAATCACGGTCATTCTGAGCGGAGGTGGTGGTCAAAGGTTGCTCTCTCACACCAAGCGGCCGCTTCTCTCACCGTGTCGCCATTTACAGGGTCTTGACCACCACTTGTGTATGACACAACAACTTCCAGTAAAGGACGTAGGAGCAGTAAACCATTGAACTCCACCAAAACAGATAAAACGGGGTATACGGAAATAGCTTATCATGTACAGTATAGGCTATAAGTAACTAAAATAGCTGATCATAATAACTGATATCTCTAAAAGCTAATGATAACATTTCAACCGTTATATCTAAAATAACTGATCATCACTGATATCTCCAAAATAGCTGATCAAAACGTTTCAGCAGTTATCGCTAACAGAACTAGAGAGACAGGCCGTCATCACAACAGTTGTCCAAACTCAAACAAATAATCGCTGTCACACAACCCTACATCCGACGTTCAACCTTTGTGTAAACGTTAACAGAAGTGGGAGAAACTGAACTGCTCCAGTTAGTCTGTGATTATGTACATCAGGGTCATTAGTGCAAACCGTAGCAAAGCGCATCGCAACGGAATACGTTTTGCAATGAAAACTAAAGTTTTTTATTGGACAAGTTTAGGTTAGTGCCTCCCTGTTTCAGTCTGTTTTCTTCCACTTGCCGCCTAGTGAATACGACCCAGACGTTACCCTTACATAGGGTATGTTCCTAATGCAGGCCACACGAGGGTGGCAGGACTAAGCGATCTGACCCAGGTCATCTCAAACATGGACACTGGATTATTAAAGGTGACAGTTTTCCTGGAATTCTCCCCACCGTGCAGGACAGTTAATCCTCATAAAATAATGATCTGAGGGAGGGAGGGGAAGGAGTGAGCAGAAATGAAGGTAGAGAGAGGGAGAGAAACTTTAGCGGTAAAGAAAATAAATAGGCACATAGGGTAAGAATGTCTAAAGTTAAAGTGAAGAGGAGGAAGAGGGGGATGGAGAGGGACATTGGAAAAGAGGATAGACAAATTGGATGAGATGGATATGGAGGGATGGCTGTGGTTAAAAATAGCTGTGGTTAAATAAATGGGCACCCTTGCACCCTTGCACAATTCACTATTTCTTTTAAAACAAGTTGATTTTTATGTATTTTGCATACTGTATGTATTTGTTTGATATGCAACTGCACAGGGCCAAGAAGAAAAAAAAGGAGTCATAAATTGGCCTGGACTATAAAAAATTTGAATGAATTTGGTTGGATGTAAGTGATTCTCATCTATGTGTAACTTATCTCACCAGTGGTACATTTCAGATGCCTGCAGGGTAAAAATAGCCATTTAACCACTTTCTAAAAGACAAAACGTAACATTCTGCTCCATTGCACATCATTGTAAAGTGCAAGGGTGCCAATACATTTGACTGCAACTGTAACACATAAAGTGATTAATGAAGGGCGTGAGAGAGTAGTGGAGAGCAGAGTGGGTGAAAGTGGGAGTGGAAGAAAGAGAGAGAGGAGGAGTTAAAGAGAGGGGTTAAAAAGACAAAGGGAGGGGTTAAAGAGAGAAGGAGGGATTAAATAGAGAAAGGGAGGGGTTACAGTGAGGAAGGGAGGGGTTAAATAGAGAAGGGGAGGGGTTAAAGAGAGGCGGAAGATGTGGAGGATGTGAAGACAAACGGACAGGGTAGCCAAGCCTTTATTTACCTAGTCATGGCAGTCACACCACTGTGTAACATAACAAACTGATCCAGGTTAAGTTATTAAGAGTGCGCACAACGTATAGAGTTGCCTGTATACGCAGTAGCTATTAAATAAACAGAGCCTTGGTAACAGCCAAAGATCTTCAACGTTGCAGGGATAATGATATGTGGATGAGGACGACACCCAAAATCCAATGTCTAGAAAGAAGAAATCCCCCAAAATAGGCACAATTCAATCCAGCAGCGTTGAATGTCAAAATGTTTTACCCAACAAAGTCAGTGGAGAATGTATGAAGTAATCCAAATAATTAGTCCACAAGAACTTTGATGAACAATAAACAAGACTACTATTTAAGTGAATATGGGTGTGGTCAGTAGCCGGGCGGGGCCCAATTAAGTCTACATACACACACGCTAAGTAATTATGGAACCTTGTAGTTACATGGATTGTATGGGACCATAACAGCCATGCAATATAACTACAGGGGATACTGTCTAAATTACCTGGTATATGAAGTAAAAGGCCAGTCCTGTAATGGGCACTGTACTGTTTGAGATGACTAGTTTTAATGTCATATTGTCTATGGTGAAAAGACAACGCAACTACACTGAGCTCCAAAGGTATTGAATGAATCGTGTGTAATGATGAATGAGAACGTTACAAATATCATACCCCCCAAAATGCAACCTTCCCTGTTATTGTAATGTGGAGAGGTTAGCCTGTCTTGAGGGTATGATATCCAACAAGTTGGTAAAGTCAAAAGCGTGACGTAATAATTGAGTGCTAGGAATATGGGACCAAATATGAAACTTTTGACTACTTTAATATACACATAACTGCATTTATCCCAATACTTTTGGTCCCCTAAAATGGGGGGAATATGGTACAAAAAGTGCTGTAGTTTCTAAACGGGTTCACCCGATATGGATGAAAATACCCTCAAATTAAAGCTGACAGTCAGCCCTGTAGATCAAATCAAATGTTATTTGTCACATGCGCCAAATACAACAGATGTAGACCTTACAGTAAAATGCTTGCTTACAAGCCCTTAACCAACAATGCAGTTTTAAGAAAAAATACCTAAAACAAATAAATAAATAAAGAGCAGCAGTAAAATAACGGGGGGAACCGGTACAGAGTCGAGGTTAGTCGAGGTAATTGAGGTAATATGTAAATGCAAATAGAGGTAATTTGCAATGCAAATAGTCTGGGTAGCCATTTGATTAGATGTTCAGGAGTCTTATGGCTAGGGGGTAGAAGCTGTTTAGAAGCCTCTTGGACCTAGACTTGGCACTCCAGTACAGCTTGCAGTGCTGTAGCAGAGAGAACAGTCTATGACTAGGGTGGCTGGAGTCTTTGACCGTTTTTAGGGCCTTTCTCTGACACCGCCTGGTATAGAGGTCCTGGATGGCAGGAACCTTGGCCCCAGTTATGTACTGGGTTGTACGCACTACCCTCTGTAGTGCCTTGCGGTCGGAGGCCAAGCAGTTGCCATACCAGGCAGTGATGCAATCAGTCAGGATGCTCTCGATGTTGCAGCTGTATAACCTTTTGAGGATCTGAGGACCCATGCCAAATCTTTTCAGTCTCCTGAGGGGGAGTTGGTTTTGTCATGCCCTCTTCATGACTGTCTTGGTGTGCTTGGACCATGTTAGTTTGTTGGTGATGTGGACACCAAGGAACTTGAAGCTCTCAACCTGCTCCACTACAGCCCCATTGATGAGAATGAGGGCGTGCTCGGTCCTCCTTTTCCTGTAGTCCACAATCATCATTGTATCATTTCAAATCCAAAGTGCTGGAGTACAGAGCCAAAACAACAACAAATGTGTCACTGTCCCAAAACTTTTGGAGCTCACTATATGTGACTCACATGTACAAAACCTCAAATAGCATCTGCATCAACATGTGTCTTAGCTGTATACAGCATTTGAATTCCAAAACACCATGGCTCCGTTTCCGGGGAATATGTCAGTTTGCCGGCTACAATCAATTCCTATTGATTCTTTTCCAGGAGATATTGATGTATGTGCTGTTGGTTAATGGGAAATGGAATCAGCAGGCATAGAGGCATTTATCCTCAACGGCAACACTTCACCTCATCACTTCTTGGCAAGGCCTGCCTTTGGTAGGCCGTCATTGTAAATAAGAATTTGTCATTAACTGACTTGTCTAGTTAAATAAAGGTTAAATAAAAAAAATACAATAAATAGAAAAACTATGACATAAGATGCCCTAAGCAGTCATGACAGCTGATGTCAGCTCATGGCAACTAACTTGACTCAGTTGTGACACAAACCGTTATTTTGCTAAACTAGTTGGTAAACTTACAGATAGTCAATTAGCTGACATCTGCCATAGTGTTAAAGATGCAGTCCGGCATCTTAAGCACAACAAATTCATAACATATTGTACGAATGTAACATTATGTGAATTTGCAGGACGTAACATATTATACATAACTGGATGACGTAGTACACAAAAAAAGGAGACCTGTTTTGGCTCATGAGCACCCCTTTAAAAACTACTGTCTGAAATTATACAAAAGTTCTGGAGAATCACTTTAAGTCATCTGTCATAAGAGTTAATGACTGCATACAATGCATATTATGTCACTGCTATGACAGTGCTACACAAGCCTTACTACAAAGGATTCTGTACTTACCTCTTCAACAAACACACTATCGTGGTACAGCATATTTACTGAATATGGAATTCTCTAGACCAGAGCCGTATATCAACAGAAATGGCATTGGCCTAGACCTTTTTGTTTTGAAATGAAATCTCTGAGACGTCTCATTGGATGAATTACTGTATCACAGTGTCATAGAAGGACACAGAGAAGGAAGGTCAGCGCATCACTGGAAATGAGGTGAGTATGTGTCCTTGGTGGAACAGGGTGAGGATAAAGAGATAGAGGGAGAAAGAGAGAGGGGGGTGGTAGAGGCAGGGGATGATCCAGAGGCAGAGGCGTTATGTAACCAGATCCACAGGGAACCATGCAGAGGAGTGTGACCTGCATCCTGAGTGAGGCTATGAGCTGGTGCTCACACTGAGACACACAGACACACACCCAACAAATTTAATAATACAAGAAAGTAGTAGCCCAATTTCAATACAAGCTTCATAGCCCAATTTCTTGGAATTTACTTATGGTATTTCCCCAAATTTCATAGCATAAATAAAATAACATTTATAGCATTCATAATTAACCATGAACTGAATGCACTTGAGCTACTGTACAGCCAGTACAGTTGGAATAGTGTCTTAATTCAAATGAAACTCACAACCTGCTCCACATCATTTGAAGGCTGATTCATGATCTTAGATGTTTTTGGTAAGGTGGAGGGTAGAGGACAACACCTAGCTCCCACCAGCGTGTGACCAGTCCTGGAACATGACAAGTGGGTGCTAGATGTCAGGGCTGGATGTTAAATAGACAGGATAGAGGTATATTTCTGGACAGGCCAGACTGCACTGTGTCATTATGCCAGCAAAATTGCTCCCAAATCAAGTCGGTCACAGGCGTCGTCCCCACCTTACGTAACACCAGCCGTGGGCAGGGAGAGAGGGGATTTGGTGAGCAGATATAACCCCAAACAAGTGCACACACACGCACACACAAGCACGTACACACGCCCATTAGACATATTGCATATTTGTCACAGAGCTTGAGAGATAATGATGAAATAACATCAACACTACAGCTGTAGAAGAGAAGGAATGAAATTAAAATGTTACAAGTTGAGGTTCAATAAAATTTAAATTAATTAGACCTCGTTGTCAATGTTGAAAAAATAACAATAATATTTCACATACTTACAAAGAGTTACGGTATGGTACTTAAATTATTATACTAAAACTGGTCAAGGCATTTATAAGACACATTACTAAAAAGTCAAGTTGTGTTTTCAGTAACTATAATAATCAGTGCAAAAGAGAATTTTGCACTGTTAGTTTATTCAGGGTACTACTTAAGCAATAAGGCCCGAGGGGATGTGGTATATGGCCAATATACCACAAACACCTGAGGTCCCTTATTCAGTGGTGTAAAGTACTTAAGGTAAAATACTTTTGAAGCACTACTTAAGTAGTTTTTTGGGGTATCTGTACTTTACTATTTATACATTCCTAAAGAAAATTATGTACTTTTTACTCCATACATTTTCCCTGAAATCCAAAAGAACTCGTTACATTTTGAATGATTAGCAGGACAGAAAATGGTCCAATTCGCACACGTATCAAGAAAACATCCCTGGTCATCCCTACTGCCTCTGATCTGGCGGACTCTAGGCACAATTCCTTGTTCTTCCCTCATTTCAACAGCAGAGAGATGCAGCCAAGGTTATTTCACATTTTTATTGTTCATGTTACATGATATTGAAATAGCTTCACTGATACAAAAATCCCCTTTGTTCAGGCAAATATACAATTTGAATGTTAGTTGATCCACAGGAAGCAGACACTGAACGGCAGGACACTGGTGCTGACCCAGTGCTTCTTTCGGGCCAGGTTACAGATAAGGCAGATGCTTTTGGGGTAACACATTACTTAAACCCTCCGGCATGAAGCCCACTTTACGTTGTCAAACGCATGACATGTAGTTTGCATGCCAGAGTCTTTGATAATTTAACGTATATTAAAGTCAACTGTCGTGACTACAGCATGTCATGCTACGACAGTCTAAAGTTGTACCTGAGTGATATTGAGGGCATAGCGCTGAAAGAGCCCCGAACCGACCCCCTTCTTGAGTGTCTGAGACGCCAACATTTGTGCTCTCCGCTCTAGTCCTTCATTGGGGGGAAAAAACATGCCCCCTTTGAATGTTAAAAAACGAATGACAAAATCACTGTATGACCAAGGTCTTACATCTGGTGCCGTGCCTGACCCTAAGGTTTGCTCCCTAGATGAACTGAAGTTTGCAATTATTAAGGCAAAGGTTGGTTTCTGCATTCTCACACAATAGTAAGGTTTTTGTCAATATACTTCATGAAATATATCTTCACATACAGTAACTGAGGCTCAGGAGGAATTTCAGCAAAGACCCAGCAGCCCCTATCGATGCGGTCTGCATCTAAAATGTGACTGTTGGGTGGTTCTTACTAAAAGCATGTGATCTGAACGTCATTGATCTTTTGACAGCGCACCCACCCGCATGGCATGAATCAAATACTTCAGCTCAACATAGGCAATATCTACCTAAGTCTCGCAAGACATCAACACTGAGATTCTACTTGGACCCTGCAGCCACTGTAGGACTGAGGCATCAGACAACATTACCGACAAAGCATTCATTAATTCAAGGTCAGGTACTCCAGATATGTAACTATAAAGAAATGAAAGGGGATAGAGATTTTCTACAAATGTACAAGCTTCCATTAAAAAAAAGAAATATCATCATAGAGCAAAATCAAAAACATTGAATACTAAAATAACATTGTAAAAGACTTCTGGTAAAAATCCTTACAACCCCCCACTCACATAATTCAGTGAGTACCATATAATAAGATTATTTACAAAGCATATACAAGTTGTCAGAAAAGACTATGTTTGTAATCCAAAACATGCACATACTATACCATTTCATTTGAAATATCAATTTGTTTCATGCATATGTAGATCCACAAAGGATCTGTAAATGTTGTCCATTCTGTCTGGATCCATTCGGAACACGTATCTGCTTTAATACCTTACAAAACAGGTATTCTATGCTTTGAATGCAAACTGCTAATGTAGCCACCTACTGACAAATGTTTTTTCAGAACGGCACAATATTTTGAAATTAATTTATCGTGGTGTTAATTAATTAATTAGGGCATTTTAAGAAATTATGGTCCGTTGAAATTATGTAAATTACAGTAACAAGAGTCACAATTACAGTAATAAACACATACTGTGTATGTTAACTCTACTATCAGCAGAAATCTGCCATAAACAAATCGCTGGTAAAAACATCACCAAATGACAAGCCTGCTAAGTAACAGTGGATGAATTTCATTTCTCTAATCTTCTCCACATTTGACATTATGACCCATATTGAACTTAAAGGGGCAATCAGCAGTTGAAGCAATAACAAAGTGTAGTCCCCGTCTAATCTGGAAAAAACTGAAGGATGAGATATACGGATGCAAGGACTGACCATCCATGATATCAAAATGATGGTTTTACATTTATGTTGTTTACAAACATTGGAGTAAACCAATCATATATTTTGGGTTCTGATGGGGTACGACGGTTAAACTAAGCTCTTGAGGCATTCACAATTTATATTTTTCAAGAATCAATGGGTACAAATCATTCATTTATAAGTCCAAAAATGTAGCAACTGCAGATTTCCCCTTTAAGGTGTGAACTGCAAACACAGATAAAACAACTTATCTTGTGTCTCAGAAACAGCACAGTCTGGAGGTCCAATCCATTGCTTATTTTACCCAAAATATTTTTTTCCACAATTGAATTTTGTCACAAGATATCGTTTTACACACTGGGATAGAAGAAAAACATTCTCATGGGTTATAGGATCGCTGTGCCAAGTCAAATAGCTAAATAACCTGTATGGTATACTGCCAGTAGACTCTCTTTAACTCTCATAGAGTTCTGTTGTTGTTCCTCTTCACTGAAACTAGCGTTCACTAGTTGTATTTCATAGCACAGTTCACTTCACATGAAGTTGAGGAAGAGATGGAGTTACAAGTTGAAAATGATCTCAAGCCAACAACGTAAGCTCATCTCCTGGTAATGTTCGCTGCAATTGACCCAAGGGGTCTGTAGCGTGACATATTGGACAAGAGTGAACAAGAAGGCAAAGAAAGAAACACGTAAACTGTCATTCAGTAGATCAGTAGAACATTGGCCAAGTACCGGTACATTCGAAACTTGGCAACATTCAAATCTCTGCGACAATGACACAGAATGAATGTAGTCTCTTGTTTGAAGCTCAGTCTACTGGGCGGTTTCAAAATGGCTGACAGTGTGTGTTGATCATCACGTTAAGTGTTGATTGGGAGAATGGACATGGCTGAAAATGTTGACTTGGTGTATGTGTCTGTCAATGTGTATGATTGCTAACGTCTGATCTGATGATTGCTGTCAAGGGATGTTGAGAGCAACACACTGGCCACTGAGAAATATGTGTGCGCACAAACTTTGGTGATGTGATTGATTGTAAGAGTATAAAATAAAATAGAAACTACTTTAACAAACCTAGTTTACAAATATCACTCAGAACAACTTTTTCCAGGCTCTAGCTCGGAAAAAGATTCTACAGCGGTCATATGTACGGTTACATCGACTGTTCTTACTCCCCCTAGGTGTACAAAAATAGATTTTGACAGTAACCAAATAGCTCCAATTAGTGTAGATGGCGTGCTGTATGTGTGTGTGTTTCTTGTGTGTGTCTGGATGTGTTAAAAATACATTAAAACTTGAAACATATGCTAAAAGTGCTCTTTGTTTTTGAACCCTTGTCTCACCTCTCTCTCTCTCTCTCTCTCTCTCTCTCTAATCTTCAAGTGTGCAGAGCCCATGGCCCTGAAGCCACGCCTGCAGTCACAACCAGCTCCAATAGTGGCAGCTCTCAGATCAGTTCTCGTTCTCTTTGGGTTCTCTTGACCGTTTAATGGTTGAGGTCCCTGCTCATATTTTTTCCTCTGCTCAGGTAATATCACAGAGTAGGGTTGATGGGCTATCTAGACAACTACGGCAGGGCGCGCAGCAACAGCCGCAGCGTCTGACGTCTTTTCTCCCGTTTCTGACCGTCCTCCTTGATTACTTTGTGTCCTTTCGGCGAGTCCCTGTTGTCGAGGATTCTTTAGAACTAAACCATCCAACAACAACAAGAAAGAAAAAGAATAACGAACTTAAGAGTCTGTTTCAGTCGTAGAACGTAGTCCCCTCCAGTAATACTTTGTGGAAAGGGGTGGGGTTGAGAAAAGCGAACCGCCCCTTTACAGTACGCTGAAGTACTCAGTCTGTAGGTGATGTGTGGGGGCACCCCGTGGGCCCGGTGACCTTACCCCCAAGGCACAGTCAGGGGAGGGGGTTTGAGGTGAGAGGGGGTGGAGGTAAGGGGGGTCCTCTTAGTGACCACCGCCGGAGCCGGGAGGGTTGTGGATCCAGTCCATCACGATGAGCGACAGGCTGCTAAACATGAAGATGATGCCCACCACCAGGAAAATGGCCGCCTAAAAGACATCAGGAAAAAGAATAACGACACTGTGAGAGGAGGTTGTGTGAAGTGTTCATATCTGTACATTCTGTGCAATCATTTTTTGTCAAGCATCTCAGTGGGCCTCTGGGAAACCCTGTTTTGGGGGACTGCTGTAACTCTGTAAATCGGGGTTGTTGTCTAAGTGCTGTGGGGTGGGGTGTCTGTTCTAATAACAGCTATGGTGTGTCTGTATGGGCATGTTGATGGGTGCTAATTTCGTCAGGCTATGGCATGTGTGTGTCATATGTTGCGTGCGTCAGAGTGGCTGTTCTGTGTGTGAGTCACCGTATGTGATTTTGAGTTGAGTGTTTGTGTATGTGTTCGTGCACCATCGTTTCCTGCACACTTACCGAGATCTTCTGCACGGAGCGCATCGGCACGGACTTGACCAGGCGTAGATAGAAGGCAGCAGGGAGGATGAAGATGAGCATGGTGGCTGCAGAGGAGCCTGTCAGAGGGGAAACAGGAAGAAGACCACCATCAGTCATCTAGCTTTTTCTGTCTAAACAAATGTCCTCACTTAGACAGCACTAGCCTCAGGGTGTGCAGATGTTTGAGCAAGCCCAGCACTAACACACCTCACTCAATGAAATACCTCCACATCAAGACATCAATCAGTGTTAGTGCTTGGTGGGAACAAAAGCCTGCACACCCCGTATCTCTCCAGGAATGGGTTTGGGGACCACTGCTGTGGTTGAGGAGGACTCACCGATGAAGCCGAAAATGTCTCTGATGCTGGGGACGAAGATGACCAGCAGGTTGTTGAACAGGAGGATGAAGGCGGCGATGAGCATGTGACGCACCCAGCTGAACTCCCGTTGGCTGAACAGCATGGTATTGATGGAGGAACGGATCTGCAACACAAACCTATTTATAACGTCTGATCAACCGCTACATACTGACGATCAGTTGACACTTAGGATACCACTTGTAAAGTGTTTTTTTATGTATTGATTAATACAGCACTTTGTCTTTATTTCTCTTACACACACACACACACACACACACACACACACACACACACACACACACACACACACACACACACACACACACACACACACACACACAAGGGCGAGTAGGTAACTATATCATCAGTCATGTCGGCAAACTAGTCTAAGCCCACAGGCCAATTCCCACAGTTGGCTGCTGACTGAAGTGTGTCAACTGCAGCAGCTGAGAGTCTAAGTAGGCAGAGAGGCAGGGAAGGAGGCCACCAGCTAAAAGGCTGAGAGCTGCACAGCTCAAGGCATTGAGTTAAAGACTTCACTGGGTGAGAGGTCACGGGTATCAGGTGAAAAGCAACTGCTATGGGCCAGCCGGCCACAGAGCGAAAGGTTGAGGAGGCGGGGCTTAAAGCGCCATTCAAAAGGCAGAGAATTAACTCTGGGAGAACCTCCTGCAACGGCACCCTGGGATTGCATCAGCCGAGGGCCAGAGAAGGCGGGACTGAAGGCAGCAGGAAAGGCGTGTTCTGCCCCCAGGCAACGCTTGTCAATTAACAGTTTCCCTTTTTTCTCTTTTTTGAAATCCTCTCATTTGCTTTTTCACTAATGATACCTTTCCTACGTAGATATTTAGACAGCAGAAAGACGAGACACTTGGCTGGTTCATGTTTCAGTCTAAATACTTGTTTGGTGAGGGTTGATGGCTACTCTCTTGAGTTGTGGATCAAGAGCCAAAATGGCCAACACTGACACCTTGCTGAAAGAATGTATGAAGGAGTGGCAGAGATTTACACCAAAATTATTTTAAGGCGTGGCAGTAGCTCTGCAAGGCAAAATTACCTCCTCCCCCCCATTGATAATAAACAATCCCCTCTCCCAGCAGCCATTGCATAATTGGACCGGTGAAAACCTGGCGCCTGGGCGTGACATTTCTACCCACCTGGCTGCCAAGGCTCTGAACTATTCAGCGCCCAACAGAGATCCTGCGCAGGGCCTTTGGAGTGCACCATGCAATATTTGCCTGCATCTCCCTCCCTCCACCCGCTATGACAGCTCCCACTGGGGTGAGATATGTGGCAAAGCGCCACCGCTGCTAAGGTACCTGGGTCTACCAGGCCAGCCAAAAGCTAGCAACATGGCCCAAAACCAGGGAGCCAACTGGGCTCCAACCAAGTGAAAGATTCTGCAACCTTTTCAGATACAGCTAGATATATGGCATAGTATTACTACGCCTTGGTTTGCCAGTGCTTTTTTCATAGGGAGGAAGACATTAAAAAGGGAAGAACAAAAAGGTAAATCCAAGATTAAGAGGAACAAGCACACCATAAGGTCAGGAATAAGATAAAACAGGTTATAACTTGAGATTTTTTTAAATCCTCAATTGACTGACCATCAGAAATAAAACCCATTTTAAACCCTTTTCCACCACATTCAACAAGCCTATTCAACCACTGTCAAAGACAGGTGACAGGGTTCACTTTGTAAAGCCAGTCAAATTATCCTGAAAATAGTGTATCACAGCAATAACAAGGGCAGATATATAATGAACTTATTGACTATAAGCTTATTTTCCATGAAGTCACTGTGAAAAGACAGCATGCATGGCAGGCTACTTTTGGGTCACAGCCAACTGGGCATTGTGCTTGTGCACCACATGATTTGTCTTCTCTGACCTGCCCTCTAGTGGAAAACTCAGCAGCAACCTAACAACCCCATCACAAGAGTACCATCACTACTAGTCCAATGTAACCATCATAACTGACTGCAACACAAACAGAATCCCATCTTATTACAGAGCCATAAGCAGCAGAAAAGACCAAGGTTAATAGTTAGAAGGCTATTTCCTGCATTTATATTTCTCAGACAAGTGGCCCCACTGCTTTATTTAGAAAGAAAGAAAAGGTCAACTGCCTTGAGACGAGGCCATAGAATATCACAATATAACAGATCATCACACACCAACATTCACAAACAATGTTGTAGGTCAATTAAATGACTCATGAAAACAGGAATCATTACACTTAAGAACACTTTAAGTAACTTTTTAAACATCAAAATGAACAGTTGACTTGAGGTAATTTAAATATTTGTGTTCCTGTTATTGAGGAGCCATGAAACAAAGAGAGCATGGGAACTAGACAAGTCTGCCTACCACATCTAAACACTGTTTCATTAAAACCTGCTTGTTCGCGACCAAGTATCTTTACTGTTGCCTTTAGGTTCTTTACTGTTTGAGCCCACCCTTTCACCTCCACTCCCCACTCCCCTCCTACACAACCCCAGCCCTCCTGCCTATAATAAAGGACATAGTGCTTGAGAGACAAAGCAAACGTTAATCTGGGTGCTGAAGGCTTCTCTGCCAAATGAAGGGCAAAGGACTCTCGGGGAGATCTCACATGTCACGTCTCGTGATTCAGAGGGCTGGACACCTGGCAACGTGATGCCAGCATGACTGGTTACTTTCATCTCACCTCTCCTATGTCTCCACAACTATATCCTCAAGCTTGTGCGGTGAACTGAACTCACTGCGCTGTAAATGCTGAGGTGCACGTGATGCTTTGTTGAAGCCTGAGCAGCAGTCAAGGGGGGGAAAATCAATGGTTTGATGCTGGGTTATCTAGGCCATGACTAACGTGTTTGGAAAAGATGCCATGCATATGCTATGCCCCACAGTTTTTCAGGTGTAACAGACCAGTAGCCAATGGCTACAGAGCACACAGCAGCAGACACATCGACATGAGTGTGTCCAAACATGTATTCGACATGCTGTACTTGCTTTATGTTCACATCGCATCCCTTCATTTCTGTGCTTGACTACGGCCTGCTCAAGGAGCCTTTCGGCTATGGGAGAGGCTGCACAGACACGCCTGGTGCCCTCTGATTCAGAGGAGTTGGGTTAACTGCGTTAGACACATTTTAGTTGAATGCATACAGTTGTACAACTGACTAGGTATCCCCCTTTCCCTAATGGATGATGTACGCTACATGACCAAAAGTATGTGGACACCCCTTCAAATGAGTGGATTCAGCTAATTCAGCCACATCCGTTGCTGATAGGTGTATAAAATCGAGCACACTGCCATGCAATCTCCATAGACAAACATTGGCAGTAGAATGGCCCGTACTGAAGAGCTCAGTGACTTTCAACATGGCACCATCATAGGATGCCACCTTTCCAACAAGTCAGTTCATCAAATTTCTGCCCTGCTAGAGCTGCCCCAGTCAATTGTAAGTGCTGTTATTGTGAAATGGAAACATCTAAGAGCAACAACAGCTCAGCCGAGAAGTGGTAGGCCACACAAGCTCACAAAATGGGACCACAGAGTGCTGAAGCATGTAGCGCATAAAAAACGTCTGTCCTCGGTTGCAACACTTACTACCAAGTTCCAAACTGCCTCAGGAAGCAACTTCAGCACAATAACTGTTTGTCGGGAGCTTCATGAAATGGGTTTCCATGGCCGAGCAGCCGCACACAAGCCTAAGATCACCATGCGCAATGTCAAGCGTAGGCTGGAGTGGTGTAAAGCTCACTGCCATTGGACTTTGGAGCAGTGGAAATGCGTTCTCTAGAGTGATGAACCAGGCTTCACCATCTGGCAGTCCAACGGACGAATCTGGGAAATCTTAACGCTACAGCATACAATGACATTCTAGACGATTCTGTGCTTCCAACTTTGTGCTAACAGTTTGGGGAAGGCCCTTTCCTGTTTCAGCATGACAATACCCCCGTGCACAAAGCGAGGTTCATACAGAAATGGTTTGTTGAGATCGGTGTGGAAGAACTTGACTGGCCTGCACACAGCCCTGACCTCAACCCCATCAAACACCTTTGGGGTGAATTGGAACACCGACCGCGAGCCAGGCCTAATCGCCCAACATCACTAATGCTCTCGTGGCCGAATAGAAGCAAGTCCCCGCAGCAATGTTCCAACATCTAGTGGAAAGCCTTCCCAGAAGAGTGGAGGCTGTTAGAGCAGCAAAGGGGGGACCAACATATTATTAATGCCCATGATTTTGGAATGAGATGTTCGGCAACTTTTGGTCATGAAGTGTATGTGGCGCAGCTGAGAGTCATGTCGAGACGAAGGGGTTTGGTTCAGTCAGTCGTCTTGATAAGCCCCTCACAGATAGGTAATGCTGGCTACCTGGCAACAGCATTGCGCTAGTTAAAACCTGTTAAAGAACGTGATGATTATGTCGATGGGCAAGGGAGAAATAACTTGTCTTATTGGTCACCATCTCCAATTTGTTCCATCCAACTTGATTTTATTCCGAGTAGGATAGAAGCCTAGACAAGAAATAACTTGTAATGTTTGTAGTAACCATCTGGATACAATCTACTGCTCAATGGGGAGAGTTTGCGCTGCAAGCAGGCAACACAACAACACAGGGAACAGTGTCCTTCGCTCCCACTTGCCACAGTAAGGAAAGGGTAGCTAGATAGCGTAGCCAATAACAGACCATGGTGACAGCTGAAGCACATTTATTGTAGTTTTCACCAAAAATAGCATTAACGTCTAACGTTACATAAAAAAAAGATATATACTCAGATAAAAACAAAATGATTTCAACTTCGGCAGGCAAGTTTCAAAATCTTGCTTTAGTTTCTAGCCATAAGCATAAACTAGGTAGCTGGGAAGGGCTCATCGGGACTGACTGAACCCAATCCGTTCGTCTCTACTCGACTCTCAGTGCGCAATAAACTTAATTCATTTGGGCACTAGGCGTGTTCCTATAGCCTCCCTTCTGACACTGCATTTTGGTGTCAGCTGCAATAGTCAGTGAGTGCATTGTCTCTCTCTCTCTCCCTCCCTCCCTCCCTCCCTCTATCTTTCTCTCTCCCTCCCTCTAAGGTGGAGGTCACAGTGAGGGTTTTTCCACTGTCTGCTCAGGGCTTATCTCCTGTAAACTTCCACTGGGACTGTGAGATTCACTCGCACATTCCCATGACCAAAGAAGCGTTCACTCCCACAGTGAGAGAGCTGGTGAGTGTGTGTGTTTCTCTGTGTGTGTGTGTGTGTGTGTGTGTGTGTGTGTGTGTGTGTGTGTGTGTGTGTGTGTGTGTGTGTGTGTGTGTGTGTGTGTGTGTGTGTGTGTGTGTGTGTGTGTGTGTGTGTGTGTGTGAGAGAGAGAGAGATAGTGTTTCTGTGGGCGTGTAAGAGTGTGGGAGTATCAGTATAGCCCACAGTCAAAACGGATACTCCCCCCACCTCTCTTTCTAAGCAGGGCTGACTAGAGCCATGGGGCTGACAGTTCTCCCCTGCTCTCTGCTGGTGGCTCAGTGTAACACCACCATATAGTCCATTAACCATTCCAGCCTAAAACTGTCTCTCCCATCACAAGAACCCATCTCCTGCAAGCTACAGTGACTGTAGGTAAACAGTGGAATTGTGGTGCAGCTCCCCTGTATAGCACTTTGATCACTGGATAATTTTTTTTCTCCATAAATCTAATATTACCATCTTAATGTTCCTTGGGTCAACTAAGTCCTTTGAGAGGATCAATTCTAATGGGCACTGCTAAGTGCTAATGCATGGTTCATTGTAGGCTACAAAGGAGGTCCATGACACCTCTGAGACACTCAGCCCTTTATGGGCTCCTGTGCCAGGCTAGGGCCAAGACAAATATAGCCCACAGCCATATAGGGGGGTCAGGTACGCCATGCAAGGCCAACACTCTCATTCAGTGACTCACACACCAGACAGGCAGACAGGCAGACAGGCAGGCAGGCAGTCCGCATGGACAGGAGATTACATAATAACCAGTGGAACAGAAACACAGTATCAGACCTGAACTGATGCTAGAAGCCAAGGCTAAACTGTGCAAACCAAGGCTAAACTGTACAAACCAAGGCTAAACTGCAGCTTACACTTTAACAAAATAAGGACGGTAGCAAGTGACTTCACTGCATTTATTTGCTAGGACAGCATGTGGTGACAATGTGCTACTTAGAGCAGAGTGGGAAATGAGAGACAGGGGAGTTGTGAACATTACACTGTGTTCCTTGGCAGCCAGGCTAAAGAGCTTGTGATGAACAAGACGTCTATTGTACCACTGCTTTTTCACATTGACATTTAGTCATTTATCAGACGCTGTTATCCAGAGACTTACAGTAGTACATTTACAGTAATAAAGTACTGACAGTAATACATTTCCGTGCTTTCACATGCTGAGCCTATTGATGTGTGCCCCAGAAGGAAGGGACTGAATATGTCTGGCATCATGTGGGGAGCAGTGTAGGGGTGTAATTGTTCCAAAGCTGTGTATGTGTGTGCGTGTTAATTTGTGTTTATGCTTGTATTTGTGTGTCTAAAGTATGATTGAGAGTATGATTGGAGGAGGGACAGAGTGCTCTTGCAAGGAAGCTTACGACAGACAAACAGAGCTTTGAAAACCTGGGCTGGTTCTCATTTGGGACCTGGGGAAATGGATTGACGGGATTGCTGAAAGTCCAATAATGAGTCAGCTAACGTCACAGCAGAACAGTATGTGCTTTACCAAGTCCAGCAAGAAAACCAGCCGTGTCAACACACCCACTCACTCAGCCAATACAGAAAGAGACCCTGTTTTTGGTATTAAAAGAATTAATTAATTTTTATCTCATTTGGATAAAATGACCTAGGTGTTGAGCGGCGTGTGAATGTGTCTGCATAAATTGTATGCGTGAGAATGTGTGCATATGTTTTGTGTATGTGGGTGTCTGTGTGTCTGTGTGCATGCATGCGTGTGCGAGTCTCTGCTTGTGTGTGTGAGTGTGGATGTGCGTGTGTGTGTGTGTCTGCGTGCGTTTGAGCAGATGCCTCGTTGTACTTACAGGGAACAGGACAATGGGGACAGTCAGGGTGACAGCAGTCAGGACAGCCAGACGGACCAGCAGGAGCATGGTGTCAAACTTATACACCTTGGTGAAGGTGTGGAGCAACTCTGCCTCCACGTTTTCTGTGTTTGGGAGAAAGAAGGAATACAAGCTGTCAGAGACATATCAATACAAAAGCCTGAACTGGGTGTGAGAGAGAGATATGATAAACAAACACGCAATGGTTATGGTAGCTTACTAGTGTATTTTAATACATACTACTGGCTCTTTTTCAAACATTTCACTCATAAAATTAACATATAACGGCAATAAAAGCAGAAACAAAGTAATACAATTGCTGCAAATGTATCTTATTGTGCGTGTGTGTATATTTTACCATAGAAAGTGAGGTAGCCAAACAGCGCTGAGAGCATGTACATGACCAGCATGGCCAGGATGGACAGGTTGGACACGTTCTGCATCTTTCTACGGGAGCGACTGGGGAAAACGCAAGTTGAGATGTGAGTTATATGGAGAAAATGTACCGCAGCAATTTCTATGAGCGTCTATGCAAACGTGTCTTTTGTAATTCACTTGGATGCACTTACTCTTTGAGTTCACTGTAGATGGGTAGAATTTCAGGGTGGCACACAAAGGAGAAGGCCAGTATGGGAACAGTGTAAGCAGTCTGCAATGACAGGAGAAGAGATCGTGGAATGAAACACAAGCCCGGATACGTTAAGAATTGGGTTCTTCTAAACATTGATTAATCGCGTTTCAGGGACTGTTTATCAGAGGATATTGTTTCCAAAACACAGAATTATGACATGAAGCATTCCGACTCACCACATATACACACACACACGTACGCACTCACACCCCACCCACATACCTCCACCCCCCCACCCACATACAGTAGCTCCACACCTCACCTGAGAGTTGAACACAAAGTACTTGGGCGTGCACATCTCCTCCACGTCGTCGGGGTGTGGTTCGAAGTGGACCCCTGAGGTGTGGTGGCCGTCCAGGTAGGAGGCGGGGGACATGTCAGCTCTGGAGAAGTCCATGAGGACGGTGCCGTTGTGCAGGGCGTGGGGCCCCAGGGCTGTTCCATTCATACTGTGGTTGGTATGATGGTACATGAAGGGCATAGGGCAGGGGAGGTTGTACTTCTTATAGATCAGCTGAGAGGTAAAGAGGGGACAGAAGGGTGAGATGGGGACAGAGGAGTGAGATGGGGATGATTAGCAAACATAGAAATGCATTATATTACATAGGCAGCAATCCATTATATTGCAGAGCAATGAGTTCCTTCCATCCTGTAATCTTTCATTCTGTCTTCAAAGAAACAGACGCTGAACGCTAAACTATGTACTTTCAGGGTTACTAACTACATAGGATGTCTCTCTGATCGCTACTATGGTATAAACCCTGTGTAAAACGGAGTGTGGCCGCAAGCTCTATTTCATTAATGATGATACAGACTGTATCGGTGTTTAATATGATACACCACTAGAGAGCAAGTGGGCCAAAGTGGAGTTTAAGATATCAAAGAAGGCTATTGATAAACTCATCTCTAATCTCATGTACGGTAACTAACCAGCTGAACTCCACACCAGGCATATTCTAAATGTTACTAGGAACTACCATGGCATGCAAATCGCCCACATTGCCTGTGAGAGCAAAGCCAGCACTGGCATAATACCCTACAAAAGGTCAGGATGACATTTAAGGAGGAGAAAGTAGTCATGATCAAGACGCCGTGTGGCAAGAATACAAAAGCAATGTAGGCGAAATGTACTATATAAGAATGTCAGAGTTTATAAAAAGCAGGAGTTGTTGCCATATTGACAGAAGGTGAAATGTAGCTGTCTTAACTCACATCTGATGGTACTTTATATAATATCAACACCATCATCCGTCATTGTTCAGTCATTCAGCGGGCTAAAAATGCTAAACTAAAGGAGCAAAAGGAGGCAGGTTAAACTTACCACTCCCAGGAAAAACACCATGCAGGATAGGGAGAATCCGCTGGTGTAGCCAAGGTAGCCTAGAGACAAGAGAGAATTAGAGAGAAACCCATGTACCATCACGAAAACACTCACACACATTATGTAAACAAAGTATACAAAGACTAAATATGAAACAACCGCAACACACACACCCACACACACACCACTTACCCAGGTTTTTGAGTATGCAGAGAGGCAGGATGATACCGATGGACACAAACACAACCAGGTAGTTTCCGTTCATGTACCATTCACTGTAAACAACGCAGAGAGAACAGGTCTCACACGCAGAGCATCAATCCATCCGTCTATCTATCAATACACCAACCAAACTGTGTAGTGTGTTGAGCCACCTGTGTCAAATTAACTACAAATAAACGGATTTTATGAAATAGTTAACCAATGACAGACAGACAGACACTTACCCAGAGCTCTGCTCCAGTCCCATGAAGGCACGGATCACTTCTGGCAGCTCATACTTTACAATGAAGAGGTAGCTGGACATGGCTGGGTGCAAATAAACACAAATGTACATTTCAATATAGAATCATAACACTACAATGAATGCAACATTAGCTGTTCACTTACCACCAATATTTTGAAGGGTTATCGATCCAAACGCAGCCATTTTCCCCGGCCAGCCAAAAGCTCGCTCTCCCAACTTTTCATAGATGAGAGAGCCTGTTAGAACAACGACAATATGGTGATGAGTGATATTCAAAGATACAAAGGGGAAAAAGCAGAAAGGCGAGGACAGACAGACAGATGCTAATGAAAGACAGACATTTCCATTAATTAAAAAATGACACCTACCTCCTTCTTTTGCAGTCATTAGCAGCAAGTGAACAGAGTACAACGACAAGATGGCCACACCCAAGAGAAGGACTCTATGTTGGGATAGAAACCAGTCAGACATTAGCATTGGGCTATACCATACGGAAATGTTACGCAAATCACAACAAACAACACATGTCAACTGGGTTACAAAACACCCTACATAATAACTTTCACTAGTTTCCCCCCCTAGTCACTCTCACTCTGTTTTCCCCATTACCTATTTAGGGAGGTAAACTTAGCTTTAGAACTGCAGTCGTATTTCACTTGGGGGTGGTGGGGGTCCGGATGCTTTCTCTGGCATTCATTTACTGCCTATTTGAGAAGACCATGTTCCAATGCCTAAAGCACATGTCAAAGACACCATCATGCCATGTCAATATATGTGCCAGCTCAGACAAAATAGTGGTTGACCAATGCGTGTCAGTGCTTAGAGACCAGACTAAACTCTGAGCTATTATATAAGTCAATAAAGTAACTTGTGAGGTATTCCGGGAGGGGATGTATGGGTTTCCCGCATCGGCTGAACATGATCAGCCTTAAATCCTTACACTTAAAGAGTTCACAAGGGGCCTTCATCACCAAGGAGCCTTTAACCCAATCATCCAGCCTCCAATGGGCTCCAACGTATTAAACTAACTGAATTAAAGATGTTGTTTTTGAATTGAGAGTTGCCCCGACTTCGAGCCAAAGTCAGTGTCTGTCTATTCCCAAATACATACCCCACCACTCACCCTGTTGTCAAACCCCACTTGCTATACCAAGGACTCAGAAGCTATTTCAGTCCTATCAGTAATACTATACGATGCAGACAGAATCGTTTACTTTATTAGCTGGTGGTTTAATCACTTGACTGTTGCAGAAACCAAACATTGACCCCATATATCTGGAGTACTTCTCCTGTCTTATCCGGTGTCCTGTAGGAATTTAAGTATGCTCTCTCTAATTCTCTCTTTCTCTGAGGACCTGAGCCCTAGGACCATGCCTCAGGACTACCTGGCATGATGACTCCATGCTGTCCCCAGTCCACCTGGCCGTGCTGCTGCTCCAGTTTCAACTGTTCTGCCTGCGGCTATGGAACCCTGACCTGTTCACCGGACGTGCTACCTGTCCCAGACCTGCTGTTTTCAACTCTCTAGAGACAGCAGGAGCGGTAGAGATACTCTTAATGATCGGCTATGAAAAGCCAACTGACATTTACTCCTGAGGTGCTGACTTGTTGCACCCTCGACAACTACTGTGATTATTATTATTTGACCATGCTGGTCATTTATGAACATTTGAACATATTGGCCATGTTCTGTTATAATCTCTACCCGGCACAGCCAGAAGAGGACTGGCCACCCCTCATAGCCTGGTTCCTCTCTAGGTTTCTTCCTAGGTTTTGGCCTTTCTAGGGAGTTTTTCCTAGCCACCGTGCTTCTACACCTGCATTGCTTGCTGTTTGGGGTTTTAGGCTGGGTTTCTGTACAGCACTTTGAGATATCAGCTGATGTAAGAAGGGCTATATAAATACATTTGATTTGATTCCACATTGTCTCTATGGCAGAAGTTAACACACACTTACACAAAAAGTACAATGCCAGTGTTGGCCATTGCGTAGGAGAGACCCAGGATGCCGCTGCCCATGATCGCATTACTCAGGTTGAAGACTGACATACCAAAGGAGGTATGTCCTGGGTGCTGAGAGAGAGAAAGTTAGAGAGAGAGGGTAACAGAGAGATTACCATGACTTCAACTGATCGTAAACAAGAACATTTCTCACACACACACACACACACACACACACACACACACACACACACACACACACACACACACACACACACACACACACACACACACACACACACACACACACACACACACACACACACACACACACACACACACACACACGTAACTACCAGTTCCTACGAAAGGGTTCCTCGGAACGAAGGTTTGAATAAAAGCAGACAGCTTTTGAGGAAATGGTCAAGGTTGTTGTTAAGAGATAGTGTCCATGAGCAAGAGCAAACATGCATGTGTTGTCATCGATAGTTCATCATCAGTCTTCTTACGTATTCTTCTTGATACTCCTCGTACTTCTTCTTCTTCATAATCCCATTAGTGAGAAACTTGTGGCTCTCTGCGTCTCCATCCTCATCCAGGAAGTGACTGCAGATGTACAATCATTGAATCAATCTCTAGTTTAAAATACTTCTTTATTACTAGTTTATGACAGCCATGTTAGGACTTTATGAGTGGTTACAGGGTCAGTTAGGCTAGTTCCAGCTTCTATTTCTTTTATTTTTTGGGGTGATGGAAGAAATGAGATTACAGTGTAGCTAATCTGTTGGCGGTTTACAGTGAAGCTATGAGCTGAGAGATTCTCCTAACCAGTGTATTGAATAGCATTGTGTACATTAGACAATGATAGGTAGGAGACAAGAAATGTATGATAAAGAACCATTTCTGTACAGTTTGGCAAAGAACACATTCTTGTTGCCACAACTAAGGCAATGCGCTTTATTTCCAGCTTTTTCTGTAGAAAGTCTCAGCTAAAATAATTGATACAGTATTGAACCACACCTGTTGATGGTGGCCTTCTCAGAGTCGATGGGCTCTGTGAAGCGGTCGTCCAAACTGTCTGTGCTGTCATCGTCTGCCTCCATGCAGACTTTCTTCAGCTCCATGCGGTCCATGGTTACGGCTATAGTGGTGCGGGGCTGGGGAAGGGGTCACGGTCCAAAGCAGAGCAGTTGTACTCGGTAGGTTGGCGTGCTTCAGCTCAGCCTTACACTATAGGGCAAATACCTGTAGAAAACGGCAAAGGGAGAGATAGTAAACGTTCTAAGAATATTCAGAGAGCTGCTGATGTGGCGGGAAGCCCTTATAACCAGCAAACATACAACCAATCATTCAATGCTGTCTAAACGTTAACTAAAAGTTCTGGGCCTCAACTAGCCATCATTTCTTTGTAATTACACTTTGACTAGTCCTCTATAAAGTGACAAGATCCCTAATAATTTGACTGTGTAATCTGTCAACAATGAGCTAGTTACTGTTAATGTTATGAAGATACATTCAATGAGTCTTATCTGACTGGCCAGAACTCTAGGGCCTTGACAAAGGACACTTCAAGGGGAAGAAAAGGTGTCATTCTACACACACCCATCTGTGTCACATTCCCCTGAACCCGCAGCATCATTTTATCTCTCCTTTCGATACATGTTGGTAGCTCACGCACTTCAGTGTGCTTTAACCATGGCGTCTTTCATAAACAATATCACTGTTCCTGTCACGCATTGGAATCTTGACGTTCCGTGCAGACTGGTTTTGGATACCTTTTGTACTCTGCTATACACAGAGTTAACAAAACGGCCTCTAACTGTATCAAGTTCAAAGGGATTTTGTAGTCGACGTAGATAAGTAATTGTAGTATTGTTTTTGCTTGACAGACCGTAAAATCAATTGTGACCTCAATTTTACATATCTATTTTTAGAGATTAGCACACATTATTTTCCCTAAAAGAACCTCTAAGTAACCCTTTCAGACACACGTCCATGTTCTATTGCTGCTGTGCAGTTTCCTTTATGATACTATAACCACATTCACTTCAGGCGGGTTAAAGCAAGTCTCAACATTATGTCAAAAACACACCTGAATCCTAAATTCAGGTCAAAGAGGTCGGCTAATGAGGCAGGCAAGTTTCCGACCAAATGTTCCTAACCTCTGGGAGAGCAAGCTACAAAGGCCTGTCTGTATTGCTGTCCACGGTAAACCCAATTCAATTGAACGCACTGAGTGCACTGAAGTAGTGGGCCAGCAGGAGGCATGTGTTCATATTTCCATTCTATTGAACATTTGATTGCTGCTATTACGTAACAACAAGATGAGGCACTGGGCAGCGCACACAGAGTTCTGCTAAATGATTTTAACAGCCAATTACCCACAGTGCTGTTCTTCCCATACAAAGGCTTCTTTGACAGGAATGGGTAAAAACAGACAAGCAGCCAGGGCCCTTGTCCAGCCAGGTTCCCAAAAGTCGCACCCTGCTCCCTCCCATCCTACCGACCAACACCCCAGGAAAAACACAACGGTGAAACACATCAAAACACTAGTAACAAACATGGATGTCCAATGTTGTGACAAAGCCATAAACAAACAGCTATGGAACATAACCTCATCCACCAATCCAAGTCCATGAATTAACATTTCAGTGCTGCCCATCAAAAAACAAGCACTGTAAAAACTCTTCGAAAGGAAGTTTTAGTGCTAGAAAATACATTTCAGTCACATGCTATTTAAACTCTTTCTATTTAAACTCTTTCTATTTAAACTCTGGCTATTTAAACTCTTGCCCCAGCCATTGAAAGGCCAAGTATAAAATCCATCATTCTCACATGATCGTCAAAGCGCGCCACGTTTACAGTCAATAAGCCATTACGTAAGTGAGTCTATGCACAGTAGCTCCTCCATGTTGTACCCAGTCAGGACAGAGATCCATGGCCTTCAGGACTGAAACAGGTGAAGGGGTTCCATGTTTCCCTTTAACTCCATGCTATGGAGAAGTCATAGACAGACTGAACCTGTATCTTACCACACACCTCTTTTGTTGTGACTGCTGTCACCTCCCCTGTATGGAAATGTATAGCCAAGCCAATCGTTAGCTGTTTGTGAAGCATTTTTCTACATACTTAGTTTTGCCTAGCTTGTCTACTCTACACAGTTCTGGTTTGATCGCATTCTAGTTCCTGCTGTGCCTGTACCAGCTGCGTTCCTGGAACTGCTGTGTGTCCTAGTACATTCCTATGTTACGTCTCCTCTAGATAGACAGATTGACTGGTAGGCCTATATCTTCGTATTGGTAGATATTTGTATCTTTGATCAAAAGTGTGCATTGCATACAAATACAATCAATCAATCATTGTCCCAACTGTACTCCTTCCCAGTGTGCTATACTCGAGCAAATAAAAAGGAACCTGCTCAACCAGACTTCACCCCTCCACCCATGCAGCTAAGCACTCCACTGCTCCCTGTGCATATACCTTGTGTTATGCTATGACTAAGCTACCTATAGCCATAGACCCAGCCCCAGCAAAATCCTTGAACCTTTGCCTTTCATGCACATCTGAAATGTATGCTTTACCCACTGTAGTTAAAACCACTGGTACTTTTGCATATGATTGTTTGAAACATGTTTTATATTCAATAACAACAATAGAGTGAATGTGATTTAAAGTTGTCACAGTCTGTTTGTCAATGTGTCTGTGTGTGCATTTGCGGTTTGATAAAACCAATGTGATAAATGCACGCAAGTAGAGACATAGGATTTTAATTTGAGCCAGATTTTGTTACAACAGGAAAATAATCCTGCAGCAACAGGGAATGTGAATTATTACGTAGATTATAATTAATGGACATTTTGTGTAAGGGTTGATACATTTTTCGTTCGGGCAAGTTAAGTCGGACATTTTAAAGTGAAAAGCACAAACTTTAGAAGCCTTTTTAAACCTCAAATACACTACAAGTTTGCATGTCCTGCTGTTAAGGAAAATTCCTGCAACAACAGGATGATCAAATTAAGATACGGCATCTGTATGCCAAATCGTTTATTGCATTATCAAACACAATATTTGGTACCAAGCCTTGTATATTGTGCAAATAAAGAACCTGCTTGAAAATGCCTAACGCCTAAATCTAATATAGTGTGCTTGCATACAACAAGGCTACAACACTTTTAATAGAAAAGTCAGTTCTGTGACACAACAAACACTGATCAAAACTTGAGATTCTTCTAATCCAATTTGCCAACAGCGTGACATCAATCAACTGAATGGGAAAAACATGAACTTCATTCGTTTTATCTGTCCAGAAGTAGCAGAAAAGGAGTCTGTGCAACTTACATAACACTCAACTCCAAGTTGACACAACAAAAGTAGAGTACCAGAGGATCCCATTCTTACTGGAGGTACACAACACATCATTAGCTCAAAGATTAGCTCTGTCTAACTCAAACTACCACTCAAGTTACGCAAGTCCCACTTCAGCAGTGGCTTGGTTTTCTACCCAACAAAACATCTAATAAACCCACAAACAAATGCTCAAAGGAAACCAACTGAATACTTCAACCAGTGAAATACCGCCCACAATCTCAAAAGCACAAAACAAACTAATTCAGCTAGGTGCATCTACAGTTTCTCAAGAAAACTGTGGAAAATTCTCCACAAGATTTTATTTTCTCAGCAGTTTCAATTTAGTGTCTATTTGAATCACAATCTTAGACCAAGGTAACTAAAGATCCCCGACATGAGAAGCAGATAAATCATGTGGAAAAGGAGACATACTCACTCATTCAGAGATGACAGAGAGAGGTTTTTGGTTTTTTTGTTTGGGGGGAGAATGAGGACAGTGCCAGTGAGCAGCCGGGAGAGGCAAGAGCTGCTGCTTTTTTGTAACCCAGGTGAGAGGAAGGCTTTTAAAGAGCAGGGGAAGGACCCACCCTGGCCAATCACATCAGGAGCCTGAAGCCAACCACCCCCCCCCCCCCCACGTCAATGAAAAAGGAGCAAGAGAGAGAAAGGCAGAGAGAGAGGGACAAGAGGGACAGCACACAGACATCCTGAAAGCTCGGCCAAGATTGCACAGTGAGCGTTGTTGCAGCAACTGCTGTTTGTTCTGTGATGGCCCGCCAAGCACACACCCCAGGTGGTCATCCCTGGGTGCAAACGGTACCGTCCTCATGCTGCGGTCACTGTTCTACCCTGTCCTGTCCTGCCCTCAACCACACACCCCTCCCTTCCCACTACCCCTACTACCATGGGTTGACTCAGCGTACCGTTAAGCGTTCAGAGCCTGCCAGAGACAACTGGAATTCACCGGGGAGGCTGTGACACTGTCCGCCAATCAGGGGCCGCAGCTGAGTGTGCCGCTGAGTGCAAGGTCTCACTCCGCTGAAGGATGGGGTCTTAACAGTCCAACTTTGTAACCCCCCTCACACACACACACACACACACACACACACACACACACACACACACACACACACACACACACACACACACACACACACACACACACACACACACACACACACACATTATACACAGAGAAACTTCAAATCAGACACATGAAATGCTTCTTTTGAGGCCACAACCAACCTCCACATTTTCTGAAATAAAATAAATATTATTGCGAGTATTGTGTTTGTACACCTGTTACAGCAGAGAGTATTGTCTGGTCCACACCTGTTACAGCAGAGTGTATTATCTGGTCCACACCCGTTACAGCAGAGAGTATTGTCTGGTCCACACCCGTTACAGCAGAGAGTATTGTCTGGTCCACACTTGTTACAGCAGAGAGTATTGTCTGGTCCACACAACACATCTGCAGAGGCAGAGCAGTACAGTCACATAACTCACACATACAGATCTAAAATCTCCACAGAATAACCTAAATAGCATGTCGTATATTCACATGTAGTATTTGTAATTAGTTACAAGTTAAGAGACAAAACAAACCAATTTTGCAAGTAAGTTATCTCAACCATTCAAAGACTGAGTCAGGCGAGATGGTCCAAAGCTGGAAGATATGTCAACTCCATCTATACCTCAACCATCACTCACGGAAAATGATCTGCTACTAAGGACCAATAGACCGAAAACACAAACAAAAATACTCTATGCTACCATTGGCAATGCATCACCACTATGACAAATGACATGGAAAATATCCAGTCTAATGTCTCTGAGCCAATCATGTGCGGTTCTAGACCTGCACAGGTCACACAGGAGAAGTGACTGACTGGAACAAGCCTGCTCCAGCCACTATTCAAACGCAGAGACGTGCTTAGTCATTACAACACGAATTCTAAACTACAACACAAAAAGCCTTGACATCAACGTTATTAAGACAATAACTACTGCATTGGCTGAAGCAAAGCTGAACATTATAGAAGCCAGTGAAACATTCTAACCAAACATTGTTTTATCACGGCATTTGTCATGTCATATTACATCACTCACACACAAGAAGATGCATATTTACTCGACATCGCATGGATTGACGACGGAAACAACAACAGCTTAGCCCTCTGACCAATTGCGCTCCTTACCCCAGCTATTTCCCCATGTCAAGACATTCCCATCTTCAAACACTCCTTTCAAATGTGGATATAAATTAAACCTTCCTGTAATTATTGTTCCAGTAAACATTTCTTATTGGCATTGAGGAACTTACGGAACACTTTGCATTGGGCTCTTCTGTATATTAGAGGCCATCTTCAATCAAATCAATATTCATTCAGTAACAGATGTCCTATTCTGAAAATCTCAAGCATCTACCTGGAGGATTATACAGTACCTAGCATTGTGTATAACGGGCTATAAATAACAGCCAATGTTTTCCTGCTGTATATCAGATGTTTCAGCTACATGGGCTGAACTTTATATGGTAGTTTTTTACAGTAATTTGAACTCTCTCTCCCTCTGTGAAGACCAAGAGCCAGATCCTTGCATTAACTGCATTACTGGAAGTACTTCAACTGTGGTCCCCCAAAAACCCACTGGACTGGAGGCAAATACTCCCCCTGCAACTTATTAACTTTTTACGAAGAGTCTCTGACGTCGACAGAGTAGGATCTGGCCTGTAGATGCCATATACTGGGGTTATTTCTGCAGCAGGAGACCCACTGGTTGGGTCAACAGCAGCTGGTAAACAGGGGTTGTCAATTACAGGTCAAGGGGCCTCCTGACCTCTCTTATCTTCCAAAACAAAAACACCAAACCAGTCCACTGGCACCAGCAGGTAACTGGAACAGCTGAAACACCATGTCACTGCAATACTACAGGCATCTCTAATAAGGTGAATACAGGGTCCTATCCCAAGAAAGACGCATGCACTCTCACAAACTGTAGACAGCACTCCAGTCACCAGACTCTTGCCAGCGCAGTCGTCCAACTAGCCTCATTCCAGCAGCCTCCACAGCTCTCTAACCAATCATAAAAAGCAGGAATTTTAAAGCAACCAAAATAAGTTGGTACCTCAGACGCCATGTGAGTTGCTGCAAATATCTCCGGTAGGCGGTGAATGATTGGCCAGATGACATATCACCAGGACGGAAATGGAAAGTCCCGCTTTTGTTGCGTCAAACAAACCAACATCTCTTTCTGTCCAACATCAACATTGCTGGAAGAATGTCTGGGCCCTTACATCATAACAGTTTAGAATGTGTTTCTCAACACATTTTGAGCTTGTGAACCATTAGAAGCCATTAGCCTGTGTACTATCAGGTGTGTAACACTGGCATTCAAAAGCAACGAGGATATAACACAATGTTCCTTCTGGTAATCCCTCAAATGCTGAAAGGTCAATAAGGAATGAATACAGTGCAAGAGATACACCAGCCCTTCCACATCCTAGCTACGAATACAACAGGTGTAGTGTAGACCTTACCGTGAAATGCTTACTTACAAGCCCTTAACCAACAATGCCGTTTTAAGAAAAATAGGAGTTAAGAAAATATTTACTAAATAAACAAAAGTTTAAAAAACAATAAAAACAAAAGGCTACATAACAAGGCTACATACAGGGGGTACCGGTACCGAGTCAATGTGGGGGGCAACAGGTTAGTCAAGGTAATTGAGGTAATATGCACATGTAGGTAGGGGTAAAGTGACTATGCATTGAAAATAAGCAGCGAGTAGCGGCAGCGAAAAAGAAAAAGAGGGGTCAATACAAATAGTCCGGGTACAACATGATGTCAAAAAAGACTCAGGTTACAGTAATCAGCTGACCACCTCAGGGTAGTTTAGGAGAAAGTCAAGTGTATCCTATCGCATGGCCTATCTATGAAGCAGCGCCAAGCAGAGACACATCGGTTCCCATTTTTACTGTATGACTCGGTCGGGGATTACATTGATATCCCCACAATGTTCAGTAATTACTATTATCATTACCTATTAAAAGTGTTCTAACCACCCTGTCAGTCAAGTTGATACCCACAAACCAACTGTTTAGATGTTGTCTGCACATGCAAGTTAATTATGAGTGGCATGTACATCTCTTTCTCTCTCACAGACGTGACACATTCCACATGTCCACTCTCCGAGGCTCCCTGCCACAATTTCAGCTCCACCATAAATGCCTGGGTGTTATGGGAGCCCGGTTCAAGATGGGGTGGACTCGTGTAGCCTACTTTGAGATGCGTCCGATCCACTGCTTATCTACACTAGCTAGTTACTATTGTTGGCTGTGTGAGTCCTTTTATCCATCTGTACAACTAGTAAAGCTTTGAATGTCGTCCACTGATCAGTTTTAACCCCAATGTTGAATTTAGGTGTCGCTTCTCCCCATTCAACTCGCAAGAATGGTTTCTGAACGCCAGGAACTCAAATTTGCAAATGCAGCATTTAGCTATTGACATAGCAAAGGTTGCTTCATAACACTGCTGCTATTCACCTGTCCGGTATCAGTAAATACCAAGTGGTAATATTCTCTATTCTCAGCTCTCTCTCCATCCAGAAACTTGCAAGGTGTTTGGTTAGGCCTTTGCCAATATAATCTAACAAGTAGGTGTGTTCGCTAGCATTCCCACAGGTCAGAGCATGTGAGCTGGCGTCTATGGAGCTGAACATGTGGGTTGAGGGTAAGCTCCAAAACATGCAAATATTTCCATGAGGATCTCCATACAGATTGAATACAGCCAAATAGTGCAGTTGTTAGCCTTGATGTCCACGTTAGCCAACAGTGCTGAGGTTTCGCTTCTACACTATTAGAAAAAAGTTGCTATCTAGAACCTAAAACTGGTTCTTCGGCTGTACACATAGGAGAACCCTTTGAAAAACAATTTTTGGTTCCAGGTAGAACCCTTTCCAACAGAGGGTTCTACATGGAACTCAGAAGGGTTCTACCTGAAACCAAAAAGGGTTATCCTATGGAGACAGCCAAATAACTATTTTTTCTAAGGGTGTAGAGTACTAACTAGCCTACAACGCACAAGCATTATATAAGTTGAGCATAAAAATAGCCATGCAAGTTAGCCTGGACGACACAGGTGACTCTTGAGCACAAAAGGTAGCTTTAAGAACCAAATTAGCATTGAGAGCACAAGTTATCTTAAAGAACACATGTTAGCATTAAGCACAAGTTAGCGCAAAGAACACAAGTTAGCACTGAGAACACAGGTTAACCTTGAGAACATAGGTTAGCCTTGAGAACACAGGGTTGGATTCATCTGTGGGATTTGACTGAGAGCATAGCTGGACTGGAGTGGGAGAAATGATCTGATAGAGCCTGAGAGACTCTCATCAGGCCAAAGTCCACATAGTAACAGAGCTAAATATAAGCCATTCCTCAGAACCTAACATCTCTACACTAGCTGTGACATGACTGCCATGCTTTTACCACTTCATGCAACACTTACACCTGAATCTATCAAACCAATACAGTGCTGTAGAATTGTTCAAGAGAACTGTTCAAGAGAACATCTGGTTTAGTCTAAAAGATCTTGGCATCCCATGTGAAAGTATTAATATTGTTCAAGTTCAATCTCTCAGTGAAATCTGCTAAGCATGAAACACACGAGAATCTGACTGCCGATTGGGTACTTATCACAGTAGGAGGCCAATCCTTCTCTTGCTAGAACAAAATACGTACCTTCTGTGTACTTGTAGAAACACAATGGCCGGCGGTGGCCAACAACTTGACTTTGAGCCAATCAAAGAGCACAAACCTCCATGGTGGAGCCGAAAGGAGTGACAATAAGGAAAAAGAGAGAGCTAATCCACCCTTTTAATCAGAATTGTTCTACCTAAAACAATAAAGCTGCATAAAGAATTGAAAATCTGATCAAGTGTTTACATCTTTTACGTCTAGCTAAGGAGTTTTGTGATTCTTTGGTAGGTTTGATAAATGTGCAATAGCTTATTAGTTAGCTAGCTAGCTGGCTAACGTTAGCTTGCTAGGTGAGCAAGGCAGTCCCACACACTTCATATAAAACAAATGGGGTGGTAAGTGCAGCACAATACACACATCACTAACCAAGCATGCTACCTAGCCACTGTAGCTAGAAACATTAATCAACATTATGATTAAATCACAAGGGATTTGTTTCCATGAAGCAGCTGGCTGTAGCTGTCGAGAGTCAATGCAGTATCTTTACTTTACCTAGCTAGCACATCAGAAACCTAGCTAGCAAATCATGCTAACCATTTAGCTAACATTAGCCAGCTAGCTAAAACTGTATATATGGGCTGTATGCAATTATGAAGAGTAAATAAAACAATGTTTTGTCATCTTGCTACCTAGTTATCTAGCTGTGGCCATCTGGCTAGTACAAGGGCTTTTTACAACAATAGCAACATTAGTGCATCTAGCTAGCTAACATTGACTAGACAAAGCAACACACACAGACATGCATTGGCAAAAAACGCTTCTGCCACCTTCTGGTATGGTGTATTTTAATAAGGCTGAGTGGCTGACGACTTCAAGGTCTTTGCTGTCTGAACACAGAAGAGATTAACTGCCAACACTCTGTTCAGAGGCGCTAAGTACTGTCGGCAGGCAAACATTTGACAATCCTACCTGTGTGTCTGAGCCATTAGGTATTTCAGAATTGGAGTTGGGATTCATCAAAGAAAATATTAGCCATCAATGTAACAAAGGTACTGTATGAGTTACAGTCACAAGCATGTACAAAGCATAGGAGGTTGGTGGCACCTTAATTGGAGAGGATGGGCTTATGGTAATGGCCGGAGCAGAATAGGTGGAATGGTATCAAATACATCAAACACATGGTCTCCATGCGGCTATGTACATACGTACGACTCAGTGACCTTGTTGTACATATTTCTTTGCTCAAGCCTTAGCATCAATACTGGCATTTATCATTCTGTACATATTTTTGTCAAAAAATTATGAATGTACATACTCATAACGATCTTGTGAAGGTTGTGGTGATATGTATTGGTCAGGTCAGCACAAGAGCCTGATAGTAATAGCAGGGCCTCATATAAGGTATAATCAAATACAACAATGTGTGACCAGGTTTGTGGTGAAGAGGATCACCCGAAGCATGGTCCCTGCGTGTTTGAGCTGGACCTCCGCAGTAAGATCTATTTTGTTGGCCTGATGGGGTTCAGGCTGTAGTCGTTGTTGCTTCCTGGTACTGTACATGGTCCGTCCTAACTTTGTTTGTGAACACTCTCCCCAGGTCCCCCATGTCCCGATGGTCTTATCAGTCCATATTGATCTGCCCATGGCTTTTGTTGGCTGATGACGAAGTTGCACTGCTTGACGTAGAACCACATCTGAGTGGCCTTGAATTTGCTAGGGGAGGAGGGTGCTCCCGGGGCCAGGTGGAGCCCTGCATGTCATTAGACACTTGCTCATAATTGCGCAACTGCTGGCAACTGAGACATTTGAAACCGAGACTCATCGAGCGATTGCTTCCTGTAAAACCTGCAAGGAAAACTCACAATCCAGCATAAATTAGAGTGGCAAATTCTTCCATGCTAGTTATTTACAGGAAGTAATCAATTATACAGTCTCTCTGTTTCAAACCCATTGGCGAGTTTGTGTGTGACCGGCTATCAGGCAAACTCTTAAAACCCTGAGCGGACTCATGTGGTTGGCAGCGCACAGCTCTAGTCTGGAACAGTATGGTCATTTAGAGAAATGCCAGGTTCCTCCAGGGAAGGGGTGCACTATCAGCAAACCTGTTTGCCTTTCACTGCTTTATGCCATTTTGAGACCATGCCAAACTAAACAGAGGTGGTGGAATAACGCTGGGAGAGACATTTATGTAATTGTCCAGAGTGACTTACATTTTGTACCATTGCAAATGACTGTTTTGACGCTACGTAATTTTAATTTAGTGGTCTTATCACTGTGCTACCTGAGTAAACCAAAGTTTTACATAAGATTGTGATCTCATACGATCCTCTATGTTGACTATCACCAAACCCTTTCGCCTTTGAATTTGATGCAATTCATCCCTAATGCTAGCCTATATTGTACACAATAATGTAGTGGTAAGAAAAAAGGTGGGTAAACTTTGATCGCCAGTCGTGGTGAAAAAGTGAAGCTTCCTATTCTTTCAATGCATTTTTCCGCAAAAGATGGATAAACTGTTGGGCAAAAAAAGGTGGATGAATTGTGTTTACCCTCCACTACATCACTGATGATTTTGATGCTACCAAAGTTAACACATTCCCAAATGAGTTCTGTGGAATGATTTGCAAAAGGTTGGCTAAATGCACGTGGCAGGACTTGGGTTGCATTACCTAATAGCATCGGGCACTAAATCAGCCACACAGTTGCGTCATGTAAGAACTGTGAGATATGAGGCAGCTTTATGTCTGCATTAATTATGTACCTTACCTGCTCTTAATGTACTGCATATAAAATGTATAGATGGTATAGAGATTTGACTGTCAGCCTGTCTGAGGGGGCCATGAGCAAACTGGTTATGCAGTAAGATGTGGTATTACATAATGGGATTTATCAATGCAGGTTAGTCTCAGAGATAAGATCAATTATTAAGAGACCTGGTTCAAAGCCATTTCACAAAAATTAAAGCCAGTCTAAGAAATATTTCTTACCATTGCTTGTGCATGGCGTATTTAAGTTCCATATTCTTATTGTTCAAACTATTTAGTCATTGCATTATGCAACAGTAGTGGTAAAAATAGCCAGCACTCACATTGTATGCCCTTCTCAGATTTCAATAGGACATAGTGACAGTGATTTAGAAAATCACCCCGAAATCCTTTGCGGATTAATAGTGGATTAGTGTTAATAGTAGCTGCCATGCACCACACACCTCAAACCCAACTTTGCGACCGGCTTAAGGGCTCTTTGCTTTGCTCTGTTCCACACAGTCCCAATTGCATCAGCCGTCATTGCTCGAACATGAACAGCTCTGGGCTTTTTGACCTACATCTGTTCTGTCACTCAAGCCCTGCATCACACACCTCATACTGACCAATGAAAAGAGCATGCCCATTTCTATATCCCCACTGACAGGTGTGTGCTGAGAAAAAAAGTGCCAGGGCCTGCCCCTGCATTTGAACACACCTGCACACTGCTGACATGAAAGTCTTTGACATAGAAAATGGGTTAATTCTATTAGACCGTAAATAATCAAAGGTCTACAGTGTTCTCTGTAATAGCCTAGGCTTCTGTCTGTCACCAAATGGTTACATCAGTAGATTAGCTGTGAAATCAAGATTTTATCAAATGTGAAAAGCATTTCTCACATTTGCAAGTCATTTCCAATCGTTGTCTCCATAATTTGTGTTACCATTTGTGAGAATAAATAAAAAACAACAAACTTTTAAACTTTATTAATAGTTATTTTGACAGGTGTCAAAAGAGACTTCACAGAGAGATATAGTTTACCCATATTACAAATGGACCTTATTTTATGGATACCTAGAAAATAGTCTGTGGACACAGTCAGCAACCCAAGATGTGGGTTGGATTTTACCAAGCAACAATTTAGTAACTGCATTACCTACTTAAAATTGCATTGTAAAGTTCAAAACAACAGGAACTGTATGACCCCTTTTGGCATGCTCTATATAACAGACATGTATTATCACTGTGATACGTTTGGAAGTTGGACATTTTGTTTTAACTTCATGTCTAACTTCCTGAACCTTCACGCCATAAAAACATTTAACTAAACTGGGAAATTATGCTCCAACACGTGTGCTGCACTTGTAAACTTCAGAATTTGTCTACATGTGTTTGAAACATTACCATTTAGGGACAAACTTGAAGTCAGGCCATCTGAATTTGGTTGCCCAACTCAAAACCAATATTACTTAAAATAATCCCATATCACAGTAGTCTGCATGGCTACTATAAAAAATGTTACTGGTGGCAAAGGTATCTTAATAATGCATGCAGTGTCAGTGGGAGTTCACCAAACAATATATATAACTCTTTCCCTGAATCACTTACTTAATTTCTATTTAAGATATGGCATGCCTGAGCCTCTGTTAAGGTAGGTTCACTGGGCTGATAATGTACAACCTTCAGTCAAAACTGGTACAGAGAGGAGTGTTTTTAAACCACATGGATTTGAGAACCCTATGTACTTTTATAATATATCTAGGTTTACATATTCAAATAACATAGTAGCGAATAGAGAGGTGAAATTAAATCGGAATATTCTCAAAGTATATCCCCATTAACGACAAAGATAAAGAAAAAGCTTAAGGGTTAAAATGACTTAACCCTTGAGGAATCTTTTTGAAATACGCGCCTCCCAAATCAACGAAAGAAGGCGGAATCAGTCTGTAGGCTAAACCACACCCCAAATACCTCGATTTCTCATTTAATTCTACATGTTCAGATATTTCCACTACATTTAGAATTGTACAACTATTAAAACACACTTACAGAAATTATTATTCAAAATAACTATTAAACCTTTGTAAACTTTATAACTCCGACAGTGTCGTTGTGAAGGTTATCGAATGGTTAAAAATAGTAATTTTCACGTTTCTTTGTAGTATGCGAAATACACACGCGGGGCAGTTCCAAACATTGGAAGAAACTGCATTCTTTCTTCTCCAAAACACATCAAAATAATTACTTCATTTGGCAAGTAAGTGAATTACACATGTAATATCACTTACTGGCGTTATACGAAGAATTAACGGTCTACCATAGAAGATTTGCCCTTCATGTAGGCTACACGACATGTTATTTGCGCGAAAAGCATTATTCTTTAACGTTCAGGCTACACCCAACACAGCAAATATACTCCAGGGATTATGACATTTGATCAGATATCATGGCTAATACATAAGAACGTGTTTTAAATATCCCATAGTTAATTTAAACGATACATGTATTGGCTAAACAGATTACCTGAGAGATTAAACCGCAATTTTCAGCCTTGGTTAATTTATCTTGTTGATGTTTTGTCAATAATGTCAACATTAACAATTAGCTTTCCCGTGCGAATTGAAAATGGGATACAGTGTTTCAAAATACCGACGTTGACAAACAAGTATGCAATACCTACACAACTACGGGAGAACATATACAGGCTAAACATTTGAAAAAAGCTTAAATGGGGACCTACCTACCTAAATTTTAATTGTTCGGGACTTCATAGGTGGAGGACAAGTAAGCGTAGTGAACACCAGTAAAGGGAGACCCTTCCCATTTAACAACCGAGGGACACAGTGGAAATTTCCACCATGTGATGGCAACTCTTCAAGCATCATGTTTCACTACCAAGACACCCTCGGACTGAACGCAACCAATTGGCTGTTGTAATCTCGCAGTCGTCGATAGGCAATGGCAGAACATGGAAGTTGTATGTTGTATGATGGACAGTGACAGTGGCCGACTAAAATATGTAAAACGTAGGTAATACGAAGAGCTAAATGATTTTGGAGCGCCTTCACGTTGGTGTGTTATCTTTGTTGACTAGACGCTCTCCGAGAAGGAGTGGGCACGGTTACCATTGTTTGCGCGCGCTGCATAAAGTTTCCAAAAACCTTCAATTGTGGATGCATTTTCATTCAACACGTTCACTTTCAAATTAATTTCATTTGGATAACTGATTAAAAAAAGTAATTACTTATATGAAATAATTGAACATGCAACAACCTACAGTGTTTTTCTAAAGATGTCTTGTCTTCGTAATCCTATAACTCATTAGGGAAAGTTTTTTTTGCAGTTTATCACTGTAGGGCAGGCTATCCTGAAAATGAAGACAATGAGTTTAATATAGTGTAACGACCCTGGGTTTATAAACGCGGAAATCGACTCTGCCGCACGAGCATGCTTTTGCGGCACAGTCGATAGCGCGCCGGACCTCGGGCTAGAAGGTCGAGGGTTCGAGACCTGCACCCTGCTCTTTCATTACAATAGATTACATTTTCGTAACCCAGGTATCGTAATAATGCATTAAAAACAATTGCCATCTAGCCAGTTACCAAAATAAATAAATAAAAATACAAATCTAGCCAGTCACCATCATTTCAGGTAAAATGTTGATATAGGACAAGTAGCTTAATTATGTTGGCCTTTTGCATTTTGGTTGGCCGTAATTGTAAAAAATAATTTGTTCTTAACTGACTTGCCTAGTTGAAATAAAGGTTAAATACAAAAAATATTAAATAAATACACTCGCTCCACTTTACAACAGCTTATGAATGGTTTAATATATGTGTAACATATACAGCCACAAAGATCTCATAAAGGCATGGTGCTAACTTTTTATATTTTCTAGCTACATAAATTGCCTAACAACCTACTACAGATGTAGGATCGTAATTTGATCACCCTGTTGCGGGATAACTTTTCTTGGAGTGTATTTGAGGTTTAAAAATGCTTCTGAAGTTTGACATTTCAAAGTGGAAATTACAGACTTGATTTTCCCTTACGAAAAATGTAGCAACCCCTACAAATATTTATATTAATTACAATCCACAAAATTCAAAATTCCTGTTGCTGCAGAATTATTATTATCCTGCTGTAGCAAACTGGCTCAAATTAAGATCCTACATCTGTATGCAATTGTCTGTATTTTTACATTATTGCTACAAGGTAATAACACCCATATAGTGACCTTATAGGTGGTGAGTTGAATAGAAAATGTTCTATACAGTAGCATGTCAGATGCGAGGACGTTAATGGAGCCAATGTAATTAAAGAACTGAGTGAGCTGTATAAATTGGATACATAAAATAACCAGCTCAACTGCCTATACTTTCCTTGTCTCAGCAGCTCATAAAATCAGCTTTCACATTCTCAAAGCTATGAGTCAGCAACCAACCAAACATTTTAGTATGCTAAACATACTAAAAACGATATAATACATTACCAAAATGAGAAAAATCACCATTCATGCACTGAAGGTGATATTGACACAAATTCATTTCCTGCAATTAACAACGGATTTAAAACTTTGGCATAACAAAAATGTTTCATCAATAACTCCACAAACCAATCAAAAGGGACATATTCAACCATACTTGGTTTCCTGATAAGTCAAAAACAACTTCCTGTTCAGTGACAAGGCACTCATACTAATCACAAATTAGTATGTAGAATTATTTTCATTTGCACTATATATTTTGTTTTCAAGTGCAAAATAGTCCTCATCTGGACTTGCCCTGAATAATGGGCTGATTAAACAAGGCCTGGCTATTGACATGGTCAATATGACATTATTACCTTGCACACCATTATCTTGAGGTTCAGGGTTCAAGGTTGAGTCCACTATGTGCACTATTTCGACTATGCGTTTTCTGTGACGGCCATATATTATAAAGTGGTTCATGCCATATTGATCAATGGCAGGACTTTGACAAGTCCTCACGTTTATGTGATTACTGGCAAAAACGCATTCCCTGTGATTTGGGAGCAAAGTCTCATGATTACTCTGCCTGACCCTACTGTCTCTCTAAAAACAACAAATGCTGCTCAGATTAAGAACATACTTGAATGTCACTAGTCAGGTCAGTGAAGACAGTTATTTTCAGCTTTCTACTTGTGAGGATGAGATGCTATTCTGGCATTATCCTTTGTGTTCTGGGTTGAAAAGCATGGCTTCTAGAGACCTTGTTTTATATGACATTCATTTCATATTTTATCCATTCTGTCTGTATGACTGAGTATACGACTCAGAGTATTTAATTTAATTTAACCTTTGTTTTAGCTGTAGATATAGTTGCAACTTTTTTTTTCACTCAAATATCACATTAATACACATTAGACATGGCAAAATGTATAGAATTGCAAGAAAACTAGCTTAAAAACGGTAACATATATTTTTACCCCATGACAAAATGTGTAGAATTGCAGGAAAGAAGCTTTAAACCTGCAAAATTCTCTACACCAATAAGAGGGGTGTCAATAGTTTGTGTCATGAACAGTGCTTGTTCCCATAGAAATAGACGTGGGGGATATATCACATAGACATCAATTGTCAACATACAGTACAGATGTAGGAGGGCGCGGAATGTTCCCCAATGCTGGAAGGGGGGGCCCCCCGAGTGAAAAAGTTTGGGAACCCCTGATCTAAGTGACAACTACATAATCCATATGTACGGTATGCCGTTTTGGTCCCAAACTTCATGTTGATATATCACATAGACATCAAATGTCAACATACAGTACAGATGTAGGAACTTAATTTGAGCCATGTGCTACAGCAGGAAAATAATCCTGCAGCAACAGGAAATGTTGATTATTATGTGGACTGTAATTAATGGACATTTTTGTAGGGGTTGATCTTTTTTGTAAGGGAAAATCAAGTCTTTCAAAGTGGAAATTATGAACTTCAGAAGCCTTTTTAAACCTCAAATACACTACAGATTTTACATTTCCTGTACAGCTGAACATTCTGAAAACCTGCAAACTCTTACTGGGAAGGGACTACCTAGTTAGTTGTATAACTGACTGCATTCAACTGAAATATGTCTTCCGCATTTAACCCAACCCCTCTGAACCAGAGAGGTGCAGGGGGCTGCCTTAATCGACATCCACGTCTTCAGCGCCCAGGGAACAGTGGGTTAACTGCCTTGTACAGGGTCAGAACGACAGATTTTTACCTTGTCAGCTCGGGGATTCGATCCAGCAACCTTTCAGTTACTGGCCCAACACTCTAACCACTGGGCTACCTCTAGGATACCTGCCACCCTACAGTACATCAGTAGTTGGTGAGTATGTTACGCTAATGTTTCCCTATCAGGACTCTGATTCTGGATCTGCTATGATTAATGTCAAAATTATTTCTAAACAATTTCCCTGAAGTCCATGGAGAGGCTGGCTTCTGTCGTGCATTATCTGAGATCAGCTGTCTCACGCTTTGGTTTAGAGAGTGATACTTACTAAAGCACTCACAGGAGGAGGGCCAGTGCCTACCAGCTGACAGTGATTAAAGACTCCTACACTGTAATGAAGTTTGCAATTAAGACATGTAGGTCTGATCTAGGGAACAATTTGAGGATAGGAGTCAGGTGACGCCAGAGCAGACACGGAATGGGTGCCTCTATTCCCTTTGAAATAATTATTTTCTCTTTTGTATATTTAGCTATGTTACCAAGCATTTCTGATAAACATACTAGTTAAATATGTATTGCCAGTAACAGTGTGCTACATCAATAATTCACCACGTTTTTACAAGTTCTGCTTTATGATAAAGGAAGTATAAACAGTATTTGGGGTGGGTATGATATAACAAGAAGAAATAGCCTGTTTAAAAGGGGAGGATGATATAGCAGAATTCTGACTTCTATGTTGAATTGAGTAAAGATACCCGATGGTTAAATCACGGGCAATCATTGTACACACTCCTCAAGTTCTTGCGTCAGAGTGGCTGAGGCGTTGGGTATTTCACAGAGGTGGGAAACTCGGCTTGCAGAGATGGCTGATCCAGTTATCTGAAGCCAGTCTATTTCAGCTTTGGGGAGGGGGCACAGATAGGGGTTTCGGTGGGTGCGGTGGTACAGCCAGGAGTGACTGGTGTGAGTGACCTCTCTCCAGAGTGACCTCATACATGGCATTGCATAGTATAATGCTCACGCCACCTTTCCATACTCAATTCTCCTACTCAAAACGAGACCCTCCCCACTACCTATGTCACCCCCCAAAAACCTCTCAATAATTGTTTCTCATGATGTATCGGAAATTTCCATTGAATTTCCCTTGTAGTAATAATGGTGAATTGGATTTAAATACTATTTTAGCAGGTGTTCAAAAAACTTTAGAGGGGGGGGGACTTCGTCAAGATTTGGAATAAAAACTGGTGTGGTCTATAAAAAGGTACAACAATCTGTGCAATGTGACCATTTTTTACATTTTAGTCATTTAGCAGATGTTCTTATTCAGAGTGACTTACAAGAGCAATTAGGGTTGTGCCTTGCTCAAGGGCACATATTTCACCTAGTCAGCTCGGGGATTTGAAACCAGCAACATTTAAGTTACTGGCCCAACCTCTTAACCGCTAGGCTACCACCCAGTTACTGGCCCAACCTCTTAACCGCTAGGCTACCACCCAGTTACTGGCCCAACCTCTTAACCGCTAGGCTACCACCCAGTTACTGGCCCAACCTCTTAACTGCTAGGCTACCACCCAGTTACTGGCCCAACCTCTTAACCGATAGGCTACCACCCAGCCCAGAATTAGTGCAACCTGTAAAAGTAGAATGGTAATTTGGACCATTATAAGATGTCTGATTTAGTGAGTTCTAATAACGCCTCAAAGTAATAGTTCTCTCTTTTTACACTTTAGCTTATTTTTGACTTCCCTGGGACGTTAATCATTTCCTCCAACCCGTTTTTACATTTGTTAGCTGGTTATTTAGCAACGTACAAAATCTCCTGGCTAGCATTTTTGGAGAATGCCATTTAGTTGCTACATTGTTTAATCTACTTATAGCCAGACATTTTGCCAGATAAACAATAGTAAACCATCCGTATTATGGAAAGATTATATCACCTTTTTATACCAACAAATCCCTAATTTGCTCTTGTGGATAAAGCAACCAATTTATAGTAAAATAAAATAAAAGCTTATCCTGATCTTTCTCTGTGAAAGGTGAATGGTTTTCAACATAGCTGTCACGAATCCCGCCGAAGATGGTGCCTCTTCCTGTTCGGGCTGCGCTCGGCGGTCGTCGTCACCGGCCTACTAGCTGCCATCGATTCTCTTCTTTTTGTTTCTGTTAGTTTGGGCTGATTGGGTGCACCTGTTTTGAGATTAGTTTTGTGGGTAGGCTATTTAAGGGCAGTAGGCCCGCTGGCTTTTGTGCGGGCTTGTTATTCTGTTTGTGGTGTTTGTATTCGTGTGGATTTTGTCCTTGTTAATTGTGGACTGGATGTTGACGCGCCCTTTTGTTGTGTGGCGTAGCCGTCTCGTTTATATTCTATTTTGGAATATTAAAGTATATCCACTTGCTCGAAACTACCCTGCTCTCTGCGCCTGACTCCTTCATTCACCATTGGAAACGTAACAATAGCCTTATTGATCAGATATGGGTGCGTCTGTAGCTTGGAGGTATTGATCTATAAATACCAAGAGAGTTTATTCAATAAATACTGCATGTTTTGATCTGTTAGCCAAATGGGAGTCACTCCACTGAAACAGGTCTAATGTTCATACAAGTTCTGATGTTATTTTTAGCCATGACTGTGCCCATCTGTCTTTTAAAAAATAAAATACAATTTGATTGGTCACATACACATATTTAGCAGATGTTATTGCGGGTGTAGCGAAATGCTTGTGTTCCTAGCTCCAACAGTGCAGTAGTATCTAACAATTCACAACAATACACAAATCTAAAAGTTAAATAATTTAATTAAGAAATATATAAATATTAGGACGAGCAATGTCGGAGTGGCATTGACTAAATACAGTAGAATAGAATTAAGCAATAAGGCACGAGGGGGTGTAGTATATGGCCAATATACCACGGTTAAGGGCTGTTCTTAGGCACGATGCAGCAGCAACACATGCAAGCAGATTTACATCCCTGTTGTATTCCTCCATATCAAGTCTATTTTCTATGGAGCATAAATACACAGTGTCTTACACTTCAGGCTCAGACAAGTTATCTCTCTGAGATTGCCTGAGGTTGTAGAAGTTTGTCTAAAACTAAACTTTATAGAATACTCACTGCATGCTAACCCAATACCTCTGCTGTAGTTAAGCAGTTCGTCTTGACCGTCAAGTCTCAAGAAGGTTCCAAGTTAAGAGGGTCAGGTCTCAAGAAGTCGTCCTGTGAACATAGTGGAAGTGGGAGGGGTATTTGTATCAAAAAAAGTGTTGAAATGGCATAGCTGTCATCTGGTCAGTCATCAGTTTTAGTCTTACTCAAGACCCTTTCGGTCTTAGTGTAAGATTTGCCGTAATTTGTTCAGTCATAAAAAAAAAGTTTCAGTCTTAAGGCATGAAACACTTGGTAAGTCTGGGTGGAGTGTCATGTCATATTTTTTTCTACTTTGAGTCAAGACTACAACTCTGATGTGTAGAATACATTAGGCTGTATTCAGTATGGTCAATAATCAGGATGCAAAATTAACATGCATTATGTAACGTCAGGCTTCAGATGGATGTGTTGAGTCAAATATAGGAAGACCAAGCGTTTTCATTTTTGTCAAACAGCAGACACCAGCTGTTCTTGTAGAATAATAAACAACTGTATTTTATTGGCTCTCAACATGACCTGGACTTTAATTGTTTGAGGGACAAACAGCACTCAAGAGTGAATGTGAAAATGTGTCTATTTTTGCATGAGAGAACATCTGTGTACTCAGTTCATCTCACAGACAGACACAGAGGAAGTTCCCCAACCAACTGAAAAATAGAAGGCCCCCTACGGCTCCCTGTCCCTAGCTGTTTACTCAGGTGGGTAGGGGCCACTCAGTCGCAGCTCTGGGATCAGTGCTTAAGACAGGGCTCAGCAGAGCAATTTGTTCACAGGCATTGCTACTTATGATGGCCCCTTTAGATCCAAACATGCATAACAGGGGCACTGACAAACAAGGCATCGTTATGAATGGTTAAAACATCCCTAATAACACGGACATCGACACATCTGAGAGGTATCATTTCCATTACATCATGTCGCACTTCAGCAAACGTCTTTTGCAAAGTACTTGCCTAAATTACGATTAGACTGTTGATCAGAACATTGATTGCTGTCTCCTCAACTCAGATTTGGGTGTACTTCTTGTCATTATGTCTGGGTAATATTTGTATTCTTCATCCATGCATGCAAGCTCATTCATGCACACCAGGTTTTGATCAATGGTATAGTAATGGCTCCACAGTCTTGGTCATAAATGTAATTATACAGTAATAGGTGCCTCACTTCAGTCCCTCTTCATGGCCATATTTTTATTTTGGGGACTCTGGCTTGACTTCAGACCAATTATCAAATTCTAGTCTCCTGTTAACAGTTAGTAATTAATTCACCTTTTTAACCCCAAAAACTACTAAAGAGCTACTCCATAAACCATAGAACGTTGTATTTATTTATACATTTTATCTGAATAATTATAGAACTGTCAATTTCCATCCGAAAATTATTACCGGTAAGACAAATTAGTTAAAATAAGTTTAAAAAAAAGAATAACACACTGCACTATGATTCCTGTCAGTCTTATGACATCTACTCAATCCATCTTGAATTGCACAGTTGGTTGCTCTGACTGTAATTCAAAAGTTGCCTAATGGGTTTCTGCATTACACGTTCAGAAGTGTGTTTGATTCATACAGCATTGTATCCAGCATGGAGGAAATTGACACCATTAGGGCATTTAGCCACCATTAGGGTTAGCATTTAGCCACCATTAGGATTACCATTTAGGCCCCATTAGGGCATTTAGGCCCCATTAAGGCATTTAGCCACCATTAGGGTTACCATTTAGGCCCCATTATGGCATTTAGGCCCCATTAAGACATTTAGCCACCATTAGGGTTACCATTTAGCCATGTCCTCTCAGTCTTTGAAGTGTTGTGTATTATCCTTCCAAGTTGTATGTGTCGCATCTGTCATCAACACAGTGGTGACTGACTAATAGATGACTTTCTGCTTATTCTAGTGTACATGCTGTTGTGTACATCATATGACCCTAGAATGACCTCTGACTTCTTGAACTGGGTTGCCTCATGTGATTGGTTGTTGTCATAAAAAGTAAGCATCACAGCCCATTAGTTTTGTACTCTAGTCATTCAAATGTTAATGGTTCTGGAAGTTCCGAAACTTGTTAATTTTAGGGTTACCATTTAGCCACCATTAGGGCATTTAGCCACCACCAGGCTTACCATTTAGCCACCATTAGGGTTACCATTTAGCCACCATTTGGGTTACCATGAAGGTTACCATTTAGCCACCAAATTTGAGTTACCATTTAGCCACCATTTGGGTTACCATGAAGGTTACCATTTAGCCACCAAATTTGAGTTACCATTTAGCCACCATTAGGGTTACCATTTAGCCACCATTAGGGCATTTAGCCACCATTTGGGTTACCATTTAGCCACCATTAGGGTTACCATTTAGCCACCATTAGGGCATTTAGCCACCATTTGGGTTACCATTAAGGTTACCATTTAGCCACCAAATTTGAGTTACCATTTAGCCACCATTAGGGTTACCATTTAGCCACCATTTGGGTTACCATTTAGCCACCATTAGGGTTACCATTTAGCCATGTCCTCTCAGTCTTTGAAGTGTTGTGTATTATCCTTCCATGTTTTATGTGTCACATCTGTCATCAACACAGTGGTGACTGACTAACAGATTACTTTCTGCTTATTCTGGTGTACATGCTGTTGTGTACATCATATGACCCTAGAATAACCTCTGACTTGCCTCATGTGATTGGTTGTTGTCATAAAAAGTATGCATCACAGCCCATTGGTTTTGTACCCTAGTCATTAAAATGTTAATGGTTCTGGAAGTTCCAAAACGTGTTAATTTTAGGGTTACCATTTAGCCACCATTAGGGCATTTACCATTTAGCCACCATTGGGGTTTGCATTTAGCCACCATTAGGGTTAGCATTTAGCCACCATTAGGGTTAGCATTTAGCCACCATTAGGGTTACCATTTAGCCACCATTTGTGTTACCATTTAGCCACCATTTGGGTTACCATTTAGCCACCAAATTTGAGTTACCATTTAGCCACCAAATTTGAGTTACCATTTAGCCACCATTTGGGTTACCATTTAGCCACCATTTGGGTTACCATTTAGCCACCATTTGGGTTACCATTTAGCCACCATTTGGGTTACAATTTAGCCACCATTTGGGTTACCATTTAGCCATGTCCTCTCAGTCTTTGAAGTGTTGTGTTTTATCCAAGAATGACCTCTGACATCTTGAACTGGGTTGCCTCATGTGATTGGTTGTTGTCATAAAAAGTATGTATGCATCACGGCCCATTGTTTTTGTACTCTAGTCATTAAAATGTTAATGGTTCTGGAAGTTCCGAAACTTGTTAATTTCTAATATCAAGCAACACAAAACCTACCAGAGGTATAAAGCCAACATTTTTGTGTCTTACTCTTTGTGCAACGGGATTGAATAAATGCATGTTGTATGTTGATATGCCCTCTAGGGCTAGAGCAGGTTGTAGTTTAGGTCAGCATCTGGACAAAAGGAAACAAATAGTCTCTTCAGCTAACCCTATAAGTTCAGCTGTGAGGCTACAGGTCAGTATTTGTACATTTCTTTTCTCATCAAAACGATGGGCTAAGAGTATCTGCTGGGTGGGCTATTTCTGGGTGGGCTAGTCATCCTCAGCTAATTCACCTTGGACGGTAGACAATCAGCAGAATATCTTGCACTAACGTGAGATAGGATGAAGGGAACCCCAACAATATCCTTCCTCTTCTCTATTTCTGGGTAATAATTATCTTTCATGGAGGGAAAAATGCTATCTGTTCTACGTACATTGAGCCATGATGACACTTTAAAACATCACAAGTCTGTACTGTGGTATATAGAATATTAAATTCAACAGTTAGCGGGCTCTGGGGCAGAATTAGGTCACATACGTCTGTCCTCCTCTAGCTGTTTCTAGGTCCATTGAGGATACAGCGCCTCGCAAAAGTATTCACCCCCCTGGCGTTTTTCCTATTTTTTTGCATTACAACCTAAATTGATTTTTATTTGGATTACATGTAATGGACATGCACAAAATAGTCCAAATTGGTGAAGTGAAATGAAAAAAAATACTTGTTTCAAAAAATTCAAAAAAATAATAATTTGAAAAGTGGTGCGTGCATATGTATTCACCCCCTTTGCTATGAAGCCCCTAAATAAGATCTAGCACAACCAATTACCTTCAGAAGTTACATAATTAGTTAAATAAAGTCGACCTGTGTGCAATCTAAGTGTCACATGATCTCAGTATCTCTCTCTCAGATATATATATATATATATATATATATATCTATATATATCTATATATAGAGAGAGAGAGAGATAATGAGATATCTCTATATCTATATACACACACACCTGTTCGGAAAGGCCCCAGAGTCTGCAACACCACTACGCAAGGGGCACCACCAAGCAAGCGGCACCACCAAGCAAGCGGCTATGAAGACCAAGGAGCTCTCCAAACAGGTCAGGGACAAAGTTGTGGAGAAGTACAGATCAGGGTTGGTTATAAAAAAATATCCGAAACCTTGAACATCCCACGGAGCACCATTAAATCAATTTTTTTAAATGGAAAGAATATGGGACCACAACAAACCTGCCAAGAGAGGGCCGCCCACCAAAATTCACAGACCAGGCAAGGAGGGCATTAATCAGAGAGGCAAAGATAACCCTGAAGGAGCTGCAAAGCTCCACAGTGGAGATTGGAGTATCTGTCCATAGGACCACTTTAAGACGTACACTCCACAGAGCTGGGCTTTACGGAAGAGTGGCCAGAAAAAAATAAGCAAACATGTTTGGTGTTTGTCAAAAGGCATGTGGGAGACTCCCCAAACATATGGAAGAAGGAACCCTGGTCAGATGAGACTCAAATGTAGCTTTTTGGCTATCAAGGAAAACGCCATGTCTGGCGCAAACCCAACACCTCTCATCACCCCGAGAACACCATCCCCACCCCATGGTGGTGGCAGCATCATGCTGTGGGGATGTTTTTCCATCGGCAGGGACTGGGAAACTGGTCAGAATTGAAGGAATGCTGGATGGCACTAAATACAGGGAAATTCTTGAGGGAAACCATCTTCCAGAGATTTGAGACTGGGACGGAGGTTCACCTTCCAGCAGGACAATGACCCTAAGCATACTGCTAAAGCAACACTCGAGTGGTTTAAGGGGAAACATTTAAATGTCTTGGATTGGCCTAGTCAAAGCCCAGACCTCAATCCAATTGAGAATCTGTGGTATGACTTAAAGATTGCTGTACACCCATCCAACATGAAGGAGCTGGAGCAGCAGTTTTGCCTTGCAGAATGGGCAAAATTCCCTGTGGCTAGATGTGCCAAGCTTATAGTGACATACCCCAAGAGACTTGCTGCTGTAATTGCAGAAAAAGGTGGCTCTACAAAGTATTGACTTTGGGGAGGGGGGGAATAGTTACGCACGCTCAATTAAATTTTTTTCTGTCTCATTTCTTGTTTGTTTCACAATAAAAAATATTTTGCATCTTCAAAGTGGTAGGCATGTTGTGTAAATCAAATGATACAAACCCCCCCCAAATCCATTTTAATTTTAGGTTGTAAGGCAACAAAATAGGAAAAATGCCAAAGGGGGTGAATACTTTCACAAGCCACTGTATATCTTTTATGTTTACCGTCTAACCATGACGGGGGGGGGGTCAACAGTAAGTGTCAGTACTCTGAAGGTCATGACTAGTTGGGGGTCATGTACTCTGAAAATACCACAGGTATGTTTACTGTTTTGCAGAAGTGGCAAATCTTGTCACAACATAAGGGCACCATAGAAACGTATAAATATAGTTGTTTGTCAAATGACCCTTTAACTAGTTTTCACCATGTCACTATTCACAACACTTTGTACCTTATCAACATGGCGGTTCGGGTGGAATAGGCCTAACTGTCAATACAGAGTTATGTTTAGAGTGAAAATCATAATCCCTATTATCCAATTAGATAAGGCATATATAGCTGTTGTTATGACTGCATGTAGGCACACTGTACCTGTAACGATCGTCGTAATCCTCCTCCTCGGACGAGGAGGAGAGGCGAGAAGGATCAGACCAATATGCAGAATGGTTAGTGTCCATGATTATTTAATGAATACAGACTGAACACTTAACATACAAAAACAACAAACGTGACAAACCGCAAACAGTCCCGTGTGGTGCGACATACACAGACACGCGATACAACCACCCACAAAACACACGTGAAACCCCGGCTGCCTTAGTATGATTCTCAATCAGGGACAAACGATCTACAGCTGCCTCTGATTGAGAATCATACCAGGCCGAACACAAAAACCCCAACATAGAAAAACACACATAGACAACCCACCCCAACTCACGCCCTGACCAACTAAATAAATAAAAGAAAAAGGAACAATAGGTCAGGAACGTGACATAACCCCCCCCTTAAGGTGCGAACTCCGGGCGCACCAGCATAAAGTCTAGGGGAGGGTCTGGGTGGGCGTCTGTCCACGGTGGCGGCTCTGGCGCTGGTCGTGGTCCCCACCCCACATTAGTCACTACCCGCTTTCGTAGCCTCCTCAAAATGACCACCCTCCATATAACCCCCATTAGATTAAGGGGCAGCACCGGACTGAGGGGCAACACCGGACTGAGGGGCAACACAGGAATGAGGGGCGGATCCTGGCTGGCTGGCTCTGGCGGATCCTGGCTGGCTGGCTCTGGCGGATCCTGGCTGGCTGGCTCTGGCGGATCCTGGCTGGCTGGCTCTGGCGGATCCTGGCTGGCTGGCTCTGGCGGATCCTGGCTGGCTGGCTCTGGCGGATCCTGGCTGGCTGGCTCTGGCGGATCCTGGCTGGCTGGCTCAGGCGGATCCTGGCTGGCTGGCTCAGGCGGATCCTGACTGGCTGGCTCAGGCAGCTCCTGACTGGCTGGCTCAGGCAGCTCCTGACTGGCTGGCTCAAGCAGCTCCTGACTGGCTGGCTCAGGCAGCTCCTGACTGGCTGGCTCTGGCAGCTCCTGGCTGGCTGGCTCTGGCAGCTCCTGGCTGGCTGGCTCTGGCAGCTCCTGGCTGGCTGGCTCTGGCTGGTCCTGGCTGGACGGCTCTGGCTGGTCCTGGCTGGACGGCTCTGGCTGGTCCTGGCTGGACGGCTCTGGCTGGTCCTGGCTGGACGGCTCTGGCTGGTCCTGGCTGGACGGCTCATAACAGACGGACAGCTCTGACGGTGCTGTGCAGGCAGACAGTTCATACAGCGCTGGGCAGGCAGACAGCTCAGACACTGGCTGCGCTGGAGAGAAGGAAGGCTCTGACAGCGCTGGACAGGTGGGAGCAGCTGGAGAGAGAACCCGGAGAGACAGCCTGGTGCGGGGGGCTGCCACCGGTGGACTGGTACGTGGAGGTGGCACCGGGTATACCGGACCGTGAAGGAGGACGCGCGCTCTTGAGCACCGAGCCTGCCCAACCTTACCAGGTTGAATGGTCCCCGTAGCCCTGCCAGTGCGGCGAGGTGGAATAGCCCGCACTGGGCTATGCTGGCGAACCGGGGACACCATTCGTAAGGCTGGTGCCATGTATGCCGGCCCGAGGAGACGCACTGGAGGCCAGATGCGTTGGGCCGGCTTCATGACATCCGGCTCGATGCCCAACTTAGCCCTACCAGTGCGGCGAGGTGGAATAGCCCGCACTGGGCTAAGCACGCGTACTGGGGACACCGTGCGCTTTACCGCATAACACGGTGTCTGACCAGTACGACGCCCTCTCACTCCACGGTAAGCACGGGGAGTTGGCTCAGGTATCCTACCCGGCTTTGCCACTCTCCTCGTGTGCCCCCCCCCCCCCAAGAAATTTTTGGGTCTGACTCTCGGGCTCCCAACCGCGTCGCCGCGCTGCCTCCTCATACCAGCGCCTCTCTGCCTTCGCTGCCTCCAGCTCCGCCTTAGGACGGCGATATTCCCCTGGCTGAGCCCAGGGTCCTTTGCCGTCCAGGATCTCCTCCCAAGTCCAGGAGTCCTGGGTTTTTTCCCACTGCTGTCGCCTCCCTTCTCCACTCCGCTTGGTCCTAGATTGGTGGGTGGTTCTGTAACGATCGTCATAATCCTCCAGAGCCAGCCAGCCAGGATCCTCCAGGTGCAAGCTAAGATCCCTTATTGATGTCACTTGTTAAATCCACTTCAAATCAGTGTAGATGAAAGGGAGGAGACAGGTTAAAGAAGGATTTTTAAGCCTTGTGACAATTGAGACATGGATTGTATCCAAGGGTGAATGGGCAAAATGTAAGTTCCAGGCGCACCGGTTTGTGTCAACAACTGCAACGCTGCTGGGTTTTTCACACTCAACAGTTTCCCGTGTGTGTCAAGAATGGTCCACCACCCAAAGGACATCCAGCCCACTTTACGCAACTCTGGGAAGAATTGGAGTGAACATGGGCCAGCATCCCTGTGGAATGCTTTCGACACCTTGTAGAGTCCATGCCCTGACAAATTGAGGCTGTTCTGAGGGCAAAAAGGGAGGGAGGGGGCAAAAAACAAGTGTGAAAGTGACAATCCCCAAAATGAGATTAATGTGTAGGCCTACTGGCTTCACACAACTTACTGGCATGCGAGTGTCTCACAGAAATGCTATTGACACAATCATGTGACTGTTACAAGTGTGTTCTAATGTACCACCAGGGTAGAGGGGAGAATTTTATGCACCCTTCTTGATCAGCAGAAAAATTGTCACTACTTCATGAACTAGCACACCTGATTGAACGGACCAATGGCGTGTTACTTTAAATCAGGTCAACTAGATCAGGAATAGATCAAAACAGTTACATTAGCCAGGGGTACTTGAGAAGAGGTTTGGGAAAGACTGCTAAGTTTAACTCCTAGAAGAGGCCTTTGGCATGGGCTACAGTGGCTGTGTGAGCGTGCTGGCACTAAATGGCTTTCACAAAACTGAATGAACAGCTATCTAACATTTCCCTGCCTAACTTAATTGGATATTGTGGGCAGATTTGGAGAGAGTTCCTCAGTGAGATAAGAGGTATTCCGTTCTGGGAGTTTTTATGCTGTGTCACTGAGCAATTCAAGAATGCACCTCAAGCTTGCACAAACCAGGACTTTGTGTAATGAGCATCATGCGCCTGTTGTTTTCATAAATTCAATTGCGCTAATTTAACAAACAGCACTGGAGTTTGGGAGGCTTCAGTGGTGGTTGAGTGGAGTCAGGGACTGCAGATTACATGCTTTTAGCTGCATCTGTGTTCAGCTCATTGTACGGGCGGGCGACCACCTGTACCCTCCATGTCCATTAGCTTCCCATCAACATTATATTTTTGGACTTGACCCTGTGACCCCCAAGCAGATCACAACAGGAGCCATTCCCAAAGCCCCTGCACCTTTGGTTCAAAAAGCAATCCACCAACATTCCTGGGTTTAATAAAAAATCTAAAAACAAAGCCAGAATCATCAATACATTCAATTGTAGTTTTCAAACGGTCTCCGGTGGCGAACGTTCAAACAAACGTTCCACTCACTCAAACTATTTAACGTCAGAGTCTAATTCAAGGACTCCAGCAGTATGTTCTACCTGGAATGCAAACCCAGTGACCTCCTCCTGGGTTCACCTTTCCTTCCCTCTGACGAACAGGTCTTATTATTTACCTCTGTGTAAATACAGGATACAGGACGGGTATTTTCTGTCCCAATGGGTTCAAAGTCTTTCTTCATGATCAAAACATGATGTCTGATGTGGACAAAGATTTAGGAAGTTGCCCGTTTGTCTACTTTTAAACCATAGGAGTTACAAACACCTCTACATACAGTAATAACACTAAACTGACACGGCCCACAGGAAGTGAGCATGCACACACTCATAAATACATACAAGTACTTGAAACCAGTTCCAGCACGAGTGAGATGTTATAAAAATAAGGAACTATCAAATACTAAGAATTTGCCTATAGTTTAATAGTGACTGGCTTTGATACAACAGTGGATCTTATTCCTCGCAAAGAACCATACAGAATTGTAAGTAAGTAGCCTTGCACGAAGCTTGGCTTGTGTGAGCCAGAATGGCTAATAGGCTCCTGCCTCTATCTCCTGTTTCTGTAGTGTGAGGCAGCTTGATATAGAAGTACACCCCTGGAAAGGACGCTAGTCTATCGCAGGGCCTTACCCTCAATCTATCTCCTTAATGCTTAGTGCCAAGCAGGTCCCACTTTTACAGTCTTTAGTATAACTCGGCCGGGGATCAAACTCCCAACCGTCCTTAATTACCTTCCAGGGCAGCAGGTAGCCTAGCGGTTAAGAGTGTTAGGCCAGTAACCGAAAGGCCGCTGATTCAAGTCCCAGAGCCGACTAAGTGAAAAATCTGTCGATGTGCCCTTGAGCAAGGCACTTAACCCTAATTGCTCCTGCAAGTGGCTCTGGATAAGAGCGTCTGCTAAATGACAAAAATGTCAATCTCAGGGCTGACACTAACCACAAGGTCACAGAGTTGGTATACAGAATGGACTCATCGTATATCTGTGTCAATTCTCAGAATGTGAATACATTGTATGAGTATACTTGTGTTACGGACGTCCTTAAATTTTTCCTTTCACAACTTTGTCCAGCTCTTATCATCTGATCCGTGTTCATTTCTTAGTATTTTCTGTGTCATGAAGATAGCAACAGACAACATGAGTAAAAAGTTACATCATAAAAATGTTCAGAACATGTTACAAGTAGCAGGATGTTGGATGTATGCTGATTTGGTGTTTAGTGGTAAAGTTTACGATCAACAATTTGAAACTAACGACTATTTTCCTTTGGTCGTGGTGAACGATTTGGTTTCTGTAATGGCAATCATTAGCAACCATGAACAGAGATTATCACAATTACGGACTGTCTTGTGATGCTGTAACTGGCTTGCATCTCAATATGTACAACCTCCTCTTGGCCCCAAAATAGCAATCTGTAATAGTGTTACTAATGTAGCACTGAATTGGTAAGGCATCTGACTTCTTGTAAATGCTTGTTTATGTCTCCGGCTTACAGTTGGCTACATTAATATTTGGAATCTGAAATGTTGACTCAAATAACCTTTTTTAACCTGATTAACTGTGCTAGTCTGGACCATTTACTGGAAGCGTGCATGTCACAGGTGAGTGAAGTTGCAGATCAGAAAGCTTGTCAGTCATTCTTGATTGTACAGTACAGAGTATAAAAGCTTGCTCCCATTCAAAGTAGTGTACACACATCCAACCAGTTACAGTTACACAGGCACAGAGTACAAAACAAGGCCTTGGAAAATATGCTTGACATTTAGGCGGTAAGAATTAGAAAGCTACTTCTGAAGAAAATAATGGCTCCTTAGGTCTTGCCAAGCAAACAACCTTCTGAGAGAGACAGGGAACCAGTTAAGAAATGTCAAAAGGCAGAATGCCATGGAAATCACTTGCTGCGTTGACACAATCTGAGTAATTTTCTAAGAACGCTCATGTTCTCCAACTCAACATTAAATGATCACTGACGTATGGGAACTATGTCACCGTCACAGCCTGCGCTTGAACTGCACATACAACACTGAGATCTACTGTAGCAAGTCCCTGATTTCTACAATGTGCAGAGTGAGATAGTAGGTCTATGAAGTTTACTAGCTCCATCCAGTGTTTACTCACAACCATTACACTATTCTAATGAAGCTGCTGCGCTGCCTATCTTGTGTTATGATAATGGTAATTTAGAATCAAATCAATAAAACAGTGTTTTGATGTTGAAATAAAACTGATGAAAAATGTTTTATTAAACACATTCTCTTTCTGCACAGAATGTGGTTTAAGTGTACACAGTAAACTTCAAAATACCAATTGTGATCCAACAGGGCTTTCACCCTGGTCCTGAAGAAAGGTGGTAGGATGACAAACCATTACCATCTCATCCATTTAAGTTAGGAATTATAACTTCTCCTGAAATGTATTTGATGTTACCCTCTGGCCTGAATCGACTTGAAATAGAATGCTCTTCAATTTTCATAAAGTTGGTATACAAATATATGTACAGTACATATGGCATTGTATTGCCATTACCCAATTGCTATTCGTTATTACCCAATAATAGCTGTAACTCAAACACTAATGTTGTTGTGGTGTGTAGCCTACTATTTAGTGTGCTTGTTGCATTTATATGTTGTAAGGAATAAGCCTAACGGTACATCTCTCAGTCAGAACGTGTGGCACCATCAGTTAAAGCATGAGGGCACCATTTCTCTACTGTACTAGGCTATGAATAAAACGCATGCCACCAGAGGTGTAAAGTACCAGAAAATACCCAATGTTCCCACATTATTTCCTATCAAATACCAGGTAAATACCAGTCAAAACAGCAGTGGTGGATAAAGTACTCAATTGTCATACTTGAATAAATGTTAAGCTAAGCTGCCTGCCACCCAGGACATCTACACCAGGCGGAGGAAGGCCCTAAAAATTGTCAAAGACCCCAGCCACCCCAGTCATAGACTGTTCTCTCTACTACTTCATGGCAAGCAGTACAGGAGTGCCAAGTCTAGGACAAAAAGGCTTCTCAACAGTTTTTACCCCCAAGCCATAAGACTCCTGAACAGGTAATCAAATGGCTACCCGGACTATTTGCATTGTGTGCCCCCCCAACCCCTCTTTTTACACTGCTGCTACTCTCTGTTTATCATATTTGCACAGTCACTAACTATACATTCATGTACATACTACCTCAATTGGCCGACCAACCAGTGCTCCCGCACATTGGCTAACCGGGCTATCTGCATTGTGTCCCACCCACCACCCGACAACCCCTCTTTTACGCTACTGCTACTCTCTGTTCATCATATATGCATAGTCAATTTAACCATATCTACATGTACATACTACCTCAAATCAGCCTGACTAACCGGTGTCTGTATGTAGCCTCGCTACTGTATATAGCCTGTTTTTTTACTGTTGTTTTATTTCTTTACCTACCTATTGTTCACCTAATACCTTTTTTGCACTATTGGTTAGAGCCTGTAAGTAAGCATTTCACTGTAAGGTGAAATGTTGTATTCAGTTGTATCCTGTTGTATTCAGCGCATGTGACAAATAAACTTTGATTTGATTTGAGATAGCTTAATAGAAAATTACTCAAGTTAAAGGGAAAGTCACCCAGTACAATAATACTTGAGTAAAAGTATTTGGTTTTAAATATACTTAAGTATCAAAAGTAAATGTAATTGCTAAAATATACAGTACTTAAGTATCAAAAGTAAAAGTATAAATAATTTAAAATTTCTTATATTATGCAAACCAGACTGTACCTTATGTTTTTTTAATTTACTTACAGAGAGCCAGGGGCACACTCCAACACTCAGACATAATTTCCAAACAAAGCATGTGTGTTTAGTGACTCCGCCAGAGGCAGAAGGATGACCAGGGATGTTCTCTTGATAAGTGCGTGAATTAGACCATTTTCCTGTTCTGCTAAACATTCAAAATGTAACAAGTACTTTTGGGTTTCAGGGAAAATATATGGAGTAAAAAGTGAAAGTAGTCAAAAATATAAATAGTAAAGTACAGATACCCCCAAAAACGACTAAAGTAGAACTTTACACCACTGCAAAACAGTACTGTTAATTTTTTGTGCTACAGAGAAAATATGCCTACTGTACACATACAGAAGGTAGAATCATTGAGATATGATGCACTCATTACTCAAGCGCTAATAATTCATTGATATCAACAGGAAATGTGTCATTTCAGATTTGCATATCTCAAGTTGGGATTGAATAGTCCACTAAACAGTGTGACATGACAGAGTTACACAGAAGTGTAAAACCTTCCCAGTATGAACAAAACAGAGGGAGAGAGCAAACCACCCACAGGGCATACACTGGTTGAATCAACGTTGTTTCCACGTCATTTCAATGAAATTAGGTTGAACCAACGTGGAATAGACAATGAATAGATGTCTGTGCCCAGTGGGCATTGTAAAGGGCAAACTTTCATATCGTAGACATCAAGAAACCCAGTTCTGTTAAGAGGAGCTCAGGTAGGTCACACCAAAGACATGCATTAGCTGAAAATAGAGAAAGGGGGTGTCACGTTCCTGACCTTATTTTCCCTTATTTTGTATTTCGTGTCAGTGTTCGTGCCACACGGGACTGTTGTTCGGTTAGATTATCTTTTGTTATTTTGTTTCGTGTAGTGTTCAGTTTATTGTGAATAAAACATGGACACTTTCCACTCTGCGTTTTGGTCCGATCCCTACACCTCCTCTTCTGACGAAGAGGAGGAAATCTGCCGTAACAGAAACACCCACCACCAACGGACCAAGTGGAGTGGAAAAGGGCAGCAACAGCAGCAGCAGCAGCGGCCAAAAACCCAGGACTCCTGGACTTGGGAAGAGATCCTGGACGGCAAAGGACCCTGGGCTCAGCCAGGGGAATATCGCCGTCCCAAGGCAGAGTTGGAGGCAGCGAAGGCAGAGAGGCGCTGGTATGAGGAGGCAGCGCAGCGACGCGGTTGGGAGCCCGAGAGTCAGACCCAAAAATTTCTTGGGGGGGGGGGGGGGGGGGGGGGGGAGGCACACGCGGAGTGTGGCAAAGCCGGGTAGGAGACCTGAGCCAACTCCCCGTGCTTACCGTGGAGTGAGAGGGCGTCGTACTGGTCAGACACCGTGTTATGCGGTGGAGCGCACGGTGTCCCCAGTACGCGTGCTTAGCCCAGTGCGGGCTATTCCACCTCGCCGCACTGGTAGGGCTAGGTTGGGCATCGAGCCGGGTGTCATGAAGCCGGCCCAACGCATCTGGTCTCCAGTGCGTCTCCTCGGGCCGGCGTACATGGCACCAGCCTTACAAATGGTGTCCCCGGTTCGCCAGCATAGCCCAGTGCGGGCTATTACACCTCGCCGCACTGGCAGGGCTACGGGGACCATTCAACCTGGTAAGGTTGGGCAGGCTCGGTGCTCAAGAGCGCGTGTCCTCCTTCACGGTCCGGTATATCCGGTGCCACCTCCACGTACCAGTCCTCCGGTGGCAGCCCCCCGCACCAGGCTGTCTCTCCGTCTCCTCCCTACAGGTGTACCTGCCTGCCCAGCGCTGCCTGAACTGCCTGCCTGCCCAGCGCTGCTTGAGCTGCCTGCCTGCCCAGCGCTGTCTGAACTGCCTGCCTACCCAGCGCTGTCTGAACTGCCTGCCTGCCCAGCGCTGTTTGAGATGCCCGTCTGTCCCGAGCCGTCAGAGCCGCCCGTCTGTCCCGAGCCGTCAGAGCCGCCCGTCTGTCCCGAGCCGTCAGAGCTGCCCGTCTGTCCCGAGCCGTCAGAGCTGTCCGTCCGCCAGAGCCGTACGCCAGACAGGAGCAGCCAGAGCCGTCCGCCAGACAGGAGCAGCCAGAGCCGTCCGCCAGCCAGGAGCAGCCAGAGCCGTCCGCCAGCCAGGAGCAGCCAGAGCCGTCCGCCAGCCAGGACCTGCCAGTGCCGTCCGCCAGCCAGGACCTGCCAGTGCCGTCCGCCAGCCAGGACCTGCCAGTGCCGTCAGCCAGCCAGGAGCTGCCAGAGCCAGTCAGCCAGGAGCTGCCAGAGCCAGTCAGCCAGGATCTGCCAGAGCCAGTCAGCCAGGATCTGCCAGAGCCGCCAGTCAGCCAGGATCTGCCAGAGCCGCCAGTCAGCCAGGAGCTGCCAGAGCCGCCAGTCAGCCAGGAGCTGCCAGAGCTGCCAGAGCCGCCTGTCAGCCAGGATCTGCCAGAGCCGCCTGTCAGCCAGGATCTGCCAGAGCCGCCTGTCAGCCAGGATCTGCCAGAGCCGCCAGTCAGCCAGGATCTGCCAGAGCCGCCAGTCAGCCAGGAGCTGCCAGAGCCGCCAGTCAGCCAGGATCTGCCAGAGCCGCCTGTCAGCCAGGATCTGCCAGAGCCGTCTGTCAGCCAGGATCTGCCAGAGCCGCCTGTCAGCCAGGATTTGCCAGAGCCGCCTGTCAGCCAGGATTTGCCAGAGCTGCCAGGATCTGCCAGAGCCGCCAGTCAGCCAGGATCTGCCAGAGCCGCCAGTCAGCCAGGATCTGCCAGAGCCGCCAGTCAGCCAGGATCTGCCAGAGCCAGCCAGCCAGGAGCTGCCAGAGCCAGCCAGCCAGGATCCGCCAGAGCCTGCAATGCCAAAAATCGCTCTTCACTCTGGAGCTGCTGGAGGCGTCCTTCACTCCAGCGCTGCCGGAGTCTCCTGCCTGTCCGGCGCTGCCGGAATTCCCCGTGCATTCGGGACCCAAGGCTAGGGTTCCCAGGCCAAGGTTGGCGGCGAGGATCGCGCTCATAAAAGGCCACGGGGCGATTAAGGAGGCGGACAAAAACATTTTTGAAGTGGGGTCCACGTCCCGCGCCAGAGCCGCCACCGCGGACAGACGCCCACCTAGACCCTCCCCTAGAGTTTTAGGGGTGGTGCGCCCGGAGTTCGCACCTTAAGGGGGGGGTTATGTCACGTTCCTGACCTTATTTTCCCTTATTTTGTATTTCGTGTCAGTGTTCGTGCCACACGGGACTGTTGTTCGGTTAGATTATCTTTTGTTATTTTGTTTCGTGTAGTGTTCAGTTTATTGTGAATAAAACATGGACACTTTCCACTCTGTGTTTTGGTCCGATCCCTACACCTCCTCTTCTGACGAAGAGGAGGAAATCTGCCGTAACAGGGGGAGTGTTCTATGAAATGGAATGTACTGGATATTCGGAAGTGTTGTCAATTCACTCTTTTCTAGTGCTTTAATAGAATGGAAATTCAGTGGTAGTTATTTTCATGGGCGCAACTTTGGTTTTAGAAGTGGGGGGGACACAACTTTTTTTTAAATCCAGTCAGACACACTCTCCAAACAGCCTACCCGACCGCTCGCAGGTGTCTGCATGGTCCTAAAGCACACCATTGCCTCGTTTTGTATCACATTCCAATGACAAACCTGGGGGGGACAAAAATGCAATTTCAGAATGTGGGGAAAGCATGTCCCCCTCCCCCAGTGAAAGTTGCACCCCTGGATATTTTGAATGATGAAACATTTTAAATTGCCTTGAAATGAAACGTAGGTATTCTGGAATAACTACCTTCTCTGTTATAGGCATTTGGGCTCCAGATGCGTTTGGGCTCCAGATCCACCTAGACTCAAGTAAGCTTTATGCAGAAACAGCACTCCAAAGTTATTTTCAGTTTCTGTGAATGGAAATTACATCACTTGTAATTCTTAGAAATGCACCACTAATATATTTAGATTACATAACATCAGTGTTTTCCCAGGAATATTGTGTCAAATGGGCTTCCAACAACTATTTCAATGATTCAATAATTGTTTTATTTAACTAGGCAAGTCAGTTAAGAACAAATTCTTATTTACAATGACGACTCCCGAATGGCGCGCTGCATCTGAGTGCTAGAGGCGTCACTACAGATCCTGGTTCGATTCCAGGCTGTATCACAACCGGACCACGCTGGACCAATTGCGTGCCGCCTTATGGGACTCCCGATCACGGCCAGTTGTGATACAGCCCGGGTTCAAACCTGGGTCTGTAGTGATGCCTCTAGCACTGTGATGCAGGGCCTTAGGCTGCTGCGCCACTCGGGAGGCCATTCATACGTTTCCTCTGGAAATATTTCCTCCTTCACAATTTAATATTTCTGTTTTCTATCAATTACTTTATAAGGACATTTACTCCAAGCATATGAAGTGTCAGTGACTCAACGCGTCAGTTTTCAATTTTCTGTTCACTTACTTATGGTTACAAAGCTAATGTGCTGCTACACTGCTAATGTTGAGAACCTTAACATTGGACTGACTGAGGGAAAAGTTGGCTTCAACAGTTACATGTATTACTTAGTTATTACATATTAACACTTACAAATCACCTGTCAACATGCCAATTTAACACATGTATGTATTGTAATGTGTGTATGTATTTAACAAAAAATATATTTTTTTGTGTGTGTGATTGTAGTATATCATACAAATATGCTAATAGATCTCACAAACTCATCATAGCATCCAGTCATTGACCAATAGGCACACATACTAAACATCTCTGAGTTGTCATTATTACAGAAGCCAGGCCTATAGTCCGTGTGGTGGTAGCTCCCTGCCATTGCTGGGAAAATGTTCCTTTATCTTCTTAGGAGAAGAAAGCCCAGACATGAATTGTTGTTTTCACATCAGTTTGCGGGCAATGTGTTTTTTAGGGAGAATTTCAAAACCAAAAACGACACAGTTGAGCATATAGTACACTATGGCCATACTGTACTCTAATGTAAACTATGTAATTGCATGAGAAAATAATCTGTGAGTTGCTGTACACAAATGCTCGCCTTGTCTTGCCCCTTCATCAATGATATAACTGTCATGGAGGTGAAGTTTCATCCTACATGTTCCTCTAACTCCCCTACAGTTATGGTAATGACAGCCAAGAGATCCGTTGTTGACATGGATTTCCTGTTAGTTAGCGAGACAGCACAATCTAAAATCAGATACAACGCCCGGGATCCCTGTGGCTTCAAGCATCAAATCAAGAGTTGTTTGTTCTGTTCCTACAGTACAAACAGACTACAACACACAAAAGCATGAATGTCGTTTTTGTAAAGATCCTCTTTTCCTTTGTTGGCTGAAAGGACTTTTGAAAGCATTGTTAAAAGATACATTGGATGTAGCCTCATTTTTTAATGGGACCACATTTCCATATAATAACTTTTCTTTTCATCTACTTTATGGGTGGTTTGTGGCGTAGCTTATTGATGACCATTCCCCTGTCACATGGACGGCAAATGAGCTGAGCTTTACTTAACGTGGCAATGTCAATGACCAAACAAACACTTTGCATTTAGTGAGCAAGAAATCCTCACAACTCTCTCAAACGTAGTTCTATTCCATGATTTAACATTTAATTAATTCATACCTCGAAATATTGCAATATATTTGATAACATTTTGCCATGTTAGGAGAATGACAACTTTTGCATACATTCTGTGACAAATGAGAACAGCGTTACCAAGATTAATTAAACAAAAATCCTTCAGGTACATAGACAATTTTCATGACAAGTTTGATTCAAAACCTTTCTATATAATGCAAGCCTGGCAGCTTGGGAATGAGCTTGGCAATGGCAAAACATACTTAGCACACAGGAAATGCAACTATTCCTACCTGGAGAGTCAAGGACAAGACCATTGGTGAAAGGGCACAGGTCATGGTTGTAAAAACTAGGGCTCAGATACTGTAGCTACTAGCTGGAGGTGAGAAAATACCCAGGACATAATTAAAGGGGAGGACTGAGTCTTGGGAAATGGTAGTTTAAGTTCAATTTTACAAAACATTCTATAAAAAACTGAATGAAATACTATGAGTAGACTGAAAGCAGCTCCTAGTCCCTCATTGTTTGCAGATCCCATGAAACTGGATCGGTGTTAACAATATGGCGGAAGCTCTCCAAAGCCCATTGAAAAGACTAGATGGTGCCGTCACCATTATTGCTTACATATATCCAGCTCCTTCAGATCTGTAAACACAGAAGGAATAGGGGCTAGGGGTTCAGATCAAACTTGTACAGTTGAAGTCGGAAGTTTACATACACCTTAGCCAAATATTTTTCAACTCAGTTTCATAATTCCTGACATTTAATCCTAGTAAGAATTCCCTGTCTTAGGTCAGTTAGGATCACCACTTTATAATAAGAATGTGAAATGTCAGAATAATAGTAGAGAGAATGATTTAATTCAGCTTTTATTTATTTCATCACATTCCCAGTGGGTCAGAAGTTTCCATACACTCAATTAATATTTGGTAGCATTGCCTTTAAAATGGTTTAACTTGGGTCAAAGGTTACAGCTAGCCTTCCACAAGCTTCCCACAATGAATTGGGTGAATTTTGGCTCATTCCTCCTGACAGAGCTGGTGTAACTGAGTCAGGTTTGTAGGCCTCCTTGCTTGCACACGCTTTTTCAGTTCTGCCCACACATTTTCTATAGGATTGAGGTCAGGGCTTTGTGATGGCCACTCCAATAGCTTGACTTTGTTGTCCATTTTGCCACAACTTTGGAAGTATGCTTGGGATCATTGCCCATTTGGAAGACCCATTTGCGACCAAGCTTTAACTTCCTGACTGATGTCTTGAGATCTTGCTTCAATATCCACATACTTTTCCATCTTCATGATGCCATCTATTTTGTGAAGTGTACCAGTCCCTCCTGCAGCAAAGCACCCCCACAACATGAAGCTGCCACCCCCGTGCTTCACGATTGGGATGGTGTTCTTCGGCTTGCAAGCTTCCCCCTTTTTCCTCCAAACATAACAATGGTCATTATGCCCAAACGTGTCTATTTTTGTTTCAGAGGACATTTCTCCAAAAAGTACGATCTTTGTCCCAATGTGCAGTTGCAAACCGTAGTCTGGCTTTTTTATGGTGGTTTGGAGCAGTGGCTTCTTCCTTGCTGAGCGGCCTTTCAGGTTATGTTGATGAACCAGACTTGTGGAGGTCTACAATTTATTTTCTGAGATCTTGGCTAATTTCTTTTGATTTTCCCATGATGTCAAGCAAAGAGGCACTGAGTTTGAAGGTAAGCCTTGAAATATATCCACAGGTACACCTCAAATTGAATCATATTATGTCAATTAGCCTATCAGAGGCTTCTAAAGCCATGACAACATTTTCTGGGATTTTCCAAGCTGTTTAAAGGCACAGTCAACTTAGTGTATGTAAACTTCTGACCCACTGGAATTGTGATACAGTGAATTATAAGTGAAATAATCTGTCTGTAAACAATAGTTGGAAAAATTACTTGTGTCATGCACAAAGTAGATGTCCTAACCAACTTGCCAAACTATAGTTTGTTCACAAATTTCTTGTTGAGTGGTTGAAAAACGAGTTTTATTGACTCCAACCTAAGTGTATGTAAACATCAGACTTCAACTGTATGTCCCGTACATAGAACTTTTATGAGGGCCTGATTCCACAATTGAGCTAGAGTTCTCTGCACTAGACAACACAGCCTTAAAAACGGTTACAGGTTTTAGTTAATCAGATTCCTTCGTCAGATGAAACCTAGTGATTGGAACTATCCTGGTACTACATGTCTGTACAAGTCACATTTAGCTGTGATAGAATATTATACTGTGATCACGTAATACTCACAACACAGTTTGTAAAAATAACAACAAAAACATGGAACTCTGGGCTTTGTCTATAAACATGTAGGTTTGGTACAGTGACCATTCAATTTGACGTGCCAAGTCACATCTGGATGCCAGTTACCTTGTCATCGGTGGGAATGGGAACCTACAGTAGTTAAATATGTCCCCTAGAGAACTGTCAGTGGCGGGGGGGGGGGGGAATCTCAGCAATCAATTCCTGTCCACTCCATCACCTCTAAGGACGTGAAAATGCTTTGTAAAGCTTTATTCCATTACCGCCTAACGCTAATATAAAATTAAGTGATTTCTTTCTAAAAATGGTGTCTGCAAGATATAGCAGGTCTCTTGCACTGTTTCGAGATCATTGTCAGATAAAAAAAGCCTATTCATCTGAAATGCATATATACTTAAATGAAGACACAACATTGAGACAATGAAATTTAGTTCTTCTAAATGAATGTCAACATCCAAGTTAGTTCAATATATTAATAGCAGCAGTAACATATCAGTCCCTTCCTCACCTTGAAAAGCTCTATTCACAGTCACACCTGCAAAAATAACTGAGAACAACAATAGTATATAGGTCATGGGAGGCTTGGGGCTAGAGCTGGCTAGTTCCCAGACACTGATCAGGGTCGACTGACATCTTTGTCTGAATGCATCCATTCAACCTGCATATAATACATTATGAATACATTTACAGTGTTCGCCCTGTTATGATCATTCATAATAGAGCATGGCACCTTATGACAGACTAGGAACCTGCAAGTAAGCATTTGGATGGACAGTGTATACCATGTGCATCCTGTAATAACATTATAGATCCATGAATGCCTACATAATGCATTTCACACAGGTGTTTCACAGAATGTATTTTGTTTGGAACTATTTCTTTATCTGCAAGTTCATGTGTATAAAACTTTGACAAAGAAACCAACTACTGTTTCCATATCTGTGCACACAGTAGGTATAACATAAAAAAGCAGTCTGATCACTTGTGAAATAAAGGGTGTTATAACTACTTCCATGTATGGATTCTCAATGCGAGGTTTCAATATTTGACACTTTGAGAAACATGTTACAAACAGTCCATGTTGCATGGTGTAGTCTAGTGAAAGCCTGGTGGGGCTTTAAGGACAGACCCTGAATGCTACGCAACGTGTTCTTCGAGAACCTGCTCCAAGGCCCTGCTTCCGTTCTTCAAAATGCCCTCTGTGGCTGCAGCGTCCATTACTGGGTGCTTGGCACTGCATTTGTGGGGGTGCTCGTCCCCCGTTTCGAGGAAGGCCACCCTCTTTCCACCGGTGACCCTTCTGTCTGCGAGCTCCACCTCTCTGGGGTCTGCACAGAGGAGCATGGCTCGCCCGCCGCACCCACCAACTCCCCCGGCCTTTCCACCATGGCAACGGCAGGGAGTGAGGTACAGGTAGAGGAGCACCAGGACGATGCTGACCACACAGGACACCAGCGTGGTAAAGGCCAAGTTAAAATGCTCCCCGCCGCTGCTACGTTCCTCCCCGCTCTTGCCCGGTCCGCTGGGGTTACCTACGGAGACGGTGACCTCCAAAGTCTCGTTGGAGCTCCGGTGTCGACCGCGGACTGCCACGCATGAGTAAGTCCCTGAATCCCCACGGAGAGCCCCTCGGATCTCCAGCGTACCGTTGGTGAGGACCGTGAGGCGGCTGCTCTGATCGTCTGTTACGCCCAGTGCCGGGGATCCATCGCGTGGGGTCACCCAGAACACCACCACCCCTTCCTGGAAGGGGAGAGAAACGCCAGGGCACGGCACCATAAGCCAATCGCCTGGCTCTGCCTGGTAAGACACTTCTACAGTTCCATGGAACACACCCTGAGGGCTGCCAGAACAATTCAGCCACTCCTCCTGACTCAGACTGCATGGATACTCCTCCCTGAAGTCTAGTAGGGGACGGTACTGCCTCCTCTCCCAGTACTCAAGCATGGCGCGCAGGGCACAGTCGCACACCAACGGGTTCCCCTGCAAGTAGATGCCACCCTGCTGCCAGGTGGCCAGAGAGAGTAGGCTCTGCACGGGCACCTGCCTCACCATGTTCATCGACAGATCCAGGAAACGCAGGTGTGGCAGAGCCACATTTCGCTGGTAGAGCTCCAGGGGGAAGGCAGTCAGTCTGTTCCCGCCCAGATACAGCCTTTCCAGGCTGCTCAGCCCCTGGAAGGCTCCCGCCATGGTCTGACTGATGCGGTTTCCAAACAGAAGCAGCACTTCCAGTTCCCCGAGCCCATGGAAGGCAGATGCATTGAGCCGAGACAGCCCATTGGACGAGAGGTCCAGGTGGCGAAGGTGAGGGGTGGGGGCAAAGGCGTCCGGTGCCAGATGGATAATGGCGTTTCGGCTGAGGACCAGTACGGTCAGCCTGTCCAAACGCCGGTCTGACCAATCCAAGAGCAGAGCAGAGAGGACATTGTGGCTGAGGTCCAATCGGGTGACATAGCCAGGGAGGTCAGGGGGAACGGTTGACAGATTGCGACCACTGCAGGAGATGATGTCGCTAGCACACATGCAGGGTGGTGGGCAGGCGGCCGTGAACGTCATACGGGACAGACGCATGGACAGGAGGAATGCCAAGGTAACCCTAAAGCCATGTAAGTGCCCGTCAATGGACACACACAGCGGTTGTGGCACAACGGGACACATTCTACAGTTTGAGGGCTGAGTCTCAGGTTGTTGGTGAAGAAGTTGCAAACATCTTATGAGCCACTCTTAAGCGTTCCATTCAAAAAGAGCTGAGAGAGAGGAGAGAGAGAGACACACAGAGACAGAGAAAGATGGGTATTGGCATCCAATACTGTCATATGACAGTTATTAACTTGTTTTCTCTGCAAAATAACCTTAATGCTAGAGTCCTTAATTAAAACAATAAAAAAGCGGCCATCCCACCTCTGTTTTGGTTAAAAAAAAAACTGAGGGATGGACATGGAGAAATGTAACCACTCAAATTCATAGACATAATGGATCATCAGTCCCTGCATCCACAGCTCTATCATAATTATAGTTTTAACCATGTTGAGGCTTTACAACAGGGCTGCCCAACCCTCTTCCTGGAGATCTACCTTCCTGTGGGTTCTCAGTCCAACCCTAATTTAACACACCTGATTCTACTAAATTAGCTGCTCAACAAGACCTAAATTAGTTGAATCAGATATGCTAAATTAGGGTTGGACTGAAAACCTACTGGACAGTTGATCTCCAGGAAAAGGGTTGGGCAGCCCTGTTTTACAGTGTTTGTTTACATTTACAAACATTGTAGTACAATTTGTTGACATTTTGGGTTTTTATGGGGTTAGTTGAACTAAACTCATGAGGCATTAGCTATTAAATTAGATAACCATCTGGATTATGCTCGTTTAGTTGACTACTTACAGTGGAATACCTCGAACCACCATGTAGTTTAGAACTACTAGTGAAACTGTTATTTTACCAGCTGAAAATTAGGCTATCAGGGAATAGATCGAGTCTCATTGAAAAGACTCCCAGAGAGCTGCCAAACAAAAGAAAAGGTCAAAGCAATAGAACGTTTAACATAACCACTTACATTTCCAAACGATGAAGATCCTCACAATAATGCGACATCGTTTTCTTCGTATTGTGACCATAACCAATGAACGTATTTCGTTATCCTCTGGAACTGTTCTCATCTCACAGAAGATGCGTAGGCTATATTTCGTAAAAGAAAAAAATATTATATCCAATACTTCATACAATAAAATACACTTTCAAGCAGAATGCCACATGATTGCGCACTTCAAACGCGGCGTTGTCATCTCTAAACAGACTTCAAAAGCGTCCGAATGAAAGCAGAGCTTTTAGGACTCAGGAAGCGTGTTGTTCAGTTCACCTTTTTGTGGTAGCGGTTGCGCACAAAATACATATGGCACATCGATAGTAGGCTTAGGCTATTAAATCAATTAGGCGACTTGTTTCCTCGTGTCCCCGACAAATACAAGCGTTGCTTGTTTCTCTCAAATGTTGTGCACCAATTTGTTTACATCCCTATATGTGAGCATTTCTCATTTGCCAAGATAATCTATCCCCCTGACAGGTGTGGCATATCAAGACACTGATTAAACAGTACGATCATTAAACAGGTGCACCTTGTGCTGGGGACAGTAAAAGGCCACTAAAATGATTTGTCACACAACACAATGCCACAGATGTCTCAAGTTGAGCAATTGGCATGCTCACTGTAGTAATGTCCAACAGAGCTGTTGCCAGAGAATTGGATGTTAATTTCTCTACCATAAGTCATTTTAGAGAATTTGGCAGTACATCCAACAGGCCTCACAACCGCAGACCACGTGTAACCCAAAAACTCATTCTGATTGGCTGCGCCTGGCTTCCCTGTGGGTGGACATGGCTCCCAAGTGGGTGGGCCTATGCCCTCCCAGGCCCATCCATGGCTGCGCCCCTGCCCAGTTATGTGAAATCCATAGATTAGGGCCTAATGAATTTTTTTCAATTGACTGATTTCATTCTATGAACTGTAACTCAGTAAAATCATAGATGGGCTTGGGCTTGCTCCTACCTATCTTTCCGAGTTGGTCCTGCCGTACATACCTACACGTACGCTACGGTCACAAGACGCAGGCCTCCTAATTGTCCCTAGAATTTCTAAGCATACAGCTGGAGGCAGGGCTTTCTCCTATAGATCTCCATTTTTATGGAATGGTCTGCCTACCCATGTGAGAGACGCAGACTCGGTCTCAACCTTTAAGTCTTTACTGAAGACTTATCTCTTCAGTAGGTCATATGATTGAGTGTAGTCTGGCCCAGGAGTGTGAAGGTGAACGGAAAGGCTCTGGAGCAACGAACCGCCCTTGCTGTCTCTGCCTGTCCGGTTCCCCTCTCTCCACTGGGATTCTCTGCCTCTAACCCTATTACAGGGGCTGAGTCACTGGCTTACTGGTGCTCTTTCATGCCGTCCCTAGGAGGGGTGCGTCACTTGAGTGGGTTGAGTTACTGACGTGATCTTCCTGTCTGGGTTGGCGCCCCCCCTTGGTTTGTGCTGTGGTGGAGATCTTTGTGGGCTATACTCAGCCTTGTCTCAGGATTGTAAGTTGGTGGTTGAAGATATCCCTCTAGTGGTGCGGGGGCTGTGCTTTGGCAAAGTGGGTGGGGTTATATCCTTCCTGTTTGGCCCTGTCCGGGGGTATCATCGGATGGGGCCACAGTGTCTCCTGACCCCTCCTGTCTCAGCCTCCAGTATTTATGCTGCAGTAGTTTGTGTCGGGGGGCTAGGGTCAGTTGGTTATATCTGGAGTACTTCTCCTGTCTTATCCAGTGTCCTGTGTGAATTTAAGTATGCTCTCTCTAATTCTCTCCTTCTCTCTTTCTTTCTCTCTCTCGGAGGACCTGAGCCCTAGGACCATACGTCAGGACTACCGGGCATGATGACTCCTTGCTGTCCCCAGTCCACCTGGCCTTGCTGCTGTTCCAGTTTCAACTGTTCTGCCTGCGGTTATGGAACCCCTACCTGTCCCAGACCTGCTGTTTTCAACTCTTAATGATCGGCTATGAAAAGCCAACTGACATTTATTCCTGATTATTATTTGACCATGCTTGTCATTTACGAACATTTTGAACATCTTGGCCATGTTCTGTTATAATCTCCACCCGGCACAGCCAGAAGAGGACTGGCCACCCCTCATAGCCTGGTTCCTCTCTAGGTTTCTTCCTAGGTTTTGGCCTTTCTAGGGAGTTTTTCCTAGCCACCGTGCTTCTACACCTGCATTGCTTGCTGTTTGGGGTTTTAGGCTGGGTTTCTGTACAGCACTTGGAGATATTAGCTGATGTACGAAGGGCTATATAAAATAAACTTGATTTGATAGAAATTGTTGCATGTTGCGTTTATATTTTTGGTCAATATAGATAGGCTAACCTACCCCGGTAGAAGATTATGGCATAGGGTTTCACACACATGTGTTAAAATCCATTTAATCAGTTTTATTTAGAAATTATTTAGTAAGTAATACTGAAAAGCTAAGTCTAGTTGTCTTATTTTAACGATTTAAATAAAATATGGGGGGATGGTGTTGCATGTCACCATTAATACCCGCACTATGAGGAGATTTGATGTAAAGTCCTTTTTAACTCACCTGCACATTCATTTGATTTGTTCTTTCTTTGTTGCTCCTTTTCCATACAATCCATGATGTACCATTACACTAAATATTATTTGAATAATGCAAGATCTTAAATCCCAGAAGTCTTTAAAATGACATTCAGGAGCAAAAGGTTTTCTATAGTGTTTATAATTAATAAAAAAAATATTCATTGGAATATAATATTGGAATGAAATATAAATAATATTAAATAACATTGGAATATAACATTTAATAACAGTAACATAACTAATTAACTCAGTGTAACGATGTGGCAACTCTCTTATGTTCTACTATTGCACAATTCTAATTAGTACATGTAGGTCACAAATAAAGCTATCCCTAGTAAAATTGGAGCACAACTCATGAGCCCACCTCCTGCACTGCTTGCACCTAATCCAGTCCCCACCTGTGACTGAAAACAGGGGGAGAGATGCCAATTGAAAAGCTCTCTCTTAGCTATCTACATTTTTTCTAGCTATATGACATAAAATGCTGTGTAAAATAGCTAAAAGGCTATAAAGTTGAATTAACAGTAAAGCTATCAGTCACTAGCGGAAACATTTAGAACTGAAATTAAGTTATTGTTACATCTGCTCCTGCAACGCCCTCTACTGCTCATCCTGTGTCTCCTTGACCTCTCCTTCACCACTCCCCCAGTACTCTCTCCCGCTCCCTCTCTGTGTGTGTGTGTGTAATTGTGTGGGCGGAGACAGGTGTGCTGGAGTCAGAGCAGATCTCCACCAGCTGCAACCTGTTCCATAATCAAGACTTTTACAAATACTCAGCCCTGCCACTTCCACACTGCCAGATTGTAATATCTGCTCAGTCAGTCTACGCGGCTAGCTATTTGTTACTATTCAGATCCTGTTTTCCTTGCCTGATGCTGTTTTCCTCTCCGCTACAGTTCTGCCCGCTCTGACTCTGGTGCCTGTCCCACGTCTCGTCATCATGCTACTCTGTCCTGGATTCCCCATTCTATTACTCCCTTGGATTCCCCTCCGGACCTGCTTACCCTGTCTCAACCCCTCTCACTCCAGCCTCCGCACCTGGTTTCCAGCAACCCGCCCGAGCTTCCCCTGACCTGCACTCCATCTCCCCCCTGGGGTTCAATAAATACCTTGGTTACTTCATCCCACTCTCCTTGTCGGAGTCTGCTCTTGGGTTCCCCTGTTCCACTCTGCGTAACAGTTATGTTATCTTTTTTAATGTATTTTTACCTCAGACGATCTGGTAGTGAGGTTGCTAGCTAGCACTCCTAGCAGCTTATGCTAACTAGCTAGCTGGCAAGCATTTAATGCTAGTGAAGTTGCTAGCTAGCATAAACTAGCGCTAACTGGGCTAGTCATTGTCTAACTGACAGGTATAAACACATTCATAACCATAAAGGGGTAACTAGCCCCCAGAGGTCAGTTACTCCCTAGTAGGGGGGAGAGTTGCCCCAACACACTCATCTAACATACTCAAACTATCAACATGTTTCTCTCTAAACAAGTTGGTTATTTATCTTAAGGCTTTCCTACTTGAATATTTAACAAAGATATATAGATCTAACTTCATTGGAATGTATCTACAACTTTTTCTAAATGTCCAAAAATTTGATCAATTTACCACAAAATCGTTTTGTTGAAATATCTCAAAGTTGTCATGACACAGGACATTTTTTGTTCAGCAAGAACAGTGACAGCCAGGGAAAGTGTTGGAAAAATAATTTGACATCTTGTGGTCTTTATGTGAATTACAGGGGGGGTGGGGGCAGTTACCCCAGGTGGCTACTACTACCCTATTTACAATTATTGTTGCTAAAGGCTAATCAAATGCCATTTGTAATATACAAGTCTAATCAAGAAATGTAGGCTATGAAAGCGAAGAGAAATCACAGATATTGATAAAATCCATAATCAGTAAGTGCAATCAAAGGTTTTTTCTTGAATTATGTAGGCTACATTCCACTGGACATTTGTTGTCAACTAAATTGAATACAGCAACAAAAAATTCCCCATGTCATTGGATTTATGTTTAAAGTCGGGTGAAAACACCCCGATATACCCTTATGTTGATGTTGATTTGATTTTGATAGATTTTTGAAAAATCCAATCAGTTTTCCAAATTGATTCAACGTTGAATCAACTTAACCAGTTTTTGCCCAGCGGGATGTTTCTTTTGCCAAACATGTTATTGCGTTGCATTCTCTGTTGTTCATGTTATAAAATCATTGAAAGGATCCTGCGCAGACACAATTAGGTGGCCTATCCCATATCTCTCAAGTCTCCACTTAAAGGGCCAATCCGCTGTTGAAACAATAACAAAGCGTCAACCCTGCCTCTGTTTTGGTAAAAAGCTGAGGGACGGGCCTGGAGAAATTTAACCATTTAAATTCATGGACAGAGGACTGACCATACATTATATCAAAGGTGTTGTTTTAACCATTAATACCATGTTTTAACTATGTTTTTCGTCTATACAGTGTTGAGGCTATACATTTACAACGTTTACAATCATTGTAGTAAAACCAGCTTATATTTTGGGTTCAGATGGGGTGTGACAGTTCAACTAAGCTCATGAGGCATTACGTTATATTCTTCAAGAATGGGTATATATAATTAATTTATAAGTCCAAAAATGGATGTAGCAACTGCAGTTTGCCCTTCATTCTGTCCCTGAGCAAGGAAGTTAACCCACTGTTCCCCGGGCGCCGATGACGTGGATGTCGATTAAGGCAGCCCCCCGCACCTCTCTGATTCAGAGGAGTTGGGTTAAATACATAAGACACATTTTAGTTGAATGCATTCAGTTGTACAACTGACTAAGCATCCCCCTTTCCCTTTAAGTCATATGAAGACAGTGGCTTTTTAAATCGGAATAGAGAGTAGCATGGTTATGGAAATCACCATATGTCTTCTACCACAGTCTTTAGTGGAGAAGAATTTCAACAGACATCCACTGTAACAAACTGGTGCATTGAACTGTATTTAGCACCTGGAAAAGGGAACAATAGATTGATTGTATAAGAAGATAATTATAGGCCTACAGTATATATTTATACAAAATAATCAACACTTGAACTTGTCTACTTTGGATAAAAAATAATATATTTCATAATTGAATATGAGGTACTCTTATTGTCACAACAAAGGACATACTGTATGCCATGTCTATTGAACAGCAGTTATTAGGCCTATCTGGCAACGTTTCAAGTCTTTTGGGACAATCGAAAGACCATGGAGCTTTAAATTCAGCCCATACCCCTGACTCATGTACCTCATTTCCTGTGACTGTGTTCTTCGAAAAGGTCCCGCTGACATGACCAATGCCTGGTGGTGTTATATTGATGTTATATGCCACCCACGGGGTAGTATTACCCACATATTCTATTAGGAATAACATTATTTTAATAAATTCAGTGCATGGGTTAAATCTAAGTTTGATGGGTTTGATCGGCATAACCAATATGAAACACTTCTCACCCACCTATATAAAATATCTGATTAGCTTGAATGATACAACCCATCCTACACAGATTCCCTCCCTAAATAGGACATGATGTGAATCGCTGTAGGCAGTGGTATAGTGGTGCCTGGAGAAGTGGATATAAAATCCAAGAGAGGAAAAAAAAATCCAAATGGCCCACCCGGCAACAGAAAGGCACCCTGTGTGAAAACATCTGAGAAATAGTGACACACTCTGAATGACCAAAAATGATAAATCCCATATTGGTCTTTCACAGTCAGGCCTACCCAAGCTGTACTGTGCAAGTAGGCTAATAGTAGGCCTTCTATTGAAACAGATAAATGAGTCTGTCAACTGAGTCAGAAATTCACAGGTTTCTTATTTATATATTTTTTAAGGTTTTTAAGTCACTTTTTTAATATTATTATTTTTTTTAAATTGGAAGTTCTAAGTCACACTTGTCAAACTCATTCCACGGAGGACCGAGTGTCTGTGGGTTTTCGCTCCACCCTTGTACTTGATTGATGAATTAAGGTCACTAATTACAATAGTAAGGAACTCCCCTCACCTGGTTGTCTAGGTCTTAATTGAAAGGAAATAACAAAAACCTGCAGACACTTGGCACCTCCATGGAATGAGTTTGAACCTCCTCTTCTCCACATGGTCTGTGAAAAATCAAATACATACATTTTTTATTGTAGTTACCCTTTGATTCAAGTGTGAAAGCACATAGCACTGTTGTTTGGTTAGCGGTGTTTCTGTAGCACATGGGATGGAGTTTTCAAAACAAATAGCCACTGGATTGATGCAAATAATCATGATATCATTCAGCCAGGTAGGCTACTTTGTAGCTGGTTAACATTTAATTGAGAAGGTTTTGGGAAAGCCTTTTCATCTACCAGAAGGCGGTTAGTCCCATCAATTGGCAGCAATTACATTATACAATACTTCCTCATATGCATTCTCCTGTTTTATTGGTTTTCTTTAAACTTTCTTTCGTTGTCTAGCCACCAAAGGCATAATCCTAGTCATATTAGCAACCCATGATGTTGCATCTTTAGATCTCCTGTCACGATCGTCTTGATAAGAGAGAGAGGACCAAGGCGCAGCACGTGAAAAATACATCTTCTTTTAATGAAGGAAAAAACAAAACACTTACAAAATGAACAAAACAAACGATCGTGAAGCTAAACCTGAACTAAGTGCACACATGCAACATAGAACATAGACAATTACCCACAAACACCTAAAGCCTATGGCTGCCTTAAATATGGCTCCCAATCAGAGACAGTGACATAACCCCCCCCTTAAGGTGCGAACTCCGGGCGCACCAGCATAAAGTCTAGGGGAGGGTCTGGGTGGGCGTCTGTCCACGGTGGCGGCTCTGGCGCTGGTTGTGGTCCCCACCCCACCATAGTCACTACCCGCTTTCGTAGCCTCCTCCAAATGGCCACCCTCCAAATTAACCCCACTGGATTAAGGGGCAGCACCGGACTAAGGGGCAGCACCGGACTGAGGGGCAGCACCGGACTGAGGGGCAGCACCGGACTGAGGGGCAGCACCGGACTGAGGGGCAGCACCGGACTGAGGGGCAGCTCCGGACTGGCTGGCGGATCCTGGCTGGCTGGCTCTGGCGAATCCTGGCTGGCTGGCGGATCCTGGCTGGACGGCTCTGGCGGATCCTGGCTGGACGGCTCTGGCGGATCCTGGCTGGACGGCTCTGGCGGATCCTGGCTGGACGGCTCTGGCGGATCCTGGCTGGACGGCTCATGGCTGGCTGACGGATCTGGCTGCTCATGGCTGGCTGACGGATCTGGCTGCTCACGGCTGGCTGACGGATCTGGCTGCTCACGGCTGGCTGACGGATCTGGCTGCTCACGGCTGGCTGACGGATCTGGCTGCTCACGGCTGGCTGACGGATCTGGCTGCTCACGGCTGGCTGACGGATCTGGCTGCTCACGGCTGGCGGAAGGCTCTGGCTGATCCTGGCTGGCTGACGGATCTGGCTGCTCATGGCTGGCGGAAGGCTCTGGCTGATCCTGTCTGGCGGAAGGCTCTGGCTGATCCTGTCTGGCGGAAGGCTCTGGCTGATCCTGTCTGGCGGAAGGCTCTGGCTGATCCTGTCTGGCGGAAGGCTCTGGCTGATCCTGTCTGGCGGAAGGCTCTGGCTGATCCTGTCTGGCGGAAGGCTCTAGCGGCTCCTGTCTGGCGGACGGCTCTGAAGGCTCATGGCAGACGGGCGGCTTTGCAGGCTCATGGCAGACGGGTGGCTTTGAGGGCTCAGTACAGACGGGCAGTTCATGCGGCGCTTGGCAGACGGACAGTTCAGACGCCGCTGGGCAGACGGGCAGTTCAGGCGCCGTTGGGCAGACGGGCAGTTCAGGCGCCGTTGGGCAGATGGGCAGTTCAGGCGCCGTTGGGCAGACGGGCAGTTCAGGCGCCGTTGGGCAGACGGGCAGTTCAGGCGCCGTTGGGCAGACGGGCAGTTCAGGCGCCGTTGGGCAGACGGGCAGTTCAGGCGCCGTTGGGCAGACGGGCAGTTCAGGCACCGCTGGGCAGACGGACAGTTCAGGCACCGCTGGGCAGACGGCAGACTCTGGCCGGCTGAGACGCACTGTAGGCCTGGTGCGTGGTGCCGGAACTGGAGGTACCGGGCTACGGACACGCACCATCAGGCTAGTGCGGGGAACAACAACAGGGCACACTGGACTCTCAAGGCGTACTATAGGCCTGGTGTGTGGTACCGGCACTGGTGGTACCGGGCTGAGGGCACGCACATCAGGGCGAGTACGGGGAGAAGGAACAGTGCATACAGGACTCTGGAGACACACAGGAGGCTTGATGCGTGGTGCCGGAACTGGAGGCACTGGACTGGAGACACGCACCACAGGAAGAGTGCATGGAGGAGGAACAGGGCTCTGGATACGCACTGGAAGCCTGGTGCATGGTGTAGGCACTGGTGGTACTGGGCTGGAGCGGGGAGGTGGCGCCGGAAATACCGGACCGTGCAGGCGTACTGGCTCCCTTGAGCACTGAGCCTGCCCAACCTTACCTGGTTGTATGCTCCCCGTCGCCCGACCAGTGCGGGGAGGTGGAATAACCCGCACCGGGCTATGTAGGCGAACCGGGGACACCATGCGTAAGGCTGGTGCCATGTAAGCCGGCCCGAGGAGACGCACTGGTGGCCAGATATGTAGAGCCGGCTTCATGGCACTTGGCTCAATGCTCAATCTAGCCCTACCAGTGCGGGGAGGTGGAATAACCCGCACCGGGCTATGAACACGTACAGGAGACACCATGCGTTCTACTGCGTAACACGGTGTCTGCCCGTACTCTCGCTCTCCACAGTAAGTACAGGGAGTAGGCGCAGGTCTCCTACCTGACTTCGCCACTCTCCCTTTTTGCCCCCCCCCAAGAAATTTTTGGGGTTTACTTTCGGGCTTCCGTGCTAGCCGAGTACCTTCATACCCCTGGTTCCTCTCTCCGGTTGCCTCCGCTCTCCTCGCTGCCTCCAGCTGTTCCCATGGGAGGCGATCCTTTCCAGCCAGGATCTCCTCCCATGTGTAACAACCCTTGCCGTCCAAGACGTCTTCCCATGTCCATAAATCCTGTGTAGGTGGGTCCTGTTGCCGCTTGACACGCCGCTTGGTCCGATTCTGGTGGGTAATTCTGTCACGATCGTCTTGATAAGAGAGAGAGGACCAAGGCGCAGCACGTGAAAAATACATCTTTTAATGAAGGAAAAAACAAAACACTTACAAAATGAACAAAACAAACGATCGTGAAGCTAAACCTGAACTAAGTGCACACATGCAACATAGAACATAGACAATTACCCACAAACACCTAAAGCCTATGGCTGCCTTAAATATGGCTCCCAATCAGAGACAACAATAAACAGCTGTCTCTGATTGAGAACCAAATCAGGCAACCATAGACTTTCCTAAACACCTACACTGAACACAACCCCATACATACTAAAAACCCCTTAAACAATACACACACCCTAAACTAGACAAAACACACAAAGACAACCCACCCCAACTCACGCCCTGACCAACTAAATAAATAACAGAAAAAGGAACAATAGGTCAGGAACGTGACATCTCCCCTCTTTCAAAATGTCTAACGGATATTTAGATCTCTGTCCATGAAACTGCTCGCATGTGCGATGGGCATTTCAGAACAATGTTTTCCCGCAAATTGCATTTTGGAACATTTGCGAGTAGGCCTACCACCATGTAGCCTCTGCAGACTCCCCAACAACTGGATGTTCAGTTTTGAGGGAAATAGAGCCTGTGATGCAACTTTTTCTATTGGATTTTAACAAGGTGACGCTCCAGCTTAACTCCTCCTCCACATGTACTGGATTGGTTGAACAGTGCAGAAGAGAACCTCCCGACAGCTTTTTTTCCTTCTCGTCAAGAGCAGTATGTAGGGGATCTAGTTTCAGGCGTTTCTTTTACGCCTGCTACATTAGGTTAAACTCCGTGTGCACATTGGTGCGCTTAAAATGTGAAGAAATAAGTTTATCAACATTTTAAGATGTTGATTCAAAATTGTCTGTTCCATCAGCCTTATTAATTGATACGGCGTATACTGTACCTCCACTACACTAGTCTCTGTGTCGTCAGCAAACTTAATGATGGTGTTGGAGTCGTGTTTGGCCATGCAGTCATAGATGAACAGGGAATACAGGAGGGTACTAAGTACACACCCCTGAGGGGCCCCAGTGTTAAGGATCAGCGTGGCAGACGTTTTGTTGCCTACTCTTAACACCTGGGGGCGGCCCGTCAGGAAGTCCAGGATCCAGTTGCAGAGGGAGGTGTTTAGTCCCATAATCCTTAGCTTAGTGATGAGCTTCGTGGGCACTATGGTGTTGAACCCTGAGCTGTAGTCAATAACAGCACTCTCACATAGGTGTTCCTTTTGTCCAGGTGAGAAAGGGCAGTGTGGAGTCATCTGTGGATCTGTTGGGGTGGTATGCTAATTTGAGTGGATCTAGGGTGTCCGGGAGGATGCTGTTGATGTGATCCATGACCAGCCTTTCAAAGCACTTCATGGCTACCGACGTGAGTGCCACGGGGCGGTAATCATTTAGGAAGCTTCCTTGAGCACAGGGACTATGGTGGTCTGCTTGAAACATGTAGGTATTACAGACTTGGTCAGGGAGAGGTTGAAAATGTCTGTGAAGACAGTTGACAGTTGGTCCGTGCATGCTTTGAGTACATTGTATATATTGTTACTCACTGTGTAATTATTATTACTTGTTTTACTTTTCTATTATTTTTTTACTTTTCTATTATTTCTCAGATTTTCTTTCTCTCTGCATTGTTGGGAAGGGTCTGTAAGTAAGCATTTCACTGTTAGTTTACAAAGCATGTGATGAATAAAAATGTATTTGGTTTATGCTACTAACTTCCGATGTTTATGGTCTCCCAAGTTGTCCCTCTTTAAACACTTGTGCCCAAATACTACTTCCCTAAATCAAACTGCCCTCCATCTTTCCCACCTGACTATCCTTCTTCCTCTTTCTGTGTAACACTTTTTTATCTTCCATGCCAAATAAACCAAATGTCAATCAAGCCTGATTGATTGCACCTGCTGCTCATTCCTGGTACATAGTTATTTAAATTAGTAAGGAGCTAGGTTTCCATCCAATTGGCGACAGATTTTCATGTTGATATTCTAAAATCTGCGCATTTCCCAACAGTGATGTGTCCACCAAACTGAATTGTTGTGGATAAAAATCAGTGCGTGATGATGTAGTGCACACAAAATGTACTTTTCCGCCTTAGTTTTAATGTACCAAATAAAAATCTAATGTTCAATGTATTCCATCACATTTTCAACTCCCAATAGTTTCGTCACAAAAAATATTGCGTTAAATAAACAATGAGCCCACTCTGGTCTTGGCACGTGCGCTCTAGCCAACAGCTAGCAGATACTCTGCGGGTATGTTAGTCTGCAATACATGTGTCACGATCATCTATGGGTGAGAGAGAGGACCAAGGCGCAGCGTGTGCAAAATACATTCTCTTTTATTTAGAGAAAGGAAAAACACGAAACGAACACTGAATACAAACTAAACAAAACAACAAACGACCGTGAAGCTAAATGACGTAAGTGCAATGACAAGCAACAAACGTTCAACATAGACAATTACCCACAAAACCCAAATGCCTATGGCTGCCTTAAATATGGCTCTCAATCAGAGACAATAAACCACAGCTGCCTCTAACTGAGAACCAATCTAGGCAGCCATAGACATACAAACCCCTAGACAATACAAAAACACATACATTCCCCATGTCACACCCTGACCTAACTAAAATAATAAAGAAAACAAAGAATACTAAGGCCAGGGCGTGACAACATGAGATTATTTTGTATTTGTCAAATGGCAGTCAAGCATTGATAATCATGTCAACAGAATAAGACCAACATTTATTGGAAAGGAGCATCAAGCTCATACTGTGCACTTTCACCACCCTGTGAAGTTCATCATAATTTATTTCATCTGTAGCCTAATAAACGGCATGATTTTCCGAATCGTAGTGGGAGGACCACACACCATGTCATCGCATGACTCCAAGTTTACTTCGATATGATGGTTATTATATCAATATTTGTGCATAAAGGCGTTTCCACCGCCATTTCTCGCACAAAAAGAAAGAACAAATGATCTCTTAGAAGTTATAAAAATGTACCAAAACCTGTTTCCATCACAGCTGTTGTGATTTTCTTATATATGGTATGTCTTAAAAACTGTGGATGGAAACGCGGTTACTGTTATGAATTGCGACACTCAACTTTTTCCATACTGCACCTTTGGGCTCCCGAGTGGCGCAGCGGTCTAAGGCACTGCATCTCAGTGCTAGAGGCGTCACTACAGACCCTGGTTTGATTCCAGGCTGTATCACAACTGGCTGTGATTGGGAGTCACATAGGGCAGTGCACAATTGGCCCAGCTATGTTAGGGTTTGGCCGGGCTGTCATTGTAAATAAGAATGTGTTCTTAAAAGCCAACTGAGATTTATTCCTGATTATTATTTGACCATGCTTGTCATTTATGAACATTTTGAAAATCTTGGCTCTCTCTAATTTTCTCCTTCTCTCTTTCTTTCTCTCGGAGGACCTGAGCCCTAGGACCATACGTCGGGACTACCGGGCGTGGTGACTCCTTGCTGTCCCCAGTCCGCCTGGCCTTGCTGCTATTCCAGTTTCAACTGTTCTGCCTGCGGTTATGGAACCGCCACCTGTCCCAGACAAGCCAACTGAAAATGATTCATGATTATTATTTGACCATGCTTGTCACTTATGAACATTTTTGAACATCTTGGCATAGTTCTGTTATAATCTCCACCCGGCACAGCCAGAAGAGGACTGGCCACCCCTCATAGCCTGGTTCCTCTCTAGGTTTCTTCCTAGGTTTTGGCCTTTCTAGGGAGTTTTTCCTAGCCACCGTGCTTCTACACCTGCATTACTAGCTGTTTGGGGTTTTAGGCTGGGTTTCTGTACAGCACTTCGAGATATTAGCTGATGTACGAAGGGCTATATAAAATAAACTTGATTGATTGATTGATTATTAACTGACTTGCCTAGTTAAATAAAATACAAAAATAAACTTTACATGGGTTAATTACCATAGTGAAACACATGGGAGATTTTGAAAACACAGAGAGAAATACTGGCTGATTATGATAAACAGCTGACTGCACGTGTACAAACCTAAGGTAGATGCTGGGCTAAGTGCTTGTGTGTGTGCGCGTCTGTGCGTGTGTATGTGTTAGTGTTCATAATTGTTGCAACCCCTATTACTAGCCTGTTCAACCTCTCTTTCGTATCGTCTGAGATTCCCATAGATTGGAAAGCTGCAAAGGGGGGAGACACTCTAGACCCAAACTGCTACAGACCTATATCTATCCTGCCCTGCCTTTCTAAGGTCTTCGAAAGCCAAGTTAACAAACAGATTACTGACCATTTCGAATCCCACCGTACTTTCTCCGCTATGCAATCTGGTTTCAGAGCTGGTCATGGGTGCACCTCGGCCACGCTCAAGGTCCTAAACAATATCATAACCTCCATCGATAAGAGACATTACTGTGCAGCCGTATTCATCGACCTGCCTAAGGCTTTCGACTCTGTCAATCACAACATTCTGGCAGACTCAACAGCCTTGGCTTCTCAAATGACTGCCTCGCCTGGTTCACCAACTACTTCTCTGATAGAGTTCAGTATGTCAAATCGGAGGGCCTGTTGTCTGGACCTCTGGCAGTCTCTATGGGGGTGCCACAGGGTTCAATTCTCGGGCCGACTCTCTTCTCTGTATACATCAATGATTTCGCTCTTGCTGCTGGTGATTCTTTGATCCACCTCTACGCAGACAACACCATTCTGTATACCTCTGGCCTTTCCTTGGACACTGTGTTAACTAACCTCCAGATGAGCTTCAATGCCATACAACTCTCCTTCCAACTGCTCTTAAATGCAAGTAAAACGAAATGCATGCTCTTCAACCGATCGCTGCCCGCACCTGCCCGTCCGTCCAGCATCACTACTCTGGACGGTTCGGACTTAGAATATGTGGACAACTACAAATACCAAGATGTCTGGTTAGACTGTAAACTCTCCTTCCAGACTCACATTAAGCATCTCCAATCCAAAATTAAATCTAGTATCGGCTTCCTATTCCGCAACAAAGCATCCTTCACTCATGCTGCCAAACATAGCCTCGTAAATCTGAATATCCTACCGATCTTCGACTTCGGCGATGCCATTTACAAAATAGCCTCCAACACTCTACTCAACAAATTGGATGCAGTCTACCACACTGCCATCCATTTTGTCACCAAAGCCCCATATACTACCCACCACTGCGACCTGTACGCTCTTGTTGGCTGGCCCTCACTTCATACTCGTCGCCAAACCCATTGGCTCCAGGTCATCTACAAGTCTCTGCTAGGTAAAGCCCCGCAGTCTCTCAGCTCACTGGTCACCATAGCAGCACCCACCCGTAGCACGCGCTCCAGCAGGTATATTTCACTGGTCACCCTCAAAGCCAATTCTTCCTTTGGCCGCCTTTCCTTCCAGTACTCTGCTGCCAATGACTGGAACGAACTGCAAAAATCACTAAAGCTGGAGACTCTTACCTCCCTCACTAGCTTTAAGCACCAGCTGTCAGAGCAGCTCACAGATCACTGCACCTGTACATAGCTCATCTGTAAATAGCCCATCCAATCTACCTCATCCCCATATTGTATTTATTTATCTTGCTCCTTTGCACCCTAGTATCTCTACTTGCACATTCATCTTCTGCACATTCTACTATTCCAGTATTTAATTGCTATATTGTAATTACTTCACCACCACTGCCTATTTATTGCCTTACCTCTCTTATCCTACCTCATTTGCACATACTGTATATAGATTTTTCTACTGTATTATTGATTGTTTGTTTGTTTATTCCATGTGTAACTCTGGGTTGTTGTATGTGTCGAACTGCTTTGCTTTATCTTGGCCAGGTCGCAGTTGCAAATGAGAACTTGTTCTCAACTAGCCTACCTGGCTAAATAAAATTGAAATAAAAACAATAAAAAAGAAATAATACATTGGTTCTTGTAAGTTGTGTCTTCTGCAGGTCACGGCTGTAAGGGGGATGTGCTACTGGGTCATTGGTATTTCATACATCCCCTCATCCCCTGCAGGTCAGGGGTCACCAAGGCTATGACATTAGAGGTGTAACTTTAGCCCACCCTTCAAAGTTCCCATCCAACTTTGTTTACGACCTACAGTGGCAAGAAAATGTATGTGAACCCTTTGGAATTACCTCAATTTCTGCATAAATTGGTCATCAAATTTGATCTGATCTTCATCCAAGTCACAACAATAGGCAAGCATAGTGTGCTTAAACTAATAACACAAATTATTGTATTTATCTTGTCTATATTGAATACATAATTTACACATTCACAGTGTAGGTTGGAAAAAGTATGTGAACCCCTAGACTAATGACTTCTCCAAAAGCTAATTTGAGTTAGTAGTCAGCTAACCTGCAGTCCAGTCAATGAGACTAGATTGGAGATGTTGGTTAGAGCTGCCTTGCCCTATAAAAAACACTCACAACATTTGAGTTTGCTATTCACAAGAAGCATTGTCTGATGTGAACCATGCCTTGAACAAAAGAGATCTCAGAAGACCTAAGATTAAGAATTGTTGACTTGCATAAAGCTGGAAAGGGTTACAAAAGTATCTCTAAAAGCCTTGATGTCCATCAGTCCACGGTAAGACAAATTGTCTATAAATTGAGAAAGTTAAGCACTGTTGCTACTCTCCCTAGGAGTGGCCATCCTGCAAAGATGACTGCAAGAGCACATCGCAGAATGCTCAATGAGGTTAAGAAGAATCCTAGAGTGTGTGTGTGTGTGTGAGAGACGGAACAGGTTGCTGTGTCGCTCCAGGCAACCAGTGAGTGGTTCTTTCTCTCCCTGTAGCAGGGACAGAGGAAGACAGTCATACATCTAATCTGTTTGGGCAAACAGCCTGCGAGGAGGGCTCTTTATCAGCAACATTAGGGCCGACAGCTGGGGCCCTGACATTCAAGGACATGCACCATGGCACTGTCGCCACGGGAGTGCTGAAATCATTTATGACATATGATAAAAATACAAGACCATGTTAGAAACCAACACACATCAGTTGTGTGTTGGTGCTTTCTGTTGCTCAAAGGGCCTATGCATTATTCTGGCAAAGCTCTCACTGGGGTTGGGAAATGTCTGAGGGACACTGTGTGATTCAGGTGTGCTAGAGCTTTTTCACCCTCACATTGTAGTTCCGGATCCTGACAAAATAGCTTTTACCCGTGAGCCTTGATCTTGGGGTATACAAATTTGACCATTATCAAATCCAAGTTGTCTGTGGTAGCCCACCGAGCTAAAGCCTTAGAATTAGCTCTGGGAGCTGACATGGGTTTTCAGGTATCAGGCATGGTTGATCATCAGGCAAGCAACATTCAAGGAACCACACAATGCAGGGGGTCTCTTCAATTAAAATCTGAATGTCTATATTTGAGAACTCCGATTAAATGTTATTGAACACCAATAAGTCTGGGTATAACGTGAGACATTGTGTTTGATGTCTGAATCGTGGCTGAGACAGACTGGAGAGGTAGACTGAGTAGTCCTGCATGAATAACTATTAGAAAATGAGTTAGAATGGATTAATTAAAAAGACTAGCGAGGGATACAAATTTGAAGAAAGAAAAACCAGACGGGTCAAGGAACACTGGTCACTGGTCTGAACGAAATGGATGAAAACTCAAATGAAGCTTACATCCCATCAAACAGGAGTCTGGACATATACATATAATCTATTCATTCATTCTATTTCTATGTTCCCAGGTCCCCTACCACTTCATATTGGACATTTCTGCAAAAATACAGGATATGAGGCCATGGTCATATGATCCATATGAGGCCATATGATCGCAGATTCCCAGGATAGCCTTACGCAACTCAAAGCCGATGTCAGGGATAATCCTCTTAGAGGAGAAAATTTGCCTTAATAGGAAACAAACACGCCATGTTTCCCCTCCTGTTTTTAATTCTCAAAATGGAGAGTTTACGTGTGGATGGGCACCCTACGCTAACTCCTCCACCACACCACAGTAATCCACCCTGAAGGACATGGCACTGGACTAAATAGAACTTATAGCCTCCAATTTGTAGTGATGTGCATCATGTGCATCATGTTCAAGCGAAAGTTACAGCAGATTACAAGCATTTTGCAAGGGTCAGAAGGATTAAGCATTTTGAATATGTAATATGGAACAATATGGAAAAGTTATGAAGCTAAAAACAATATAGAAAGACCCTTATGGATACGGTGGTTATTAGATTAGTACATCCATGTATTATTACTTAATACTTAAGCTACATCAACGACTCAGATGCTAATGTGATTTCCAACAGCTTCCAGCTCCACATGTAACAGTTCCAGTCAAGGTCAGACAGTTAGACTAAGAAGGGATACTTTATGTAACCTCAGAATGGCTTTATAATGCTAACACAATATGACCATAGACAAAATACTGTAAAAGCGGTTTTCATAAAACCTACAGAATGGTTTGGAACTTCCCAGTGGCATTACAAAGCCCTTTTCTCAGGCTTCCAGGGTCAAGACAGTTGCAAGATGAGTGTGATTCCGTTGTCAAGACAATCAAATTCCAACCAAAATGCTGTCTCTCTTCAATGACATTCAGCCAAGAAATGTTCCCCCAACATTTGTGTATTTTGTGCTCAAACAGGAGCATCCAATCTCTGCTTGAATCCAGCCCTGTGGTTGCTGCTGAAAAGGCCTTTCAGTGTGCTCTGTGTGCCAACATGACCTTGACTGGCCACTTCAGCAATCTTCTTGTTTTGTCTTATTAGACCCCTGAACCTCAATCATGAATAGGAGCTGTAACAGTTTTAAATGACATCTTATCCTCAATGTAACTGTTACCTATCACAGAAAGGGATAACAAGCTATTTCACCTTGATAGGCTGTTATAGTGCCAAATGTGTGAAACAAGTCTGACAATTCCTACGGATATGAAAGAAAGTGGTTAATATTGAGGTGGTGCTTGGGGAACCAACTTTTGCCCTTGGCAAAATGTGTATTACGTAGACACTAGGAATTATATAAACGTACAGGAGAAAGCTGCGAACAGTAGAGAGCATTCAAATAAACATAAAGCTTTAAGGATTTGACAGATATTTTACACCAATAATGGTGTAAACCAAACAAGAATTGCTCCAGGGGCACAAAACAAAAACACCCTACAATGTCACTGGTAATTTCCCCTACAATAACGTAAATAAAGATACTTCTCATCTTCAAAGTATCAGAACATGACTGTTTATTTTTGGACACTTGTCAAAAAAATGTGAGAACTAACTGTAAACCTATTCCCTTCTCTCGCATTGTTTTGAGGCCTGTAACTGCATCAGAAGATAGGTGTATTGGCGCCCCTTGGTGGCCAAGTAGGGAACTGCAGAGGGGGAATCATGTGTTACCACACTAGACACTAGAGGCAGACAGTAGCTGCAGCTACAGTTACTTGGTGGGCAGCCTCTAAACGAGCTGGAGGAGACATCAGTGTTAGTGATGCATACTGTGTTCTGACAACCTGACCTACCCACTAAGGATGTGCTAACCTCCATGGAGATTCTCATAGTGGAACATTCTGTCAGATGGAAACATGTTGAAACGGTTTTAAAATTACATCAAAGTGCAAATTGGACAATTACAAAACCGGTTTGTAACAAATATGAATTTTTATTACTCTTGTTATTAGTATCCATTGTAAAGGAAGGCATTGGATGTTTGAGCAGTCTGCGTTCACTTACACAGATCTGATGGAACGTTTCAAAATAACATTGTAAGCAGCACACAACGTAAGCAGAGAACATGGCCGAAGGTTTACAACCTTGTAAAAGCAATTGATCATGATTCCTCATGAGTTTGTCCTCAAAATAAAAAGACTAGGATTGTAAACAGGGTTTGTCATTCAACCGCACGGATTACTTTTTTAAAGTTGTGACAATAGAACTGCAAAAGTTTGTTTTTTGTGTTTCTTTGAAATCTACATTCAGGTTTTCAAGAAATGTACAGTTGTGAGTCCAAAGTGGAAGGAGCAATCTGGAAAAAAGTAGTAAACCCATATTGTCAAATGTTCCAATGTATGTTCCAATCTTTTTTCCCCTCACCCACTGGCCTCTCGGATTCAAAATGACGTACAGTACGTTTGAACACCATGGCGAGGAGCATGCTGAATGCAGGTTTGTTGGACGGTCCTCTTGGGGGCGCTCACCTGGTCCAGTGAGAGACGCAGACAGGCAGGACAGTCCCTGGCGTGCATGCAGCCAGTTCTCTGTCATTCCCACACACAACGCCACCGAGCAAAAATGGACACCAGCATGACCTGTGGAGTCATAGAGAGAGTGTCAGTAGATAATCACAACAGTAGTGGAACTTCTAGACAACAGGAACAAATAGGACATTACTTTATTTTATTTACTTATTTCCCTTCCTTGCACAACCTGGTCCCTTGTCGTCCCGTGCTTCAATTGGCAAATCTTACTTCGATAGCTGATGTGTGTTGAGCGTTCAGGCATAAAATGACAGCTGTGCTTCACCCAGATGAGTGGTGCTACACATTGGTCATACAGGTGAGTTATTCTTCCTATATATAAATGTAATTCCTATGCGCCACACTCTGCAGCCTGCAAACTTATAGATTGCCTGTCAGTATTCCGTGCTGGTCCCTTCAGTGCAGTGTAGTTATTTATCACCTGTTTGTGCATTCAGAGCAATGCGTTATGATGGGCCCTGTAATTCTTCTTTTTCTCCTTCTGCAGTCTCTCTAGCTCGGCCTCGTACATCATCTCCTGGATCAGGTACTTCTCCCGCCGCATGCGGTCCCGCAGGTCCTTGGGCAGGTCTGGGATCAGGTAGGCGATCAGGTTCTTGATGGTGAAAACCATGTGCTACAAAAGAACAACACCAATAGTACAGTAATTACAGAATCATCTCGGTTGAATATTGTGTTATGGTTTTGTTGAATGGAATGAACTGTACAAACTAACCTCGAAGACTATGATGAAGGCCAGTCGTGCGGCCAGGACATGCCAGAACTGCAGCGTGTAGGAGTATGGCTCACCGGGCGAGTCTGGGGGCTCTCTGTAGTCACGGTACCTGGGGGGTCAAACACAGGGTCGAAAGGTCAAAAGTTATGACTTTTCTGTTCAAACAAGCCCAACCATACCAAGACTCTCTTTGGTCACCAAACCTACCTGCAGTACTTCACTGCTTCTCCAAACGTATCCGATCCATCTGTCCTGGGCACCGACGTGTTCTCAAAATCAGACACTCTGAACATCGATAGACTGGCGTTCACATATCCCATCATGCACCTGGACAGGAAACAATAAAATGTCAGTGGTTTGACGTTGTGATGCCAGAATACATGTCAAAGGCAGACACTTTGCCTGTGTGGCCACTGTGGTCAGGCTCGCTCACCTCTCCCCGGCCCGGCCCTGCCCGGCACACGGGCCGTACTTGTATGCGTATACAAGGCGTGGGATGAAGTCGGAGGTGACGGCGATGACAAAGGCGTTGGTGATGACGGACAAGATACCGATGCCCTCCAGAATGCCGTACCAGATCCCTGGAGGGAAAATAACAATGTTCTTGCTCCGATGCAAATGATTTATTACAGTTCACCAGCAAGCAGCCTGTCAGGACTTCTTCAAAGAATACTTATAAAGGGGTATGAAAATGATTCCAAAAGTATAAAGCATAATAGACTGGCCGGCTGAAACTAATGAAATAGGGTTCCATTAAGTGAAAATAGCTGAGGCACGGTGTTGGCGTAAAACAATTACGTCTATATGGCATGTTTTGCGTTCCTTTGAAAATGGCCCTACAGTAGGGGATTGTCAGACCGGAAGATGAGCCTAACCTATGTCTTTGGCTTGAGAGGGCAGGGGTCTCCGCCACTGGGTGACAAACTTGTAGGCGTCCAGGCGGATCTCAATGATGTTGTTGAGGAGGGCCAGGAGCGGGGCCAGGGGGAAAGCTGCCACAAATATGGTGGTGAAGCCAAACTGTAAGACTGAAACACACAGACACAGAGAGTAAAGCGTCACCAGTAGTCCTATTCAAAACCCCATTCAAAAACCCCATTACATTTTGTACAGATGGCCACCCCAAAGCCATATTCACTCAAAGGGCAATATGATTTGAGGTTATACCATTCAATGTCGCAATTGTTACTGTATGTCAGTGCGTGTGGGCATTTCACAGGACAAAGTTAGCCATTTGATTTTGTGCTTTGTGAAGAGCCTCGCCAAGGAAGTCACAGTACATCGGGCGTAAATAGAAATCAGCATTCAAAAAGCCTACAGAGACACCACATAATGGATCTATGCAGCATTATGGGCTAAAATAGCATTATGGGTTGAAATAAACAGTGACGCATGCATGTGGATATAGCTGCATGCTGTGTGCAACCAGCCTAAGCGTTACACTGATCTGTCAGTCATAAATGTCACGGTCATCTGACATTGTCATACATAAATCTGTCTACACCAAACACATGTAGGAGAAATGCTTCAAGTAACCATTGTGTGATTAATACATGGCATGTGCCTGCTTTATGTATACCTCACATAATCATACTTAAAGGACAACTCCACCTCAAACTAATTAAACAATACCAAAAGATAGTTTCGGGGCAGACTCTTCCTTCAATATACACTTGGAAAATCTATGTAGACATTAATGATTCATATTTACCAGCATTCACATTGATGGTAAATAAATGTAAACATGATATATACAGTACATGGCATGTATATAATGGTTTACATGAGCAAACACTGTACGAGTGCTAGTTTATGGTTAACCTTTCGACCTCCAGCTCCCCAGGGGGGCAAAGAGGATAAATCAGTCATGTAGATCAACTTATTCTAGAATGTAACAAGAGCAGGTTAGAGATCTTACTGTCCAAACATGGTCCGGTTTTTACTCAACAGTTCTTAAATATCAGACTGTATTATAGGATTATAAAATAGTGAAATGATGACATTTCAATAATGATCTCTCCTAGTTAGTCAAGTTGGCAGAGGCTGCATGCCGCTTTAGAGGATGTCATTCCTGTAAAGGTGAAGAGCTTACAGATTGATATGGACATTTCACATGGAGAATTGCAACGCATTATAATTCAGTAAACTTTTCAATAATGACATCATACACAGGTCATAACCACTCAATCTTTACACCAGCGTTTACTTGGTCAATTACATTCCCGGGTCATTTGTAATACTGGTATAAATTGTTAGAAATTCTGTATTCTTATTACAGGTGTTTTTAGCCTTGTGGGCCCTGTGACGTTTAATCTATGAACTGGCCACTTATTCAAGTAGGCTGTATTTCAGTCTGGAATCTCTCAGACTGAAAGGTCATTTCCACCACCCAGAAACTAGTTAGGTTAATCAACATCCTCTGAGGTGATCTATAGTCATCAATAGACTGTAGTCAGGTGTGTTATTGTCTTGGCAGCCTGGAGAAAAAGTTGCCACTAACACCAGCACTTTGCCCACTGCAGAACCACCTGCAGCCCCTTATAGGACACTGTTTTGCCCAGTGGAAATCTTTTTTCTATAGAAGTAATTAGGTCCTTAGCTAATATTCATGGTCTTTCTCCTCTCCATGTGCAGTTTGCCTGGCAAAGCAGAATATGATGGCAAGGAGCGCAATAAACATATTTGGCACATGCATTCATGACCTAACTAGTAAACAACACTTTGTTCTACAGTACCTTTCATGTTCACTGCAAGCAATCAGGCAATCAGGGAAAAATGACAACGGAGTTGGTGTCCCACATCTGACCAATAGGTTCTCTCAACTTATTAACAATTTACATTACACTACTCTTATTACTGTTGAATTATTATTGTAAGCAGTGCAAAAATAATTGTAATTAGTCATTGCTACACTGTACTTACTGTTAGTGTAACTAATGGTTACGTCTAGGGGTGCTGCTAGGGTTAGTTGTGCTGCTCTAAGTCGGAGTGTAACGATGAGTAATTAAAATTCTTGTAACACTGTACTCACAGGAATAATTACACTGTACTCACAGGAATAATTACACTGTACTCACAGGAATAATTACACAGTAATAAGAACCCTGTGTAAAGTGTTACCCAAATTGTTTAAGGAAATGGTTCACCCAATATACACATGTACATTGTTTTCCTTACACTGTAAGACGTCTAGAGATAAGGTTAGACATCAATCAATCCTTTGGTATTATATACCTGGCCACAAGTCCCAAATTCTAACATTGTTGTTTTTTTGTCCAAAGACCAATGTAACTCAATATCCCCAAAATTAACATGTTTAGCATTTCATGTCCAAATCATTCCACATTGTCTACAATTGAGCCATTTCTAGTCAAAGCGTGTGAACATAAACAGAACAGTATAAGCACCACTGATGGGAATGGGACAAACAGAAAGAACAGGATCTATCGATGACAACATCAACACATTTTTACACCCATCTTCCACAGAGGAGTTGGCTATGTTTCCTGCACTTGTGTATTAACTGCATACAAGATGATGACGGCAATGACTCTGTGTTCTCAATGCAGAGCAGTGGCTTACTTGGTTGCTCACTCAGGTCTATATCGCTCGAGCCACACTGATTTCTTCTGATTGGTCAATTGATTGATAGTGAGATAGAAATGATTTGCATTTTAAAGTAACTGTCCAGTGTTTCCAGATTTCTATGGAATATAACCTAGAACAAATTACAATATGAGTGAAATATTTTTCATTCAAAAAATGGTACTTAAGTATGTTAAAAAGCAGCCTTTTTGTATTGGAACGTTGTGGCCCAACAACAGAAAGGTGTGGGTGTACACTGGTAAAAATATTTTTTTTATATGAGTAGACCAACTGATTGGCCAGGAGGATGACATCATCCTCTATGTGGAAATAGCCCAAACATTTTTTTGAGGTGTTTTTTTAAAGTGTTTTTTCTCCAATGTATGCTTTGGCCACAAATACGAGTATAGGATGAGTCAACAACATTATTTGGGTATGAGTTTACAGAATATTAAGTTTTAAAAGTGAGATTTTCATTGGACAGTTTCTTTAAACGTGGGCTCAGGGTCAAAGGGCACATACTCATCTCCAGGTATTCGTCAAACAGTCCGTAGGCATTCATGGGCTGCAGGTTGTAGTCCCTCTCCCACTGCGGGAAGCTGGCCTTGGCGTTGGGGCCGTGCTCCTGCCTCAGCCTTCGCCGCGTCCACCAGTTCTGGATCAGCCTGACAAACAATAAAGTCGCGGGGGGTGACTGGTGGAGAAGACACCCTAGGCGCTAGTTGCGTCTAATTGGCTAAGCCAGGCCATACTCACGGGTAGCCCAGCTCCATGAAGTTGTTCCAGGTCTGCTTGAGCACCATGATGATACCCATCTGCATGCAGAGATCTATCAAACAACCACTGGGATGGCACTGCACAGAAAGGGGAAACAGTGCTGAAACTTTATTCAATCAACAACTCTTCAAATAACTATCCAGTAACCCTACACCCTAACTCTAATTTTCTGGTTCATAACACAGAGGTTTGAGTGAGAGTACAGTGTTCCAAGCTACTTTCCACTTAATCTGGGACGGCATAAATTCAATTCAGTTCTGTGCGGAGACGTGTTAGGAAATATACTAAAGAGATTAGTGAAATCTCCACCCCTCTAAACTGAAACTCTCAGACAGTTTCTGGCAAGTCTACGGGACAAATTGTCCCCTCCACTTCCTAGATTCGAAAGATGCGAGCACCTGCGAAATTGTGATGTGATCAGTGATGAAAAATCTACGTACTGGAACAAAGTTCCTAATTCGTAGTGGCATCCCACAGTCTGTCGTTAGATGCTACTACCATTTATGTTATGTGCATCTGTCCACGAGAGTACTTTCCACTATAAATTTTCCACATTGAACACATTTGAAAAGCCTAATGAAAAACATACAAGTTCACTCACCTCTTCCAGTTTCCAGCGGTTAATGAGGCGGATATAGGCTCCTGGCCGACCAGTGAACCTGACAAAGGTGGTCACATCATTTTACTAACTAATCTCTATGAAATATAGCTGGGTATTACAATTTACAGTAGAGATGTTTCCTCACCTGCCCAGGAAAAAAGCTATGTAGAAGGTAGAGCTGTTGAGATTGACAAACTGAAACAGGAACATCTTCAGGGTGAAGCTGTTCTCCCACTCGGACTCAGTCCTTGGCTGCTCTGTGGATACAGAAACAGAGGGAGAGACAGAGAAACAGAAAGAGAGAAAAAATAGAGAATAAGATTAAAATAGAGAAAGAAAAGAGGGAGACAGAAAGAGAGAGGGTGTGTATAAAATGACAGCCCCTGCATTATATTGACTGTAATTACCTCTGAGGAGGGCATGTTACAGCATGATGACAGATGGAGGAACAGTTGTAGCTTACCTAAATTGGTGAGCAGAAGGGCAACTTTTTCATACAACTGAAAAAAACAAGGTTACCAGTTAATAGGGTTTGTTTTCCATGATTCTCATGCTGTTGTAGATAAAACGCGATACGTCATGACATTGAAGGGCGTTAGGATCCATTTTTAGCAACATTTTGAGCGCAACTGTATTTAACTATATCAAAAAGCGCTACACGACATTAGGGTTTCACCACTGATAGACATTAATATACACTGAGTGTACAAAACATTAAGAACACCTTCCTAATATTGAGTTGCACCCCCCTTTGCCCAAGGAACAGCCTCAATTCATCAGGTCATGGACAAGGCGTCGAAAGCGTTCCACAGGGATGCTGGCCCATGTTGACTCCAATGATTCCCCCATGAATTGCTGGTAGTGGATCTCTACTCCAAATAGCTTGTTCCATCTCATCCCACAGATGCTCAATTGGATTGAGATCTGATGACTGGGCAGGCCACTGCAGTAAGCTGAATTCATTCATGTTTGTGGAACCATTTCTGGACAATCCTAGCCTTGTGGCATGGGGCATTATCCTGCTGTTAAAAATCTATTTGCAGACAGATACACTGCTGCCATGAAGGGATGCACCTGATTGGCAATGATGTTCAGATATCCTTTGGCATTCAAATGTTGCTCCACTTTTATCAAGGGGCCTAATGTGTGCCATGAAAACACACCCCACACCATCGCACCACCACCACCAGCCTGCAATGTTGACATACCAGGATTCATCAGACCAGGCAATGTTTTTCCAATTCCCAATTCTCCAGTGTCTTCGTTGCTTAGCCCACTGCAACCACAGTTTCTTGTTTTTTAATGAAAGAAGTGGAACTCTGTAAGGTTGTCGGCTGCCATACCCCATTCGTGTCAAGGTACGACGAGTTGTGCATTCTTTTGTGTGTTTTTGGGCAGCAATGTTGTATTGGACTGTCAGTTGACTAACGTCTGCTGCTCTGCACAACTTGTGTCAGCCTCCTTTGTCCCGTCATCAATGACCCGTTTTTAACCACTGGTTTGCCATTGGCTGGATGTCCTTTGGGTGGAGCAGGTGTACACTCAGTGTGTGTGTGATATACAGTGGGGAGAACAAGTATTTGATACACTGCCGATTTTGCAGGTTTTCCTACTTACAAAGCATGTAGAGATCTGTAATTTTTATCATAGGTACACTTCAACTGTGAGAGACGGAATCTAAAACAAAAATCAAGAAAATCACATTGTATGATTTTTAAGTAATTAATTTGCATTTTATTGCATGACATAAGTATTTGATACATTAGAAAAGCAGAACTTAATATTTGGTACAGAAACCTTTGTTTGCAATTACAGAGATCATACGTTTCCTGTAGTTCTTGACCAGGTTTGCACACACTGCAGCAGGGATTTTGGACCACTCCTCCATACAGACCTTCTCCAGATCCTTCAGGTTTCGGGGCTGTCGCTGGGCAATACGGACTTTCAGCTCCCTCCAAAGATTTTCTATTGGGTTCAGGTCTGGAGACTGGCTAGGTCCACTCCAGGACCTTGAGATGCTTCTTACGGAGCCACTCCTTAGTTGCCCTGGCTGTGTGTTTTGGGTCGTTGTCATGCTGGAAGACCCAGCCACGACCCATCTTCAATGCTCTTACTGAGGGAAGGAGGTTGTTGGCCAAGATCTCGCGATACATGGCCCCATCCATCCTCCCCTCAATACGGTGCAGTCGTCCTGTCCCCTTTGCAGAAAAGCATCCCCAAAGAATGATGTTTCCACCTCCATGCTTCACGGTTGGGATGGTGTTCTTGGGGTTGTACTCATCCTTCTTCCTCCAAACACGGCGAGTGGAGTTTAGACCAAAGTTCTCTATTTTTGTCTCATCAGATCACATGACCTTCTCCCATTCTTCCTCTGGATCATCCAGATGGTCATTGGCAAACTTCAGACTGGACATGCGCTGGCTTGAGCAGGGGGACCTTGAGTGCGCTGCAGGATTTTAATCCATGACGGCGTAGTGTGTTACTAATGGTTTTCTTTGAGATTGTGGTCCCAGCTCTCTTCAGGTCATTGACCAGGTCCTGCCGTGTAGTTCTGGGCTGATCCTTCACCTTCCTCATGATCATTGATGCCCCACGAGGTGAGATCTTGCATGGAGCCCCAGACCGAGGGTGATTGACCGTCATCTTGAACTTCTTCCATTTTCTAATAATTGCGCCAACAGTTGTTGCCTTCTCACCAAGCTGCTTGCCTATTGTCCTGTAGCCCATCCCAGCCTTGTGCAGGTCTACATTTTTATCCCTGATGTCCTTACACAGCTCTCTGGTCTTGGCCATTGTGGAGAGGGTGGAGTCTGTTTGATTGAGTGTGTGGACAGGTGTCTTTTATACAGGTAACGGGTTCAAACAGGTGCAGTTAATACAGGTAATGAGTGGAGAACAGGAGGGCTTCTTAAAGAAAAACGAACAGGTCTGTGAGAGCCGGAATTCTTACTGGTTGGTAGTTGATCAAATACTTATGTCATGCAATAAAATGCAAATGAATTACTTAAAAATCATACAATGTGATTTTCTTGATTTTTGTTTTAGATTCCGTCTCTCACAGTTGAAGTGTACCTATGATAAAAATTACAGACCTCTACATGCTTTGTAAGTAGGAAAACCTGCAAAATCGGCAGTGTATCAAATACTTGTTCCCCCCACTGTATATGTGTGTGTGTGTATATATATATATATATATGCCACTTTTTTAATCTCATAATCCTAATTACATTTCTCAACAAAGCCCTTACCACATTGAGGAGCATGATGGTGCAGAAGTTGATGCACACGGCTGTGCCGGTGGTGGCCACCTGAGAGTTATTCCTGATGAGAGCCCAGCCGAAGGCGGCAAAAGTGCTGACTGTGATCACGCGGTAAATCACGATGCCGAAGACGGCAGCGATCACCACCAGTATCTGAGGTCAATAAAACATTCTGGTCAGACACACCAATAGCAACAAGGCAAATTCGATAGCTCACTGGCTTGAGTTGGCTTGCTTGCAACATCACAGTTGTGGGTTTGATTCCTGCATGGGCCACTTACCGAAGATTTGAATGAATTCAAACAAAACCCAGTGGGAAACTAGTTCAACAAGCGGCAAGCATGAGGCAACATGCAAACCATTTTAATGAATCTGTGCCTACTCAAATTAATTTATTATGAAATATTCACTATACCTACTCCAGGGACTTACCATAAAGAAGATTCCAGAAGCTGAGACGATGAGTCGGCTGTACTTGTCTGTAAAGGCCTGGTACGGCTCAGGCTTTCCAGATATGGGGTTCATCCTCTCCTTTTTGGAATATTTGGCCTCAAACTGGGGACGGATTTCCTCCTGCAGCACACAGAAAGCTGGCTGAGCCACAAACGCTCCCAGAATGTTCTGCAAACGTCTGCAAAATGTTCTAGGAATGTGATCATGACACGTCTCCTTGGATTTCTTGAAACCGCTGTAGAACGCATAACTGTGGGTATTTCAAGAACACAGCAGAGTGTCATAACCTGAGGTCAATAACCTGAGGTCAATAAAACATTCTGGGCTGCGGCCAGAACGCCGCAGCCCGTCTGGTGTTCAACCTTCCCAAGTTCTCTCACGTCACCCCGCTCCTCCGCTCTCTCCACTGGCTTCCAGTTGAAGCTCGCATCCGCTACAAGACCATGGTGCTTGCCTACGGAGCTGTGAGGGGAACGGCACCTCCGTACCTTCAGGCTCTGATCAGGCCCTACACCCAAACAAGGGCACTGCGTTCATCCACCTCTGGCCTGCTCGCCTCCCTACCTCTGAGGAAGTACAGTTCCCGCTCAGCCCAGTCAAAACTGTTCGCTGCTCTGGCACCCCAATGGTGGAACAAACTCCCTCACGACGCCAGGTCAGCGGAGTCAATCACCACCTTCCGGAGACACCTGAAACCCCACCTCTTTAAGGAATACCTAGGATAGGATAAAGTAATCCTTCTAAGCCCCCCCCCCTTAAAAGATTTAGATGCACTATTGTAAAGTGGTTGTTCCACTGGATATCATAAGGTGAATGCACCAATTTGTAAGTCGCTCTGGATAAGAGCGTCTGCTAAATGACTTAAATGTAAATGTAAAAATAACCAAGGTTGAATATTTTCCTGGTATTTTACAAATGTTCCATCTCAAGAATAAAATCACTTTTCTCCCGGGTAACCCAGTATTTCCCGCCAAAACTGGAAGTGTCATTCAAAGTGTTTAATTTTTTGAGTGTGGACTATGTCACTGTATTATATGGACATCGCTCAAACCATGAAGCTGGGAGAGAAACTGTTATGCTGGTGCAGGACATGCAGCCTACAAAGTTAAAATTATAGGCAAGTGAATTTGATTGAAAAAATTTATGTAGTAAGGCCTATTTTACATTTCTATAATTAGTAGGCTTACACCTATATACACACCTTTCATAATATTTCCCCTAATGTTGTGTGACGTGTGTATTAGCGTATAACCACCCCGTTTGGTAATATTTAGATATGTGCAAAACTGGCAAACACATTTGGAAGGAAAATAAGTGGGCAGAATGTATATATTTTTGTTATTCAATTTAAAACCCTAATTTTAGAAAGGGGGTGTTTAAAAAAATATATTACATGAATGTACCTCAACATAAAAAAAAGAAAACAATTCTGTGCTCCATACTGAGGTGGGCTGTGTGTCCCCAACGTGAGCATTGATGATTGATCATGGAGATTTGTGATAGCAGAGAGAAGGCCATAGACTCGATAAATTATATGTCTAAATCTTAACAGTTATATTTCACATCATGCTGTTCATAGAAATAATTTACCGGTTTCTTGCTGTTAGTTATCCAGAGAAAAGGGATTGGGTTTGGGTGGAAAATCTCAGTAACCCAGTTCCCGCTACTCAAACCTAGTCATAACCCGAGTGGGAATCTCAAGGCAATGCTCCCTCTTGTAATATGTTGTATATTTCAGCAAAGTGGAACGTCCCTAGGACCTTCATGGTATGATTGTTAAAATCTTATAAGAAATGTAAAAAAATAAAAATGTATCTGAAAAGATCTTCTTGCAAGAAACACACACGTTATGCCTGGGAGATTATTTCTAATTTGATGATGCTGATTACAATGAAGATATATTTACCTCCTCTTCCTCCCAGTCAATTAGGTCCCAGTCATACGCAAGGACCGCTCGCCGCCTCTTCCAGAACTCGAGAAACACGGTTGCTAAAATACACAACTAGGTTAGTGTTTGAGGGTTGTTAGGGCTAGGTGAGTATGTGTCATATTCAATGTGGGACAAATATGTACACTTGTGTTCAAGCTATAAAACAGTGTTGGCAATGTATTACAAACAGAATCATTTAAATTCAACCATCTCTTGCAATGCTGCCAAAAACAGGAACCATTTAAATTCAATGTTGAAGGAAGGTTGTTTTGCATGACTCAAAATTATTAAATTATCACTTCAAGAAGTTCTCCACATTCAGATAAGACAATAATACAAGTATTTTGCAGCAGGGTTGCTGGGTGCCAGGATTCATACTGTTACTTCAGTTATCTAAAATTGTTCACTATTTTAGCTATTTAGGATGGTCACAATAGGTCATTTCACCAACAAGCCATTGCTGCCTTTAAAGCACTGGAGAAAGAGGGAAGGTTCTCCTGAATAAGGTCCTTTGGATGGGTTACCCATTGCCAATCTGTTTACCAGTGTGTCACTTGACAATCAGAGCAATTTCTCTTTGCAGAGGCTGGACTAAGATCAGTTAAACTAGTAGCTCTGAATGCAAAGGCACATGTTTTAGTAGTTCCAGACAGTTGCGTGATGCCGGCCAGTGACTAGCGGTCTCTTTTGGTGGAAAGGCACATGTTTCTGCAGAGCCAGCAGCAGGGGAGCACACTTCAGAGGAATGTTAATGAAGCGATTTCAATGGTGTTCTACTGTAGGTGAATGCCAAGAAATAGTCAGTGTTGGACAACAGCAAGGCCCTGCAGCAAGATCCACTGCTCTCCAGACAAACCCAGGTAGGTTGTGTTTTATACTTATTTACAGGCAGTCCAACGATATTGTATTGCAGGAATCATCAAACTAGATTCAGCCGCGGGCCGTTTTTTTCTTCAGCGCATGGTTAGGAGGTTAGAACATAATTACAAATAATTTGTAGACTGCAAAAAGACTGCCCAAACAGATTGTTTGACTTAAACAATAATTTCAAACCTTGCTTGCATTTGTATATGATCACGTCATGTCTCTCTATTATGCGGGAGAATACTTGGGAACAGATTTCTTAAATTAAAGTAACTAAAGCTGTTTTCTTTTTTACAGTCTCATGTCCAACAATGAAAATCCCCCCCCCCCAAAAAAGAAAACGTTTTTGCTCAGAAAACTTTGGGGGCCAAATAAAACCACCAGCGGGCCAAATTCGGCCCACAGCCCACGAGTTGGGGAACCATGATGTATTAAGTATCTGAGGGCCTATGCAGTTATTTAGCCTTGATTAATCCCAAATGTATTTTAAAATGTTTTGCTTTATTGTCATACTTTTATACCTGTGGTTCCACGTGTATGCACCTATATGATTATAAGTGTGTCTGGATATTGTGTCAGATAAATTACTAAAATGTTAATGTAATTGCACTACAGAAAATTATTGCAATCTACCAGTTGAAAGAAAACCGAATGCAGTTAGGTTGTTTATCACTTGTAGATTTTCCATAATTTGCTCTAGCAACAACAAAAAGACTAAAAACGTGAGTAGGCTATGGGATTGTTACAAAAGAGTAGTGTGCTATTGAAGTGTAGCTAACATGTATTACTTACATGTTTCAGGTTAGTTTATTCATTTTTGCTACCTACTGTAACTGCTTCACGTTTTCAGCTGATCTACTTTGTTGCATGAAGTTGAGTGAAGCACAGTTAACGCAATATATTTGACCATTGAAGTACTGTAACTTTGTACCAAGGAGATTAAATCGCCAATTTGTGACTAATTAATTAAAGGCAGGGTTAGATAAAATATTTTTGGTAGACATTGCACCCAAGAGAATGATGAATGGTGGAGATTTAACCTACATTTGACCCCATTAACCTATACATGAATCTCGCTAAGACATTAGATAACACATTAGGGAAAAAATTCACAATAGGCGAAACAGCACCACTGGACACCCCACCCGTATTGTTCTTATTTTGAGGAAATAAGCATCCACAATCGTACATACTCTGCTGTTCTCTCGCACGTGCAAAGATGGCCGAGGGGGAAAAAACAATTTGTTTTAAAACCTCTTGAAGCTAGGGGGCAGAATTTTTATGTTTGGAACAATAACGTTCCCATTGTAAGCTGCCTATTTCTCAGGTCCAGATGCTAGAATATGCATATAATTGACAGAGTAGGATAGAAAACACTCTAAAGTTTCCAAAACTGTCAAAATATTGTCTGTGAGTATAACAGAACTGATTTTGCAGGCGAAAACCTGAGGAAATCCAACGCGGAAGTGACTTATATTTTGAAAAATCCCTTTTCCATTGCCTGCCTTTCGTCCATTTAAAGGGATATCAACCAGATTCCTTTTCCTGTGGCTTCCTCAGGGTGTGAACAGTCTTTAAACATAGTTTCAAGCTTTTATTTTGAAAAATGAGCGAGATTTATCAAAACGCGTCAGTGGATAGACGGATGTCCCTCAACACGGAACCCAAACCGGCTGCGCGCGTGCGCCATCGTGCGCTATCGTGCATACATTTCTTTTCCCCCCCAAACCAAACGCGATCACGACACGCAGGTTAAAATATCAAAACAAACTCTGAACCAATGACATTAATTTGGGGACAGGTCGAAAAGCATTAAACATGTATGGCAATTTAGCTAGCTAGCTTGCACTTGCTAGCTAATGTTAATTTGTCCTATTTAGCTAGCTTGCTGTTGCTAGCTAATTTGTCCTGGGATATAAACATTGAGTTGTTATTTTACCTGAAATGCACAAGGACCTCTACTCCGACAATTAATCCACACATAAAACGGCCAACGGAATCGTTTCTAGTCATCGTTCCTCCTTCCAGGCTTTTTCATCTTTGAACTTATATGGTGATCGCATCTAAAACTTTAATTGTATTACTACGACAACCGGCAACAAAGTTCGTCTTTCAGTCACCCACGTGGGTATAACCAATGAGGAGATGGCACGTGGGTACCTGCTTCTATAAACCAATGAGGAGATGGGAGAGGCAGGACTTGCAGCGCGATCTGCGTCAGAAATAGGAACGACATCTATTTTAGCCCTTGGTGTCGCAGACGCTCGTTGGCGCGCGCAAGCAGTGTGGGTGCAATAATTGAATAACATGGATTTCTAAATTTATTTTGCGACGCACGCGACGTGTCCGGTCTGGTCAGCATGTTCTTGCGCGCGACACTGGTTGCTCAACATTTTCTTTCTCTCCAGTATTGAATAGTTTACAGTCCGGTTGAAATATTATCGATTATTGATGTTAAAAACAACCTGAGGATTGATTATTAAAAACGTTTGACGACCTTTACGGATACTATATGGAATTTTCGTCAAGCCTTGATGACTTGCTTAGGCTGTGGAATACTGAACATAATGCGCAAAACAAATGGAGGTATTTTGATATAAAAAAAATCTTTATGAACAAAAGGAACATTTGTGTAACTGGGAGTCTCGTGAGTGCAAACATCCGAAGATCATCAAAGGTAAGCGATTAATTTTATTGCTTTTCTGGCTTTCGTGACCAATCTACATGGCTGCTAGGTGTTCTTAATGTTTTGTCTAGTGATCGATAAACTCACAAACGCTTGGATTGCTTTCGCTGTTAAGCATATTTTCAAAATCTGACACGATAGGTGGATTAACAACAAGCTAAGCTGTGTTTTGGTATATTTCACTTGTGATTTCATGAAAATAAATGTTTAGTATTTTTTGGGAATTTGGCGCTCTGCAATTCAGCGGTTGTTTACGAAAATGATCCCGCTAAAGGGATCCGTGCGTCAAGAAGTTTTAAGTAACGTCTTTGTTGTTGTAATATCGCAAACGGATGTGGCAGTTTCACCGCTGGATTCAAGCTTTAAGTACACGATGCCTAAGTAAAGCCATCACAAACAACGACCACTGATCAACACGTGACCATTCAAAACAGTATGACAAAAATCATGACTCATGAAGTATGCAATCAGTAACCATAACGTACACTGAAGAAACATGCAAACCCTACTGTCACAAGCTCTTATGAAGAATGACAGCCTCTGTCAAGTCCAAAATGTTGTTATCTAAAGCAATTGGTGGTTGACGCTACATGCTAATGTCTCCGTCTTGTCTCGATTGGTCCTGGTCCAGTGTAAAGGAGTAGATCGATGGGCTGTCCCCAGAATGACAGCTTCTCTCTGGACCTTTCCCAGTCAGACGTCTGGGTCTGGCAGCCAGAACCCACGCCAACGGCGGGTGAGTGAATCACATACAGCTGAAGTCGGAAGTTGACATAAACTAAGTTTAAATGTATTTGGCAAAGGTGTATCACAATTCCTGACATTTAATCAAAAAATGTCAGGTCAGTTATGATCACCACTTTATTTTAAGAATGTGAAATGTCAGAATAATAGTAGAGAATTATTTATTTCAGCTTTTATTTCTTAAATCACATTCCCAGTGGGTCAGAAGTTTACATAAACTCAATTAGTATTTGTTAGCATTGTCTTTAAATTGTTTAACTTGAGTCAAACGTTTCGGGTAGCCTTCCATAAGCTTCCCACAATAAGTTGGACGAATTTTGGCCCATTCCTCCTGACAGAGCTGGTGTAACTGAGTCAGGTTTGTAGGCCTCCTTGTTCGCACACGCTTTTTCAGTTCTTCCCACAAATGTTCTATAGGATTGAGGCCAGGGCTTTGTGATGGCCACTCCAATACCTTGACTTTGTTGTCCTTAAACCATTTTGCCACAACTTTGGAAGTATGCTTGGGGTCATTGTCCATTTGGAAGACCCATTTGCGACCAAGCTTAAACTTCCTGACTGATGTCTTGAGATCTTGCTTCAATATCCACATAATTTTCCATCTTCATGATGTTATCTATTTTGTGAAGTGCACCAGTCCCTCCTGCAGCAAAGCAACCCCACAACATGATGCTGCCACCACCGTGCTTCACGATTGAGATGGTGTTCTTCGGCTTGCAAGCCTCCCCCATATTCCTCCAAACATAACGATGGTCATTATGGCCAAACAGGTCGATTTTTGTTTCATCAGACCAGAGGACATTTCTCCAAAAAGTACGATCTTTGTCCCCATGTGCATTTGCAAACCGTAGTCTGGCTTTGGCAGTTTTGGAGCAGTGGCTTCTTCCTTGCTGAGCGGCCTTTCAGGTTATGTCGATATAGAACTCGTTTTACTGTGGATATAGATACTTTTGTAAATGTGTCGTCCAGCATCTTCACAAGGTCCTTTACTGTTGTCCTGTGATTGATTTGCACTTTTCACACCAAAGTACGTTAATCTCTAGGAGACAGAACGAGTCTCCTTCCTGAGCGGTATGGCGGCTGCGTGGTCCCATGGTGTTTATACTTGCATACTATTGTTTGTACAGATGAACGTAGTAGCGTCTGCTAAATGACTTAAATGTAAATGTAGTAACTTCAGGCGTTTGGAAATTGCTCCCAAGGATGAACCAGACTTGTGGAGGTCTACAATTTTTTTTCTGAGGTCTTGGCTGATTTCTTTTGATTTTCCATGATGTCAAGCAAAGAGGCACTGAGTTTGAAGGTAGGCCTTGAAATACATCCATAGGTACACCTACGATTGACTGAAATTATGTCAAGTAGCCTATCAGAAGCTTCTAAAGCCGAGATATCATGTTCTGGAATTTTCCAAGCTGTTTAAAGGCACAGTCAACTTAGTGTATGTAAACATCTGACCCACTGGAATTGTGATACAGTGAATTATAAGTGAAATTATCTGTCTGTAAACAATTGTTGGAAAAATGACTTGTGTCATACACAAAGTAGATATCCTAACCCACTTTCCAAAACTAGTTTGTTAATAAGAAATTTGTGGAGTGGTTGAAAAATTAGTTTTAATGACACCAAGTGTAATGTAAACTTCCGACTTCAACTGTAAATCAAGTGCTATATATTGCATCTGAAAATGGCCTAGAATGCACCTTGGAGCATTGCTCCATTGTTTGTGTTGGTCAATTCATTCTTCTTGGATAAACTGAATTTAAATAGTAGACTTACAGTACAGTATTATATGTAGAGTGTGTAATGAATACCTGATCCAATGTATGTTGAAGTTAAATCCCTCTATACCATAAATTGCTCACCATAAAAGATGAATGACAAGGACATTTATAAGAGTGGTTTCTATAAGCCCTGAAGACAATGTCTGAATTTGCAGTGCAATCAATAATTGAAAAACTAAGAGTTACAGCTATTTTAATGAGCACAGTCTGGCAGCGCACTCACCACCTCAGCTTTGGAAGTCACCTGAGAAGAATAGAAGAAACATGACACAACTTGTATTTCTCATTTGAACTATCTGGAAAATAGAGAGGACTGGTAGTATGGATTAGTGTTTGGGCAGTTTACAGTCCGGTATCTACAGTGTATTAAAGCCATAGTTCATGCCTGTTGTGTACGTTTCTGGAAAACAGATGGAAGAGGACTGGTGTGGAAGAGGAAATTAGATTTTTAATTTGATTTTTAATCTGTTCTTCGTCTTGTCTTTCAGGTTGTTCTGTTCCCTGATATGTAATATAACTAGTTTGTTTTAGAACTGTTTCTAAACTGCCCTGTTGTAATTTCCTGTCAAACAATCTTTCATTGTTCCTGTTGTCCCAGGATGTGTGGGGGAGTGGACATGTCCTTGATATGATTGGTCTTTCTCAGAGTCTACTATCTGTGGTGATAAGCAGAAGTACCGGACTCATTTGAAGGGCATGTGAAACACCCCACCCCATCCTTGGTCTGTATAAAATGTCTGTGGAGAACAAATAGCGAGTCAAGTTGGTTTTCCCTTGCATGCATGCTCGTAATAAAGCTTTTTTATTTTGAGATTGGACTGCCTTTTTCCACCACACTGGTTACAGTCTACAACTTCTGTATCGTTACTTTGCTATATGTTGCAAAGGGCTTGGCCCTGGCCATTACGAGCGCTTGTCCAGATGTGCTAGGTCTAATCTAGGTCCATTTCCCCAGGGACATTTTGGATAAACTGTAGACATTTGATCATCCCTTCCTCTACATCAGTCTATCAGCTTTGCGCTCTTCCTTTATCTCACTAACTCTTTCCCCACCTGTCTTCTCACACAGCCGCCCAGGTCTTCATTTGGCTAGCGCTTCTGTTGGCGTTTGGCCTGCAATTCTACCTAGCTGTGTTCTGCCTGCTGAAGTGCTGGAGTTTTGACACAAGGCTAAAGCAGGCTCTTAAAAACCTGCCCTCTACAGGGAAGCTCCTCACAACAGGTAGGCCTATTCCAGGGATGTTGCCTTGACACAGTGTAGTGATCCATGAACTGACCAAGGCAAGTATGTAGTTTGACAAAAACTTGTTTTTGCTTCATCAAATCCACTGAACACTTTCGATCTCCCTACATTCTGAAATCAAAAGTTAAGCAGGTTGAAATGCGACCTTTCATTTGAATAAACTGGAGGCAATGTTAATAACACCTGTATTCCATATGTTTCAGTCCCTTCCTCCATCATTCAACTTCCAGAGGACTTGAAGAGTGTGAAACCACCGGCTTACTGTCGTTATGACGTAGAAGTGGCTGAATCCTCCCTGCCTAGACCCTGCTGCTATGACGATGAGGAGGCTGGGCCCTGCACTAACTCTCCCTATACACCCTTTGCCTGGGATCTTGTGCAATGCTGAGGAGAACCATGTAACACTTCACTGTAAATACTGACACTTAAATATAGTGAACATGGAATGCTGATCCATAAAACTGTTGAGTAAGTTACTTCTTAAACTTTATTTTTCAATAAAATGAGATTTGTTTTAAATTTAACCTATAGTATTTATACTAAATGATAACTCACCCCACACAGCCATGAATACAGCAAAGAAAACTGTTGCTCCGTTGTCAAAAAGATGGGTGACCTAAAGCCAAGAAACAGATCAATAGCAATTGCTTAGAGAAATGAATTCAGTACAAACGCATAAAGTAGTCACATTTGTATAGAAAGATTACAAAGGAGGGTTGTTTGTTAGACATTTTCCAGAGCAAGCTCACAAAGTAGTCCCGTGGAGCTCAGTTGGTAGAGCGTGATGCTTGAAACGCCAGGGTTGTGGGTTCGATTCCCATGAGGGACCAGTATGAAAATGTATTCATTCACTACTTCAAGTTGCTCTAGATAAGAGCGTCTGCTAAATTACAAAAATGTGAAGTAAAAAGGTTACCTTGCTAAGTGTGTTGTACTTATGTTACTGTGGCATAGCTCTGGAGGAAATGTTTGTCAAAAAATGTAATGTTGTTTTAAAAAGTATATGACAAAAATCCCTGTTCCTGGAGTGCTGCAGTGTACGCAGGCTTTTGTTTCAGCCCAGCTCTAACACAAAATAATTGTGGTCTAAATTTATGACCATCATTAGTTAATCATTTGAATCACACACAGTGGCTCTCCAGGATCGGAATTAGCCACAACTGCCCTGATGTTTGTCAGCATTGCTCAGTCTGGGGCAAACGTTTAACATACTCTACATGGTAGTACGGAAGTCACCTTGGCATAGATGCAGCTGTCTGAGAGTCTCAGGTAGGGGCAGTACTCGTCACATATGGGGCACATGATGATGTCAGTGGCCTGGCAGATTTCTTTACTGGAGAATCACAGACAACCTTTAGCCTGGTTCCATACACTCATCAATTCTTAGTGCATTTATCAGCCTGTGTCAGTGTTGCCACACAACTAAGGCATTGATAGCATTGGTAATAGACTTCTACCAGACTAAGGCCAAATTTACACCAGTGTAAAGCATGTGTCTGTTTGGTATTTTTTCTAGTGGAAGAACACAAGACCAAACATAGTGAAGGATAAAATATGTATAAAATACTAAGGTAAAACAATGAGGTAAAACCTAATTGAAGAAGACCAATGAGTATTAGGTGAGCTCACATTACCTGACCTGGCAGTGGTCTAGGGTGAACCAGCCGTAGAGGAAGACCATGAGCCCAACCAGCGCCGCAGGGAACAGCATCCCAGTGTACCAACCCAGCCAGGCAAAATAGAGACCAATTTTCTCCCCGAAATACCGCCTGACAACACCGCCAGGAGACAAACATGTCATTATGTACCACCACTGAAATTATGTTGTGGCTTCATACGTTTTTAATGATCTAGTAAATTCACTCCTTCATTGATTAATTCATGTGGCTTTAATACATGTGGCTGGTGAAGTTGTATTGCTTGCAGGATCGAGGACAACCTGCAAGGTGCAGATAATACATTGTATTAGATCTGTGATGTCCTTATAGAGCAGGAGTGTTAACACAGTGTTGTACCTTATGAGGTCCAGTGGCTGGTACTTGTACCACACACCCCACCAGGCCCAGCATTCATACAGCAAGTGTCTGTGGTTCTCTGCCCCATGCGTCCGGATGGAGTTCTTACTTCTGTAGCTCCCCTGTTAACACACACACATTATTATAACTACAGATGTAGGATCTTAATTTGATCACTTTTTTTGTTGCTGACAGGAAATGCAAACTTGTAGTGTATTTGAGTTTGAAAAATGCTTTGAAAGTTTGTATTTTCCACTTTGAAATATAAGACTTGATTTGTCCCTATGAAAAATGTATCAACCCCTACAAAAATGTCCATTAAATAAATAAAATAATAATTCACATTTCCGGTTGCCACAGGATTATTTTCCTGCTGTAGTGAACCGACTCAAAGGAAGATCCTACAAGTGATATTTCTCTTCTAAGTCAATGTGTGAAGTGTCAGTGCATTACCTCATGAAGGGGAAAAGCTGCCTCGTATGAACTATTGCTCAAAAGACGATTCAGCCCTGGAGCATAAACAAGAACATGAAGACACCGTCAATAACTCTACACACCAGAGACATGCTGTATCTCAAACGTGGAACACATCTAGCAGTGGACTTGTACTACTTGGAGAGGCGCCAGGTAGCCTACCGGTTAGGAGCGTTGGGCCAGTACCTGAAAGGTCGCTGATTCGAATCTCTGAGCCGACTAGGTGAAAAATCTGTCAATGTACCCTTGAACAAGGCACTTAACCCTAATTGCTCCTGTAAATCACCCTGGATAAGAGCGTCTGCTAAATGACTACAATGTAAATGTATTATCCAGAGGCCATTTCTAACTGTGTTAGACGACGATGACAATCTCACCCATTTTGTCTTTGCCCTCCTCATATTTGACCCTTTGCAAGATATGATGGACGATGCGACTCCTGGTAGCGTTGTTGAAGAACGTGTCTTTGTTGTGAATGGTGAAACTGTAACATAATATAGATACAGAAAAGGATCCTAGATCATATTTCTTCTAGACCGTTCCAGTCCGTTGGATTTATTGAGCTTTTGAAAAGCACACCATTTTGGCCTGATGTCATCTCAGTGCATTCTATATCATTTTGCCTCGACAGGCGCTTGTGAGCCCCCCCAAAAAGGCCACTAAAATTGGACCACACCCACAAGGAAATTTTGTTCATTTGTTTACACTGCAAAAATGTGGTACCCAAAACTAAGAATTGTGGTTTAAAGATGGAAGACATTGATTCATTTTCACCTTTAAGTTAGTGACGAAAAAACATATACCAGACTGGTGGTGGACACACACACACACACTCACTCACTGATGTATTCTGGAGCGACTGAAGGGGGCGGTAAAGCTCTCGTTCTCCTCCAGGTCAGGGAGGGCGTTGTTGTCAAACTTCATAGGTTTGCGAGGCAGCCATCCTCGAAATCTGTTGATTCTCTTCTCCATCCTGGATGGTGACAGAAAACCCAAAACCACATCAAACATTGCCAGAGACCATTAACATTAGGGTTGTGCCCCAAAATTCAACCAATAAATCAATTCGCACTCACCTACTCATGAACTTGTACCGTCGATGCATGTAGTAGATTTTTCTCCTGAAAACTCCCACAACATTATCAACTATTAAAAATCTCAGTGCATTAATGCATTGCAGTGGCCTGCGGCGGTCTAGCAGTCTAGGTCACTTAAGCCTCTGGAACACACGGTGCTCGCATGTGTTAGAATGGTAAGAGTGCTCTAGAGGGGTCAGATTCTATCTAACAAACATGAAGAAATACAGAAAATAAAAGTGCATTGCAAATAACTGTAGATTCATAGTATATAAGAGAGAGTCAGTGAGAGAGAGAGAGAGAGAGAGAGTCAGTGAGAGAGAGGAGAGAGAGAGAGAGAGAGAGAGAGAGAGAGAGAGAGAGAGAGAGAGAGAGTCAGTGAGAGAGAGAGAGAGAGTCAGTGAGAGAGAGAGAGAGAGAGAGAGTCAGTGAGAGAGAGAGAGAGAGTCAGTGAGAGAGAGAGAGAGAGAGAGAGTCAGTGAGAGAGAGAGAGAGAGAGAGAGTCAGTGAGAGAGAGAGAGAGAGAGAGAGTCAGTGAGAGAGAGAGAGTCAGTGAGAGAGAGAGAGAGAGTCAGTGAGAGAGAGAGAGAGAGTCAGTGAGAGAGAGAGAGAGAGAGAGAGTCAGTGAGAGAGAGAGAGAGAGAGAGTCAGTGAGAGAGAGAGAGAGAGAGAGAGTCAGTGAGAGAGAGAGAGAGAGAGAGTCAGTGAGAGAGAGAGAGAGAGTCAGTGAGAGAGAGAGAGAGAGAGAGTCAGTGAGAGAGAGAGAGAGAGAGAGTCAGTGAGAGAGAGAGAGTCAGTGAGAGAGAGAGAGAGAGTCAGTGAGAGAGAGAGAGTCAGTGAGAGAGTGAGAGCGAGACAGAGAGAGTGAGAGCGAGACAGAGAGAGCGAGACAGAGAGAGACAGGCAGTGTGTGTGGTGGGAACCTGTTTGTCGATGTGATTTATGTGTGTGAGTGTCTGGAACTACAGAGGCTGTGTGTTCGTCTCCCCACCTGAACGGCATCCGAATGTTCATAAGCTCTGCGTAGCGACACAGCACCTCCCAGGGAGCATGCAGCTTCAGGAAGATCACATCACTGTTGCACACAGACAACTGTTTGAGGGGAAAAGACCCAGCATTAGAAGTATTACGTCCTGTTGATACTATTTCTTAGAACAGTTTCTTAGCACATTCAAAAATGTGAATAATATAAAATCTAATGTTTTAAATGAAAATGTTTCTATTCTAAAATCATGTTGCCACACATGTATCGAGCTTCAGTAGATATGACATTATTTTGATCTCTTTTAGTCCTCATTTGGACTAATCTTCTTTATGGACATCATAACTGGACATAAAGAGGAAAGGGACAGTTGAAATATTGATTTTCTTTTCTCTCTCATCATTTCCTGTGACATCAATTTCCTGCGACTGATCTCAGAACAGTTAACAGGCATTCGCTGTCATGGCTGCGGAATAGTTTTTACTAGGATCTTTAAAAGATACCAAACTATGTGAGTTTGATTTCGTCAAAATCCCAGTAGCACAGTTATATAGTCAGTACTGCATTCTCTGACAATTTCAAGCAGAATTCTGCCTTGCATCTTGTTGTCATCATAAGCAGTCTGACAGCAAATGATGCTGTTAAAAGAGAGAAGAAGCATAGTCTCTTTGAATGCTCCATATGATGACCTTGATGTTACTGCGTCAGCACACTAGGCGTCAGCCTCTCACACACATGCAAAAGCACACACTCAGCACATTGCTTCCCTGCTCCATTTAAACAGGCTTGAGGATGAAACTTGCCATCAGCACATTTGTATTGGTTTATGAGTGAAAGGCAGAGCTTCAGTGACTACTGTAATACTGTCATACTATAATATACTATTACTGTAATACTATGTTACTGTAATACTCCGTAGTACTCGCCTCCTTCTCCATCTGCAAGCCCTCGGCCCGGATGTTGCGCTCAAATATTTCCCTCTTCTCCGACTGTGGACCAGACTTCCTGTAAACCAGGATGTAGTCGATGTGGCACTTGCCATCGCTGAAGCACAAGCCACTGGACCTACTTCTCCCTACCTGGGGAGAGAAACAGAGGGAGGGAGTAACCACTATAAAGTTGTTTGACCCAAAGTGACTTTAATATATTTTACCATTAGCACTGCCTAACATTTACAGAGGCAGTTGAGCTAAAGTGCTTTGCTCATAAGCACAATATCTAAATATGCTCTTCCAAGGGTTATATATCACACTACTGTAGTAAGAAACCAATGAGCTCACCCTAAGAAGACGAAACGTCTTTACAGTTCCCCCAAGGAGGATAAGAATAACACTGACAGCAGCCAGCTTCAACCCACATCGACCATACGTGCTTTACGGACACACCTGTAATTGACCTCTCACCTCTGGTGCCGGGTCAGTCCTGGTGTTGTCGTCCAGGATGCTACTGGTCCCGGGGTCAAGCAGGGTCGAGTCGCCATCTTTGGACGGAGTGCTCAGCCCCTCCAAACTCTCCATTAACAACTTCACATCCTTCAAAACTGGACAGAACATCAGCAGAAAACCCAGCGTCATTGGTCAAACCCTCAATATGTTGTTGATTCTGTGGACACCTAGATTACTTCCTAACTCACTTAATCCATCAAAAACAATTAACAACATATTGACAAAAATCCAAAAAAAAATTATAATAATTAAGTGCATGACTACCACGCAGATTTCAACTTCACAAAAGTTTTTTTGTCTCATAAAATTTGCTCTTTAAAAAGATGCTGCACAACAGTTACATTATGGTAATGTTATTTGGTTGAGGTACCCCTTTAAGGAGGTGCCAAATGGCTTACCGGGGGGTGGCACGCTGTTCTGTGTGCTGGGGGAATCCGGGGCCCCAGCCAAGGACTCCTCCATTCTGACTGGCGACCTGTTGTGGGGGAAGGAGAAATCCGCAGCCTCAACCCCAGGGGACGGGGGACGCAGAACTCTGCGTCTGTGGGGGCTCTGCCATTGGAGCTCAGCCCCATGTAGAGAGAAACTCACACCTGGAGGAGAGATACAGAGAGAGAGACAGAAAGACAGAGCGAAAGAGAGAAAAAGAGAGAGAAAGAGACAGTGAGAGAGAGAGACAGTGAGAGACAGAGAGGAGAGGGAGAGAATTCATCATATAATCAACCATCAGTAAAGACTGAGGCCCCACATTTAGTGGAAAACAGATGACAGAAGAGGGTGAGGGGTATTATCAGAGCTCAGTAAATAAAGTAAAACTCAGTTAAATAAGGGTTCAATAAAATACAAATACAAATAAAATAACCTAACAGTAAGGGAGCTGGAACATTTACATTGTAACGTTTGAGACCTTATCAAACCTTCAGGAGACATCCTCTGTTGGTTAGGAAATGGGAGATAGGTGAATCCAGAGCCTTATATAGTAGGGCTGGGAATTTCCCGGGAGTTCACGATATTATCATCTCGATACTTAGGTGCCGATATGATAATGTATGGCAAATCTCACGATTCTATATGTATGGTGATTCTATATGTATGGTGATTCTATATGTATGGTGATTCTATGATTTTATTGCGATGCGATACTGTGATTTTATTGCGATGCGATACAGTGATTTTATTGCGATGCGATACAGTGATTTTATTGCGATGCGATACTGTGATTTTATTGCGATGCGATACAGTGATTTTATTGCGATGCGATACAGTGATTTTATTGCGATGCGATACAGTGATTTTATTGCGATGCGATGCGATACTGTGATTTTATTGCGATGCGATACTGTGATTTTATTGCGATGCGATACTGTGATTTTATTGCGATGCGATACTGTGATTTTATTGCGATGCGATACTGTGATTTTATTGCGATGCGATACTGTGATTTTATTACGATTCGATGTTTCTAACATATTACTCGCCATATGTCTGCTGCAGAGAGACAAGAGAGAGACATGAGAAAAGTAGTTTTGATCAGTCAGGGAAATAAGTGCTGAAACCATGTTGGCTTAATATTTTAAAAGAAGATGGAGAACAAGCTATAGGAGGTAAATACCAGAGTTTTGGCACAGGTTGGCCCACAGCCGATAGCGCTAGCTAACGCTACCAATAGTAGCAAAAATAAATAAATACTTTTTGTGTCAAATATTGATATAATATTGTCCCAAAATAATACACCCCCCCATCACTATTATACAGACATGCAAATCATGAGTAAACTTTACAGTGGCCCCAAAGAAGATGTAGAGATATATCTATCTCTATACAGTCGGGTCTGAAATGATTGACACCCTTAATAAAGATGAGCAAAAAAGACTGTATAAAATAAATAATACAAACACTGAGCTATATTATTTGCACATTTTTTTGTTGATACTAATGCAATTGATCAGAGAAAGAAATTGCGTGATTCTGTGCTCCCCCTGAGAGGAGCCATTATCTAACATGGCCTAGTGAGTAGGCTAACAACAGCCCCTCTGAAGAGGTCTGTGACCCACTCTTCCATCTGACGAGCCTAGGCTCTGGGGAAGGTCGTCGCTGGTCTGAACGCTGAATTTCCCTTTGTGACAGCTCCGCGACTCAGCAGAATATTTCTGCTGAGCCCCAGACATACAGAGAAGGAGTGGGAGAGAGAATGCTCCCTTCCCGCAGTGGCTGAGGTATTGAAATAACAGCAGGTAATAAAACCACCATGAACTCTTTCTTCCTGGCTGAAATCGATGGGCGGGTTCCCTCAGTGACTTCAGTTGTAATAAACGTTTCACTCAGCCATCAGCTGCTAGGAGGTATTATTATTACGCGAGTAGAGGTTACTGCAGCCCCAAAGGAGATGTGAGGGATAAAAGCCAGGGCACTATAGAAATCGAATGATTCCATCCATAATAACATTACATTTGAAAGAGTTGTCCAACGCACCTCTGCCGGTCTGAATTGACACATCAAAGCATATCATTTGCACACTTTAAAATTCCATATGTGCCCATCAAAATCCAAATGACCTGCTACTTCCAAACACAAGGTCTATATCGTGCTGTTACCACGACTACCACAGTACCCTCTAAGTTCAAGATTAAGCACAAGTCACAACATTGAGAAAACCCTTTACATTTAAAATATACTTTACATGATTTATATTAACTAGTCAGTAGATTAGACCCTGGAAAATTATAAATATTGAACATGACAAGATGATTGGCCTACTAATAGACCATTAGGTTGATCTAGGTTGGATGATAAGATATGATATAAGCATAGAAGCCTAGGTGTCCATAGAGAAACAAATCCAATCAATAATTAACAACAGTGGTTCTGTTGCCTCTGAGTGACCACTAGGCAGCAGCACACACACATTTTAGTCATTTAGTAGATGCTCTTATCCAGAGCAACAGTAGTGAGTGCATACATTTTCCAATACTGGTCACCCATGGGAATCGAACCCACAACCCTGGTGTTGCAAGCACCAAGCTCTACCAACTGAGACACACACACACAAAACACAAACTGATTTACACAGAGTCAGACAGTCACAGTGCAGAGTCAATGGGCATATCGGCCAAAATCCTGACCCAAAGTACACACACAAAATGCCAATTGTCATGTGGTAATCCATGCCATAAGCGTGGAGGCCAAGCCAGTGCTAACATGTTGCTATGCTAGCTATCTCAGGAGGATGTTCAGGCTAAGCTAGTTGGTTTAAGTAGTTTCCCACACAAAACCATTGTACAGTCAAACACATAATACTCCTCTCCACTGAATAGTACTATCAGAAACTTCTAATTGATAATGAGAAGTACATTACATTCAGGTGTGCTGCATCACATCACCAGCTAATTACAGGACAAATAGAGTGGCTCATGTGAAAAGTCTAAACAGGATCCATGGGATTTCCCAACTCTAACGACACCCCATTGAAGTTGAAATTTAAAACGTTTAATGGTTAGAGTAAGGGCAGGGAAGTTCCAAGGATCCCAGATAGCATCAACAGTGGCTCATGGCCTCTGCACATGAACAGGTAAGCATTGAGTCTCCCACATGGAGGGAAAAATAGGCTCTATTCCTCCAGGAATGGGGGTCATTACCAAGATGCAATGAAGTTAGCAGACAGCAAAACAAAGTATGAAGTTACATTCAGTGGATGTAATGAAATTACACTCAGGAAATGTAACATGGGACTAAAGTGATTCTTAGGTGACTTTATTTGCTAATCTGTGAGTAAAGCTGCACCATTTAGCTAACATGATTTAGCTACAGTGGCGACAAGCATGGTCTCTTTTTTGTTTTCTTGAGTGAGGCAGCTCCAAAATGGAGGTGTTTCAGCCTAGCTCAGTGCTTTCTGTGGTGGTGGGGCGAGCCAGCAGAAAATAGGAGCATTGCGCCGTGATTGGCTCAGTGTTCTGTCACTCATGGGGACACTATGTCATCGCCAAGTTTAAGTCCTTAGTAAGAGTAGACATCCAAAATTTCAGTCCTTTGGGTCCTGCCATAGAGCTTTATTACAAGTCTCAAGATCATTGGCCACATATAAAATTACGTCAAATCACGTTATATGTACAGTAGCTTTGATTGGACTGATCATGTCAACATCTTACTTTCAAAGTCTTAGCTAGCAAGTCATCATCATGAATTAAGTCAACAATCTACTGGCAAATCATTTTTAATCCTTGTCATATGAAGAGAAATAATGAATAGAAATGATAGATAAAACGTATCGGTGCTCATCGGCCATTAGACATAAAGATTACACAACAAGTTGGAAATCACAAATTCAACAATGAGTGGTTTGTAAGAAATCAGTGGCTGACTGCAACATTGCAAAGAAACCCCTAGCCTGCTATTCAATGGAGTGGCTGTGTGTTTTTCCCCCAGTGTACCCACCATAAATCCAAAGAATGCCAGACTTTGATGACAAAGTTTGATGACAAATGTGTTGTATGCTGCTGCATAAATGATGTAATATGCCAGAGAGATATGTATACTGTAGCTAAGAAAGTAATACTAAGTGTATGTTGTGTAGTAAGCTGATAGTAGCCCATGTGCATCACCTTAATATTTTGGTTAATTTTCACCAACGTGGTATTGTAAACACATCGTTTGTGGCAGGTGTGTGGTTATTTGCTAATTTTTGTTTGTACAGTGCTACTGATAGTAGTGGTGGCGCTTGGCTTGCACGTGCAAATTCAGCACACACAACATTATATAATAGAATTGTGTTATTTGACTTGTCAAATTAAAAGCTTATTTAATGCGTCAAATAGTGTTATATGACATGTATATTTTTGACAGGCAAAGACCCAAACGGCGTTCAATGTGCCTCACCCTAATAATTTGGTCTATTTTCACCTCTTAATTTTGTCTACTGTTCTAACTTGGTGGTGCACATGTAGCCTATAACCTGTTTTATAGAAATGTAATAATTGAATATTGTAAGAGCTTTCATTGTCTGTTTATGTGCCCCCTTTATTTTTCCTATGGTTCTGACTTGTTGTACAGAGAGTACACTAAGAACGGCCCATGTTCTGAATTCTGTCGCTGTACATTTCAAAAGTCCTGAACAAATAGTTATATTGACTACGTCCGTAGTCGCTCGCTCATTAATCGAAATTACAGATTGCCTCTTATCCGCTTGTCGTCCTCTTATGCCATAGTTTGTACATCTCAATTGTCAGTAGAAACCACATTTGTTTAAGCAAGTCAGCCATATCAGCTATGTTTTTTTAAAAGGCAGTAAATGAGGCTGAATTAACTTTCTTCTCTGGCAGACAAGGCTCCGCTGAAAGCCAAGTGTAGCAGTGGTAAGGTGTTGGGACTGCTGTTGGGACAGCTTTATGTATGACAGCTTTATTGGGGCGGCAGGTAGTCTAGTGGTTAGAGCGTTGGGCCAGTAACCGAAAGGTTGCTAGTTAGAATTGCCGAGCTGACAAGGTAAAAATCTGTCATTCTGCTCCTGAACAAGGCAGTTGGCCTAGGAACAGTAGGTTATCATTGTAAATAAGAATTTGTTCTTAACTGACTTGCCTAGTCAAATAAAGGTTAAATACAAAATAAAATGTAGGCCCTAACAGTTTGTGGTCACTGTTATAGTGCAATAAATGTATTGTTTAGTGTTGTGTTGTGTAGTGGCTTTGCTGGCATGCATCCCACATTTTGTTTTGTGTGCCCCACCAAGATTTACATGCTAAAATCACCACTGTTTAGCTAACATTATTTAGCCTGGCTCACAATTCACAGCAAATCAAATCAAATGTTATTGGTCAATTACACATATTTAGCAGATGTTATTGTGGGTGTAGCGAAATGCTTGTGTTCCTAGCTCCAACTGTGCAGTAATATCTAAACAATTCACAACAGTAGTGTTTCCTACAAAATAATCATTCTGTCAAGAGTCAAATTGTTTTTCCCTCATTCCCATAAATGTTACCTCTTACATGATGAAAAAGAGATTGGTTAGTATTGATCCAGAATATTTATTTCACATTTCATGTTATTTATGACCACACAAATCTAGTGAGCTGAGCTCATAGAGGTCCTATAATTCATGTGATTCTGTATGTAATTCTATGGCTTAAACAGTCGGCACTCATTAGATCTGTATCATTATAAGACTCTCTGTTATACCTGAATTTGAGTGATTCCATACGAAACCAGGACAAAATGTCATAAATATGCCAACTTTTATTAATTATTTCTCAATTATACTTTTAGATAAATATGTCAACAATACCTCCCCCAAAGAAAAATGATATGAATAAAATAGTGAAAATCCCCAAAAACCATGGTATTTCTTTGTCCTGGTTTCATATGAAATCTCCACTCATTTGTAACATAAGCTACTGGTGAGGTCACCTCAGCCTTGGCAGCAGAGGAAAACAGACAGAGCACCGAGATATTTTGGGATGGACGCCCATTTTTGGATCTGAATGTCTAGAAATAGTGAACTCGTCAAAAACTAGACCACCCACACAATATATTTATCATGGAATCTACAAACAATCTAAAACTGTTGAACAGGACAGACAACAGCAAATGTTGCATGATACCCAGTCAGACACACCGATTAACCAACAATCTAGGCTACATGAGAATACTTAAAAATCAGAAGTAGGGTTCAAATAAATAGTCAAAGCTAGTTTCGGTTGGTTTTCAAATAGCTATTTAGCGGACTTCTCCACAGTATTGCTAGTTGATTTGTAACCCTGAATCATAAACCACTGATGATTGTCAGTAGAGAAATCTTTCTTGCGAAAAATTATTCCCCAATGAAATGGCTAGCGCCTCCTCAGTTCATATGACATAACCTTGCCTTAGCATGACAGCTCACAGTAGGCTAGCTGGTTGGGTAAGTGAGCGGAAAATAAAAAGGGGGGAGGGTTGCCATGGGGACCAGGTATCAGGAAGACAGAGGAGGGTTCTGTACCACTACACCAGCACAGTCAGGGGACAACAGACCTCCAGGCTTCGTTAGGCCCCGGGGCAACACAATGGCCGTTTCACGCCTGCCAGATGGGAAACAGAGCTCAGACACACGGCGTCTCCACTGAGCCCTGACCCACTTCTCCTTCCCTGAACCATGCATAATGGAGGAGTGCTACACTTTGGACACATAGCTCATTTACAACCCCCGGAGTGAAACCGTGTGGGAGGGAGGGCGATACGGGAGCCAAGGAGAGATGGGAGAAAGAGGGAGAGAGTGTGTGTGTATGCGTGTGTGAAGGTCAAATGCCTGTACGGTTCAGGAACACAACAGTGTGAAAAGAGAACAGAGATGATAGACAGTAAAAGAAGAGTACATGTGGGTCATAGCATATGAGTAAGGGACAGAGAAAGAAAGAGATCGAAACAGAGAGGGGGGGAGCGAGCGAGAGCGACAGAGAGAGAGATCACTGCAGCAAAACCACTACAGAGGGGAAAAAAACACTGCTGTGGGTCAAGTTGCCTGCAGCACTCACCATGCAAGGTAGAGAGGGAGAGAGCTTCAACCCCTCAGAGGGCAACAGGAGGAGGGGACGACACAACCCAGGGGCCGACCCAGCGGAGGCTCTGCAAGCGCTACAATAGCGACAACTAGCTAAACTTGGCTCCCGCACTAAAGACCCCGCAGGGGGAAAAGGAAAAGGACCTTCTGCAGAGGCAATTAGCTGCATTCCCCATGTTACTTCCACTCCCGAGCACCGCAGCGCTCTGCTCTAGCTCCTGAGCTCCCTCACACACACACACACCACTCTGCTCATCCCCAAAACATCCCTCAGATTATATAAACCTCTGTCCAGCCGGCACGAGGCAAAGCTCAGGAAGAAACAGATGCAGACCAGCTTAGATCCTCTCTCAGGGAAAAATACAAGCAGAATGTTTATGCAGAGAGAGGGAGAGAGCGAGAGCAAGAGAGCTGCAAGACAATCAGTATTCTTAATCAGTTATCCCCGTCAGCCAATCCGTGGGATAGAAGCTTTGAGGGTAGCCAATCGGAGCAGGGCTGCCTCTATCAGTGTGGTTGTTGACCAAAGGAATGACAGTTTCTGCTGCTCTGGGTGTCAATGTGTTTTTTAAAGCCAGCACCTCACACACATGCACATAAACACATTGATGCACACACACAATTGTTGTGTACAGTGTGTATATTTTAAAAGGAGGAATCCCTTAGAAAACTCTACCATTAGTTACCCTACTTGCATGCAACACTCAGAGTGAGTGAAACGCTACTGCAAATTAAACAAACCCCACATATACTATAATAGCTGGCTGCTTTCCAAAAGTGTGTTTTCAAGTCTGTTGTACGCTTTACCATGTTAGTAACACCATTTTAACAATTTGTTTTCAGGCAGGATCCAACTGGAACAGTCTGCTAACCAGTGGTGTAAAGTACTTAACTTCTTTGGAGATCGGTGTCCCTTCCACGGGACGGTTGAGGCTAATGCGATTAGCATGAGGTTGTAAGTAACAAGAACATTTCCCAGGACATAGACATATCTGATATTAGCAGAAAGCTTAGATTGTTGTTAGTCTAACAGCACTGTCCAATTTACAGTAGCTATTACAATGAAAGAATACCATGCTATTGTTTGAGTGCACAATTTTGAACATGAAAAGTTATTAATAAACAAATTAGGCACATTTGGGCATTCTTGATTCAAAATTTTGAACAGATATTAAATGGTTTATTGGATCAGTCTAAACCTTTGCACATACACTGCTGCCATCTAGTGGCCAAAATCTAAATTACACCTGGAATAATACATTATGGCCTTTCTCTTGCATTTCAAAGATGATGGTACAAAAAAATACAAAATAATGTTTTTTCTTTTCTTTGTATTATCTTTTACCAGATGTATTGTTATATTCTCCTACATTCCTTTAACATTTTCACAAACTTCAGTGTTTCCTTTCAAATGGTACCAAGAATATGCATATCCTTGCTTCAGGGCCTGAGCTACAGGCAGTTAGATTTGGCTATGTCATTTTAGGCGAAATTAAATTTAAAAAAAGGGGCAGATCCCAGAACTTTAAAGTATTTTTAATTAAGACTTTTTGGGGGTATCTGTACTCTACTATATTTTTTTGTTGTCAACTTTTACTTCACTTTCCTAAAGAAAATAAATGTACTTTTTATTCCATACATTTTCCCTGACACCCAAAAGTACTTGTTACATTTTGAATGCTTAGCAGGACAGGAAAATGGTCAAATTCACACACTTATCAAGAGAACACGTGGTTATCCCTACTGCCTCTGATCTGGCAGACTCAATAAACACAAAATGCATAATTTGTAAATAATGTCTGAGTGTTGGAGTGTGCCCCTGGCTATCCATACATTTTTAAAACAATAAAATGGTGCATCTGGTTTGCTTAATATTGGCACGCCCTGACCTAAGTTCCTTTTTTATGTCTCTATTTTGGTTTGGTCGGGGCGTGAGTTGGGGTGGGCATTCTATGTTTGTGTTCTATTTCTGTGTGTTTGGCCGGGTGTGGTTCTCAATCAGAGGCAGCTGTCTATCGTTGTCTCTGATTGAGAACCATACTTAGGTAGCCTTTTCCCACCTGTGTTTTGTGGGTAGTTGTTTTCTGTCTCTGTGTCTGTACCAGACAGGACTGTTTCGTTTGTTCCGCTTTGTTATTTTTTGTTCTAGTGTTCAGTGTTATTAAAAATCATGAACACGTACCACGCTGCACGTTGGTCCTCTCCTTCTTCCTCAGACGAACACCGTTACAAATAAGGAATTTGAAGAGATCTATACTTTTACTTTTGATACTTAAGCATATTTTAGCAATTACATTTCCTTGTGATACTTAAGTATATTTAGAACCAAATACTTGGACTTTTACTCAAGTAGTATTTTACTGGGTGACTAACTTTTACTTGAGTAACTTCCTATTAAGGTATCTATACTTTTACTTAAGTATCACAATTGGGTACTTTTTCCACCACTGGTACTAACCACAAATAGACTGTGCGTGTATGCTTATGTAACAACCATATTTGTTTCAAGCACAGAATTTTTTCGAGCATGGTTAGGTTTTGTGATGTACAGTATGGTATTTCAAATATTAGATTCACAGTCAACCAATAAGGTGGAAAGCATCCACATATTATTTCAAAAAGGTCAGCGGTGGGTTGTTCCACCTCAAAAAGCACAAGAAAGAGGATTTACACCCATTATCTCAGATTGTTCTGAAATTGTTTCTGTTAGAAACATAAGATTAGCACTCCTGCTACATTATTTTGTTGAGATATTAAGCTAATTTATTGAGTATTATATGAATCCTATAAAGTAAAAATTGGCCATTTGCATGCAATCAATTAGCTTGATTTCTCAGAAATCAAATTATATTTCAACAAAATAATGCTGCAGGACATCTTATCTGTTTCTAACTACAGAAATAATTTCAGAACAATCTGAGATAGTGAGTGTCATGACTTGCTGAAATGACATGGAACGATCCAGGTGTGTTCATACTATAATGTGATTCCAGGATAATCTCTTCTGTGCAACTCAGAACCAACAGACTGACTCGATATAACTCATCAGAGGGCCGAATGAATTTATTTCAAATGACTAACTCAGTAAAATCGTTGAAATTGTTGCGTTTATATTTTTGGTCAGTATACATTTACTGATGGCTCTCACTACTGCCATCTACTCCGATTACGGTCAACGCCAAAGGTTCTGAGCTTAGGCAGGATAAGCCGTTTCTAGACCGGATTTTTAGTGACCAAACCACAGAGCTGAGATTAGAATGACGTCAGGGTTCAAAGTTGAAAGGTGAAACCTTACTTGTGCTGCTTTCGCTGATGGTCTCCTGGCTGGCGCTGCAGTGGGATGATATAGGGTTGATTGACAGGGAGGCAGGACAGGACACTGGCTCTTGGTACTCAGGGAGTTGCGGGGCTGCGGCAGCGGAGGCCTCGGAGCGAACCCCATCAGGACTGTCACACAGGGGGTGACCTCTGGAAGGGAATGGACTGTTCCAATGAGAGATACCAATGGCCACTTGGCCCCCGAGATCAAACCCTGTAGGGAATATTAATATCTCAGACTGAAAGAGTTTCTCAAAACAGACTCTGTAGTGGTGTGACTGTGTAGTTCCCCTAAGGAAAAGCACCTTTAGTAAATCCGCTTTTTCTGTGAGAGCTTCCCATGTCTGGAATACACTGCCATCAGACACACATAACTGCACCACATATCACACTTTCACAAAATGCTTGAAGACATGGCTAAAGGTCAATCAGATTTGTGAACATGGTCCCTAGCTGTGTGTTGCCGCTTTCCATGTCTGTTGTCTGTAACTTGTGAGGTGTGGAAACACTTTGTTGCTTTTATGAATTTTGTCTTGCTGCTTTTTGTTCTATGTTGCTCTGTCTGTATGCTACGTCTTGCTTGTCCTATGTTGCTATGTCTGTATGCTATGTCTTGTTCTATGTTGCTATTGTCTATATTGTAATTGTTTTTAATAACCTGCCCAGGGACTGCGGTTGAAAATTAGCCGGCTGGCTAAAACCGGCACTTTTACTGAAACGTTGATTAATGTGCACTGTCCCTGTAAAAATAAACTCAAACTCAAACTCCCTTCCTATAACACATAACCCTGGAAAGCATGTGAATGTGAACACTTGTCCTTGCAACTTGCATACTTAGTCTATTTCTCTTACAGCAATGTCAAGGTTCTTTGAAAAGCCTTGATATTGAATAGATCCCAGAAAGTCAGACATTGCAGAAAAATCCCATTGCTTGAAAAGGGAAATGAGTGATATTATTCAAATAATTTCCTGTTTCATAATGAAACTAAGGTTGTTGCTCTCTGGAGGATTGAGTTTCCACTTACGATTACATTTCCCATATCTCAGAAATTCAGGGTTCCGCTTCCCTAGTTGAACCAATTTAGCAAAATGCAGACATATTTCGCTCTCCCAGTTCATAAGGAAAAATATGTCCATAACAATGCTGCTCTCTAGTGGTTGATGTTGCCAACTCCATGACTGTCCTTTCCCTTGTCTGATGAGTCCATCTTCGTTTCTCGTTTGTCAGTGGTCTACTTCCACATACATCTTGGGAAGTATCAGAACTAAGTATGAGGAGGCTACTTATGACAAAAAGTATGTTTTGACAGTTGCCAACTAAATCTATATTAAAAAGGTATGTTGTGAAACATTTCCACCTGCAAGCACCTTTGTGGAAGTCTGTAAATTCTGTAAAATCTGTAGAATGAAATAAGAAAAATATGGTAACATTGATAGCATGCTGCATAGTGTACATTTAACTTGAATTGATTTAACAGAGTTTACTTTATGCATTTGACTTTCCTTTTGAAGCATACCACATGAAGGTTGCCAACAAACCCAACAATCCTAAAGACATTGTATGAACGCAAATATCCAAAGAGCAAAGAGATCCTTCTTTAGCTTTTCTGGAAACACAACCCCAGCACATTATAAGATACACTTCAAATGAGTGGATTTGGCTATTTCAGCCACAACCGTTGCTGGCAATCTCCATAGACAAACATTGACAGTAGAATGGCCCATCTGAAGAGCTAGTAGCCTTCTTATTAATGCTGTGTAAAGCATCAGTAGACAGTAATGCATAATTCATTGCATTTTTTATTAGGCTATATATTACACTGAAGCAAGCACTAAAATGGAATTAAGAATGTAGGAAAAAAATGTATCGCCTCTACGGGTGGCAACTATATTACTACTATTTATTCATTAACATAAATCTTTATTCCTATCATTGCAAATGTAGTGGATCCCTGGGAAATCTGAACCTCCATTGCAACTGTATGCCACTTGAAATGCTATAGCATACAAGGTAATCCACTGCAACTGTATGCTACTTGAAATGCTATAGCATACAAGGTAATCCACTGCAACTGTATTCTACTTGAAATGCTATAGCATACAAGGTAATCCACTGCAACTGTATGCTACTTGAAATGCTATAGTATACAAGGTAATCCACACCTGCGTGTGCTTCAGGGTGCCCTCTAAAACCATCCATGCAATGAGCTGTTTGAATGATACAGTGTGTTCTAAGCAACATCTCTGTCGCAGTCATCATAAAAATAAATGCCCTGCCTAGCTCTCTGAGGAACGTGAGGCCCAGATCACCACCGCCAGCACTTCCTGCCTCTTAGAGGGACCAAGGTACACTACTATGCAGGTGCCTAGAATTGGGCTAGATTTGTATTATTTTGTATTTATTAAGGATCCCCATTAGGCAGCAGCTACTCTTTCTGGCGTCCAGCAACATTAAATCAAATCAAATTTTATTGGTCACATACACATATTTAGCAGATGTTATTGCGGGTGTAGTGAAATGCTCGTGTTCCTAGCTCCAACAGTGCAGTAGTATCTAACAATTCACAACAATACACAAATCTAAAAGTAAAAAAATGTGTTGCATTAAGGCAACATATTACATGACATTACATTTCATAACACTTTTCACAACACATTAAGTATGCTCCCTCAGGCAACTACTCTACTACCACATATCTACAATACAAAATCCGTGTGTACTTGTGTGTAGAGTGGGTGTATTATCATGTGTGCCTCTTCACAGTCTACAGCCTTATTCTAAAATGTATTAAATTAAAATGTTTTCCTCATCAATCTACACATTGTAGCCCATAATGACAAAGCGAAAACTGGTTGACATTTTAGCAAATGTATTAAAAATTAAAACAGGGGTCTCCCGAGGGGAACAGCGGTCTAAGACAGTGCTGGAAGTGTCACTACAGATCTGGGTTTGATTACGGCTGTGTCGCAGCCGGCCGCGACCGGTTGTTCCATGAGGCGGCGCACAATTGGTTAAGCGTTCAGCATGCGCGCTGACTTTGGTCGCCAGCTGTACAGTGTTTCCTCTGACACATTGGTGCGGCTGGCTTCCGGGTTAAGCGAGCAGTGTGTCAAGAAGCAGTGCGGCTTGGCGGGGTCGTGTTTCGGAGGACGCATGGCTCTTGACCTTCACTTCTCCCGAGTCCGTACGGGAGTTGCAGCGATGGGACAAAACTTTAACTATCAATTGGATATCACGAAATTGGGGAGAAAAAGTGGTAAAAAGTACAAACAATTAAAATATATACATATTACAAAAAGCTCTCGGCTGTGCTTCCCTTTGTAGTCTGTAATAGTTTGCAGGCCCTGCTACATCCGATGAGCGTCCGAGCCGGTGTAGTACAATTCGATCTTAGTCCTGTATTGATGCTTTGCCCGTTTGATGGTTCATCTGCGGGCATAGCCGGATTTCTTATGAGCTTCTGGGTTAGAGTCCCGCTCCTTGAAAGCGGCAGCTCTACCCTTTAGCTCAGTGCGAATGTTAACTGTAATCCATGGCTTCTGGTTGGGGTATGTACATACAGTCACTGTGGGGAAGACGTCCTCGATGCACTCATGTGGTGTACTCCTCAATGTCATCGGAAGAATCCCGGAACATATTCCAGTCTGTGCTAGCAAAACAAAACACAGTGTCCTCCATCATTCTTAAATGGAAGAAGTTTGGAACCACCAAGACTCTTCCTAGAGCTGGCCGCCGGCCAAACTGAGCAATCAGGGAATCAGGGATGGTAGGTGATCAAGAACCCGATGGTCACTCTGACAGAGCTTCAGAGTTCCTCAGTGGAGATGGGAGAAACTTCCAGAAGGACAACCATCTCTACAGCACTCCATCAATCAGGCCCTTATGGTAGAGTGTCCAGACGGAAGCCACTCCTCAATAATAGGCACGTGACAGCTCGCTTGGAGTTTGGCAAAAGACACCTTAAGGACTCTCAGACCATGAAAAACAAGATTCTCTGGTCTGATGAAACCAAGATTGAACTCTTTGGCCTCACTGCCAAGCGACACGTCTGGAGGAAACCTGGCACCATCCCGACGGTGAAGCATGGTGGTAGCAGCATCATGCTGTGGTAATGTTTTTCAGCGGCATGGACTGGGAGACTAGTCAGGATCGAGGGAAAGATGAACAGAGCAAAGTACAGAGAAATCCTTGATGAAAACCTGCTCCAGAGCGCTCAGGACCTCTGGGGTGAAGGTTCACCTTCCAACAGGACAACGACCCTAAGCACACAGCCAAGACAACGCAGGAGTGGCTTCGGGACAAGTCTCTGAATGTCCTTGAGTGGCCCAGCCACAGCCCAGAATTGAACCCGATCTAACATCTCTGGAGAAACCTGAAAATAGCTGTGCAGCGACGCTCCTCCAACCTGACAGAACTTGAGAGGATCTGCAGAGAAGAATGGGAGAAACTCCCCAAATACAGTTGTGCCAAGCTTGTAGCATCATGCTGACAAACGTGCTTCAACAAAGTACTGAGTAAGGGGTCTGAATACTTATGTAAATGTGATACTATTTAAAAAAAAAAAAATTTAATAAAATGTCCCCAGAAAAATGTAAAAAACTGTTTATGCTTTGTCATTATGGGGTATTTTGTGTAAATTGATAGGGGGGAAAACTATTTAATCCATTTCAGAATAAGGCTGTAACTTAACAAAAATGTGGGAAAAAACAAGGGGTCTGAATACTTTCCGAATGCACTGTACCTGATGTGAAATAGAGTTCCATGTAGCCATGGCTCTACGTAGTACTGTGCACCTCCCATAGTCTGTTCTTGACTTGGGGACTGTGAAGAGACCTCTGGTGGCATGTCTTTTGGGGTATGCATGGGTGTCTGAGCTGTGTGCTAGTAGTTTAAAACAGACACCTCGGTGCATTCAGCATGTCATGGATATTATTAATGTTAGCTCTCTGTGTACATTTAAGGGCCCTGTTCTGAGCCAATTGTAATTTTCCAAGGTCCCTCGTGGCAACTGACCACACGACTGAACAGTGGTCCAGGACGACCAAACTAGGGCCTGTAGGACCTGCCTTGTTGATAGTGTTGTTAAGGTAGAGCAGCGCTTTATTATGGACAGACTTCTCCCCATCTTAGCTACTGTTGTATCAACATGTTTTGACCATGACAGTTTACAATCCAGGGTTACTCCAAGCAGTTTAGTCACCTCAACTTGCTCAATTTCAACATTATTTATTTATGGCTTTACTCAAAGCCAGTGGCATATCATTAGCAAAGATTGAAAAAGTAAGGGGCCTAGACAGCTGCCCTGGGGATTATGTTGGAGAGGAAGCCTCTGTGTTCTGTTAGACAGGTAATGCTTTATCAACAATATAGCAGTATAGCAATATAGTAAAGGCTGCTGAAACTTACTAAATAAATAACGTCTGTTTTTGGATGGACTTTTTTTTAAAGTCATAACACATACGTTTTTTCGGCAGCAGACTACCATAATGTCAAACGCAGCACTGAAGTCTAACAAAACAGCTCCCACAATCTTTTTATTATCAATTTCTCTCAGCCAATCGTCAGTCATTTGTGCAAGTGCTTGTTGAACGTCTTTCCATAGAAGCGTGCTGAAAGTCTTGTCAATTTGTTTACAGTAAAATAGAATTGTATCTAGATTCATCATGGGCTGTGATCAGCTGGCCTGGTCAATAAATGAATTCAAACAATGGTGAGTGCAGCAGTCAGTATGTTTGACCAGGCAAATATTCTGCATCAATAAATCAATTCAATACATTTGATTAGATGTAGCTCATCACTTTAGAACACCATTTGCTTGGAATCCAGGAATTGTCCATGGTTATAATACGCTTATTCATTTCCAATATTCAACAGCACTTACTAGAGTAAAGACTACAACAAACCAATAGGGTTGAATTAGGGGAGACTGATCGCCCATTAGCACTTTAGGGGACCCATAGTGATGCAGAGTACCCTATCCTGGCAAACAATGGGGAAAGATTTTAAATCACACTCATCCAGGGGGTATATCGACTCCTCTGAAGGCAGCTTATTGAGAAAGGCCATTGAGGTCATTTTCTGAAGACTAGAGGTGGCTCAAGGTAAAGCATGTGGGCTACATTTAGAATGATCAATCTGTGAATGACTTGTGCCTGGTCAAAAACTCATCCATGCATCCATTAACATTAGCTTTTTATGTAGGCTACTCTATATCAATTTCATTGTCAAGAACTCCACATACAGCACCTGAAGAATTGTTCATGTGCAGGTATAAAAGATGCATGATATTGGATCTTGTCTACTTCTACCTGATAAAGGATAGACTCATTTTTTAAAAGTCTGATTTCTTGGCGTGGTCAGCATTTTCACACAGGGTCTATTTTCCAAACATTTCTGAAAGTTTCAGTGTGACTTTTTCCCGCCAAACCAAATATGGCCTCCCGTTGCGGTCTCTTTTGGATATAGAGTAAGACATTCTGTAAAGTACAATTACCGATGGTGATCTGACTGACGCAGCTGTAAAAGGTTCCCGTTCCAGTGGAGACGTTGTAACTGCCACTGCTTGGTTCACGGTCTGGAAAGACAACATCATCATTGGTTGCCCTTGATCAGAGCCACTCTCACATCACACTCAACCTTCAAGAACATGTTTATTCACCCCAGATAACCTGGATTTATCCCATGCAAGGTCACACACAGTAGTTGGTGTACTGCTTTGGAGTTTCTTTAAGGACATTTTTGTGTTTTAGAACAGAAGACAAAAACACCCCCATTGGTTCGATAAGCTTTTATGGAGGAGCTAAATCTTGCCAGAGGCTGCTGAAACTTACTAAATAAATAACGTCTGTTTTTGGATGGACTTTTGTGTCTGGGATGGGGAAAGTGCTGCAATATAATCAATACTGTACTCAGAGATACATGCTTCCTTTAATTCAGGGGGATGTTTGTTGTCGCCACTCTGAAAATGGACTGAAAACATTTGCGCCTAACTATCCAATGTGTATTTAAAGTAAAGGCACACTAAATAGGTCCTAAATTGCAATACTGTTTCCACGTCCACTACAAGACCTATGTCGAGTCAGACTACTCAAAATATGCAATGGTCATTCAGTAGCCAAAAAGACATTAACATTTTGGAAACGTTACTAATTATATTAAGGGGAAAGGGTGCCAACATTTACAAACAATTACGTAGGCCTACTTCAGATAACATGATGCAAAAGGTTTAAAAAGACTCACATCTTGTATTTCCACACTTGGTGTCATATTGGAATACTGGTGTGCATGCATGTCAATGACTCTCCATAATGGGTGAATGAGCAATTTTGCTGGTTACGATTATGAGGGTCATCCAGTCAAATAAAACATTTACCCTGAAACCTATGGCTGATGAGCTGAGAAATAACCAATTAAATCTGGGTCATCAAGGGAAATTAAAATGTTAATGTTTAATAACTCTGAGTTGGCCTATAGAAAAACAATCACATTTAGGCTTCATCAGGACTATACATGATTTATATTAAGCATCTATGTACTTGCTTATGGCTGCCCTTAAATGTTTAATTTAAAGTTAGTGTGGGATGTTAGTGTAAATTGTAGCGCACTGTACATTTTGCTACATTGTATCACCACCCCATGCACCAACACTTATCTACAGAATCAGATATAAGCGCTCTGTGTAAAGGGGTTATTCGTTTGTTTTCATTAATCTCGTGTCGCCTACTTTGAAAACCTTAAAGAAAAAATATACAATGCTTTCTTTGGACTTTACCTGCTGTGGAACAGGAGGATAGCCGCGTGTCTGTCGCCAGTGCTGGGCTTCCAGGACACACCCGTCCCGTTTCATCCTGAGATTGCAGACAAACAATATTTTCATTGACGTCTCCAGTTTTACATCCCCGTTGCTGCTCGGTCCCTCCGCTGCATATCCCTGGTTGAATCCTCATACCCTTGTTGAGCTGACGAACCAACCGAACATCAGTCCCAGAACAGTCATGATCCACGAGCATCATCACCAGCAAGTTCAATTCCTGGGATATGTTAGCCAGCCTACATGTCTCGAGCACACGTGTAGCTAATATTTTAATGACTATAAATAAATACAGAACGTAGCCTACAACTACTCAGGATGTATAACGTTTTTTTATGGATAATTTGGTTTGCCATTCTGTTATCGTCCACCCTGACTTCGTCTTCCAAATAGCTTGGAGAATAAGGTCGATGGATTTAGCATTGGGCGAAGAGTTTGGGACAGGCGTGGTTTTCATGCACGTCGACCAGGTGGCACCCTGCCACACTCCTGACTGTTCATAGGCTGCAGATTAATAGATGGACGTGTTCCTACAGCTAGAGACTTACAAAATACGCATCTTTATAAATTAACCATGAGTGTAGCATATTGCTGTAGCCTAAGACCATTAAATATATTTGAACCTTAGAGGCATTTTCTGATTTAAGCACACAACCTTTTATTGAAAAGTACTTACATTTGACTGACGTCAAACAACAAATTCTGCAGCATATAGCACATTGTGTGTATAATGCTATTATAGAAAAATATGGCGGCATGAAGTAGCCTATTTAATTTCACTAGTTCTAATGCCAGTGTTTGAGTTTTCAACCGAATGTAGGGATAGGGTAACCCGTGATACCTCTCTGAGGGTGTCTCAGGTGTAGTTGGCATATGCACAAAAAAATAGGATAAATAATTATAAGCACCCACCAAATTATTATTGTTGTAGATCTGTGGCTACATGCAATTACGAACTCTCAAAGAGGGGATTATCCTGCACAAAATGTCTACATAAAAATGTATGAATGAATCAGCAGTCAAATATAAGTAGATTAATGCATTACACATAAACTCTACATTGTGGATGGTTTGCATGGTACAGTGAGTACAGCTGGCTTTTATCATTAACACAGATAAACAGCTAGGTGCAGAGCTGGTACACGGCATCTTTCAGCACTGTCAGATTGTGCTATAACCTTGAGTCTCAATATTTTAGTCAGGATTTCACATTGGAGGGAGCTGTTTATCATGCAACTGTTCCAAAACACTTATGCAATCAAATTCTCAAATGATTCTACCCAATGAGGAATACCAGTGTTTATCGACCTGTGGAGTGGTGTGATGAAAATGGTATAATCCTGGATCACCAGGAACTGATCTTTGGTGTTCAACAGGATGTCTACAACACACCTGTCGTGATCAAATCAAATCAAATTGTATTGGTCACATACACGTGCTTAGCAGATGTTATTGCGGGTGTAGCGAAATGCTTGTAAGTTTGATATGATCCACAACCAATCCATTAAAATCATGGGGCCGTATCCTAAAATGTCCATGTGAATTTAATTTGCAGTAAGAGGTTCATCAGCAAATCTACGTAGGCTAAGGTCAAGGTCTTTTGGGTCAAGAAGACAAATGTTGTTTCCATGTTTCTGCTCCACCATTCAGTTTCATGTAGTACAGAATGACAGTTTGATATGATATAGCAGCTTCTGCCACCCTGTACAGCTTAAAAACACCATGTTGACTCCTTCAAGTTTGTTAAAAAAAATGTTGGTCACTTGCACTTAAAGAGTCCTTTAAAAACTAGGATAAAACTTTTCGGTGCAGCGATGAAAAGTATGTGCGCTATACATTATATGCTTGCTCAGATGCTGTGAAGTGGAATCTCAGCTAAATCGATGTCTAAACCGAACATGGAGGTATCTAAAATATATTTTCAGCATGGGCATAAAAAAACGAATTTATAGGACACAGTTTGCATTGCAACATCTTAAAACAGGAAAATACTGGAAAAATGTGGAGCGTGTTTCATATTTTTTTGTGTGCGTGTTTGTCAACTTTGGGTGGAAAAGCTCCTCAGCAAAGCACAGCACTGTGGAGAAAGGCCCTCTTGCCCAGGGGAAATAGCCCAAATCCGTCAGGTCATTACTCAAAGGCCGATATCCTCAATGCCGTGTTCTACATTCACAAACATAAGATGAAGGACCTGGGGACTTGAAATTAGGGTTTCGCCTTTGCAGGGAACTTCTGAAAGTATCCCTCGCTTTACCTTCACATCTTTCAATGTAAAAGGGGGAAAATGATAGAAAGTTAGAGCTGGGCTGTTTTAAAGGGCCAGTGCAGTCAAAAACCTGATTTTCCTGTGTTTACATGCTATTTCCACACTATGAGGTTGAAATAATACTGTGAAATTGTGAAAATTATGATAATGCCCTTTTAGTGTAAGAGCTGTTTGAAAAGGCTGCCTGAAATTTCCGCAGGTTTTGCATGGGTGGAGTTTTGGCCTAGTCCTGGACTTAAAGCATGCTCAATGGAGAATCTCTGAGTAAAGTACTTTTTAAATTCAGGACTAGTAGGCTAAATCTTTGGCTGGAAAACCGTCTTTTAATGTTTGGCAGATTATGCTGCCATATTCTTTGCTTCTCTTATGCTGAATTCAATCAGTACTTCACATATCAGTGTCTACTGTCTTCAAAGAAAAGGTGCTATCTAGAACCTAAAAGGGTTCTTCAGCTGTCCCCATAGGAGAACCCTTTGAAGAACCCTTTTTGGTTCCAGGTAGAACCCTTTTGAGTTTAATGTAGAACTCTTTTTCACAGAGGATTCTACATGGAACCCAAAAGAGTTCTGCCTGGAACCAAAAATGGTTCTACCTGGAACCGAAAAGGGTTCTCTTATGGGGACAGCCGAAGAACCCTTTTGGAACCCTTTTTCTAAGAGTGTATTTCACACAATTACGTTCAATGTTATTATTCACCACGAAACAGTTATCTCTCTTCAAAGTACATTTTGAAGAGACTTTTTGGGGTCACTAGCAGCTGCACTGTCGCACCATCGGACCCATAAAGAGTGGGAGAAGTTTACCTCTAATTTCTGTGAAACACAATACATATTTTCTGATGAGCTACAACGTTGTCATAGTCATTTGAAATGAATTAAACAAGACTATGGGTTCATCTTATGTCAAAAAGGGCCATCAGTCAGTCACTTTTATCTGGCAACCTGCCTCTTCCCAGGGTACAGCTTCAGTAAAAGGCAACCTGACACTAAATGTGTGTGTATGTGTGTATGTGTGTATGTGTCAAAGTGAGAAACAATCAATGTCAGTTGCCTCACACCAAGCAGCTGTATGATACACGGCAGTGTCTTTTGTTTGCTTGAGTAGTGTTAGGCCTCACTACACAGCTGCACGTCTTCATTTCACTCACCAAGTAGCCTACAGTGCATCCTTGCAGCCAAAGAGTATAGTCTAGATACAGAAAGAGGCCCAGAAGCCGTCATCCTTGAAGCTGGAAAACTAAGTAGTCACAGCTTCTTTGGCTAGCTCAGCCAAACAGCACAAAAGACATGTGACCATGTCAAGTTGCAGAACATGTGTAGTACAAGTTGTTGTGTTGGAAACTTTGACAAGAAACTTTGTTGTTGTTATTGTGTTTGAATTGAATCTGAATCTTATTAGCCACATCAACACAACACTTGTGAAAGCCATCCGTTAGGATGGAGTAGCCCACACACATCAAGCAGGAACCTGTGTGTTACCTAAGAAGAGACATAGAGGTGGACTCATCATTGCCTTTCTATCTGGGTTGCTGTGTCTGCAATCTGAGGGCATGTTCAACTAGGGCTGTGCAGAGTGCTGACTCAGAGGCTCCCTTCCTCACCCTCTCTCTCTGGGGTGGGGGTATGCCGGTGAGTAGATGCATAAAAGTAGATGCATAAATAGGCCATGGTGCATGACTCCCACTAAACAGATCTCCAAGGCTATCTGTAGCAAGTAAATGCTGTGTGCCATAGGTTATGAACACACTTTTGCACATAACCTACCACCAGGCACTACAGTATAACACTGAATGACAATACATGCCTCTTGTATTGTCATTCAGCAGAGTGATCTTAGAATGGAATAGGTCCATTTGTATTTCTGAATCTCTATTAATTCATGTTCAGATGAGAGCTCGCATTTGTATGTGTTAGCAATAGTGCTTTTTTAGATTAATGCTAAAGACGCAATCATTACCTTGCTCAGTTTGTCTATAAAACACTGTTAACTTTGTAACATTTCTACCGTGTCACCATCTTGAAAGTCTCACGTTCGGTGTTCTCAAAAGCGCTCTCATGCACTACTTTACCTGTGTAGTGTGCAGGCATTTTTTGGGCTAAGTTTTGTGTCAATTAAAATTAATTATACTAATTCCATGACCATTATACACTGAGTGTACAAAACATCAAATCTTCGGGGCATGTACTCTAAAAGGTGTTGAAAGCGTTCCACAGGGATGCTGGCCCATGTTGACTCCAACGCTTCCCACAGTTGTGTCAAGTTGGCTGGATGTCCTATGGGTGGTGGACCATTCTTGATACACACAGGAAACTGTAGAGCGTGAAAAACCCAGCAGCGTTGCAGTTCTTGACACACTCAACCAGTGCGCCTGGCACCTAAAACCATACCCATTCAAAGGCACTTAAATATTTTGTCTTGCCTATTCACCCTCTGAATGACACACACACAATCCCTGTCTTCATTTTCTCAAGGCTTAAAAATCTTTCTTTAACCTGTCTTCTCCACTTCATCTACTCCGACTGAAGTGGATTTAACAGGTGACATCAATAAGGGATCATAGCTTTCACCTGGATTCACCTGGTCAGGCTTTCATGGAAATAACAGAACATGTTCATAATGTTTTGTACACTCAGTGTATGTGTTAATGTCAAATAAACGCTTATTGTATCTTGTTTTCCTGGAGGAGAAAAGCATGCATGCAATTATGTAAACATAATTTGTGCTAGTGGAGAAGGAGAGTCTAATTTTATGCAAGCAAATTTGTTTCCATGTTTCCTCTCCTCGCCTCCTCTCCTCAATTACCTTTGAACTTCTTCAAAAGGAGGCAAGGAGAGGAAGGAGGGAGTGGAAGTAAGGAATCGAGGAAATCCAATTGAGAAAAGGCCAAGGAGGCATCAAGAGAGGTGAGAGGATGCGAAGAAACGAGGAAGATTAATTGAGAAGCAGACAATGTCCTAACGCTCTCTCTGTGTGTATTGTGATTCTAGTGCCCTCTAGTGTCAGTGCAGGCCAAGGCCCGACACCTGTTGCTCCATACCTACAGTACAGCCTGACCAGCTGCATCGAGCAGGTCCTGACTCACAGGAACAGGGCTACACACACATGCACAAACTGCAGAGAGTCCACCGCCTAGCCTAAAAAATGTGGATCTATTGGGCATGCATTCTAAGTGGTACACTGGTATGGACATTAGAACAGAGACTGCTATTCTCTTCCAGAGGAGGTTGATGAGAGGAGCTACAGGAGGACAGGTTCATTGTAATGGCTGGAATGGAATAAATGGAACTGTACAGTATATTTTATTTTATTTCACCTTTATATAACCAGGTAGGCTAGTTGAGAACAAGTTCTCATTTGCAACTGCGACCTGGCCAAGATAAAGCATAGTAATTCGACACATACAACAACACAGAGTTACACATGGAATAAACAAAACATAGAGTCAATAATACAGTAGAAAAATAAGTCTATATACAATGTGAGCAAATGAGATGAGATAAGGGAGGTAAAGGCAAAAAAAAGGCCATGGTGGCGAAGTAAATACAATATAGCAAGTAAAACACTGGAATGGTAGATTTGCAGTGGAAGAATGTGCAAAGTAGAAATAGAAATAATGGGGTGCAAAGGAGCAAAATAAATAAATAAATACAGTAGGGGAAGAGGTAGTTGTTTGGGCAAAATTTTAGATAGGCTATGTACAGGTGCAGTAATCCGTGAGCTGCTCTGACAGCTGGTGCTTAAAGCTAGTGAGGGAGATAAGTGTTTCCAGCTTTAGAGATTTTTGCAATTCGTTACAGTCATTGGCAGCAGAGAACTAGAAGGAAAGACGACCATAGGAGGAATTGGCTTTGGGGGTGACCAGTGAGATATACCTGCTGGAGCGCGTGCTACGAGTGGGTGCTGCTATGGTGACCAGTGAGCTGAGATAAGGCGGGGCGTTACCTAGCAGAGACTTGTAGATAACCTGTAGCCAGTGGGTTTGGTGATGAGTATGAAGCGAGGTCCAACCAACGAGAGCGTACAGGTCGCAATGGTGGGTAGTGTATGGGGCTTTGGTGACAAAACGGATGGCACTGTGATAGACTGCATCCAGTTTGTTGAGTAGAGTGTTGGAGGCTATTTTATAGATGACATCACCGAAGTCGAGGATCGGTAGGATGGTCAGTTTTACGAGGGTATGTTTGGCAGCATGAGTGAAGGATGCTTTGTTGCGATATAGGAAGCCGATTCTAGATTTAATTTTGGATTGGAGATGCTTAATGTGCGTCTGGAAGGAGAGTATGGAAGCCACATGTTTGACTCAGTTCCATTTATTCCATTCCAGCCATTAAAATAAGTCTGTCCTCCTATAGCTCCTCCCACCAGGCTCCTCCTTTCCCTTCCTAACCTCAGGATGCAGTACTGGCTGGTCATTGATCACATGATCAGCTGTTAGTTTGTGTGTGAATGATCAGCTGTTAGTTTGTGTGTGAAGGATCCTTGGTTATCAATTTTGAGTTAAATTATCACTAGACTGAGACAGAGAGAGTGAGATCTGTCTTTGTGTCTGTCACTCACGCTTTCTTTTACTAAACAATGCAGCATAACTGTCAGTCACTGTCTCACCTGGAATATATGTTGACTGGAAACATGTGAATGAAGAACCTGTTAGTACATTCTGAAATAATAAATATAGTATTTTGAAAACTCACCTAAAAAGTTGATTCGTTATTAGATACAAGGACCCCACTGGGCACATATTTCAAATCAACATCAATTCCATGTTTGTTCAACGTGATTTAATTGAAATGACGTGGAAACGACGTTGATTCAACCAGTGTGTGCCCAGTGGGAAGAGGCAGAGAGACGTGAGTCAGGTTAACATGTTTAGTTATAATATGGCAATGACAGAGGTCATACATGTTAACCTGGGTTTTGACATTGACTGATATATTACAGGACAAGAGTGTTATTTGTGGTCTCTTCTGCTTCTATGGAAGACTAGAGTGGTGAGATCCTGTTTCTGCTGTTGTATTACACTAACACCACTAGATGGCGTAGTTGTCAGCAGTATGGTGTGTTCTGTCCAGACTTGAGCCTAGGTGTCACAGTCAGGAAGAAGTGAAGCAAACACTCATGCTGATAACCACTACACTTGACTAGCCTGTTTTTCTTCTATACTAATAACCACCACACTGTGACTAGCCTGGTTTAGAACTTTAGTACTGCACTCTGCTCTTGGCCTGGGTGATCAGTTTAGAACGGATACAAACCCTGCCTATCCCAATAACCAAGAGGAAACACAGTCCGTGTTCTGATTATGGAGTGGAGTGGACGCCTAAGTCACAATGAGCTAGACTTCCCGATCACAAGACAGGGGTGTGAGTGGTAGGATGTGTGTATGTGAGACTGTTGTCACGTACACACACTGACCCTATTCAAACCCTTTACATGTGCACCTTTCCTTTCTTTCTTCTTTCCTCTAGGTAAGTGCAGATCTCACACAATCGAATGAGTGTAAGCAAGGGTTCTGTTGTATAGCTTTCACCCATCCAGTCATATCAGATCATTGATTACCTCAAAGAGAGGAGGATGGACTATTTAGTCTCTGTGGTAATAAAGAGAGTCTTTTTTACTTGAGATATCAAATTGATATGGTTATAGAGAAATATCTGTTGATACAGTTGAAGTCTGTTTACATACAAGTTTGTTTACATACAAGTTTACATACACTTAGGTTGGAGTCATTAAAACTAATTTTTCAACCACTCCACAAATTTCTTGTTAACATACTATAGTTTTGGCAAGTCGGTTAGGACATCTACTTTTTCCAACAATTGTTTACAGACAGATTATTTCACTTATAATTCACTGTATCACAACTCCAGTGGGTCAGAAGTTTACATACACTAAGTTGACTGTGCCTTTAAACAGCTTGGAAAATTCCTGAAAATTATGTCATGGCTTTAGAAGCATCTGATAGGCTAATTGACATAATTTGAGTCAATTGGAGGTGTACCTGTGGATGTATTTCAAGGCCTACCTTCAAACTCAGTGCCTCTTTGCTTGACATCATGGGAAAATCAAAAGAAATCAACCAAGACCTCAGAAAAAAATTGTAGACCTCCACAAGTCTGGTTCATCCTTGGGAGCAATTTCCAAATGCCTAAAGGTACCACGTTCATCTGTACAAACAATAGTACGCAAGTATAAACACCATGGGACCACGCAGCCGTCATACCGCTCAGGAAGGAGACGCGTTCTGTCTCCTAGAGATGAACGTACTTTGGTGCGAAAAGTGCAAATCAATCCCAGAAACAGGTACAAAAGTATCTATATCCACAGTAAAATGAGTCCTATATCCACATAACCTGAAAGGTCGCCCAGCAAGGAAGAAGCCACTGCTCCAAAACTGCCAAAGCCAGACTACGGTTTGCAAATGCACATGGGGACAAAGATCGTACTTTTTGGAGAAATGTCCTCTGGTCTGATGAAACAAAAATAGACCTGTTTGGCCATAATGACCATCGTTATGTTTGGAGGAAAAAGGGGGATGCTTGCAAGCTGAAGAACACCATCCCAACCGTGAAGCACGGCGGTGACAGCATCATGTTGTGGGGGTGCTTTGCTGCAGGAGGGACTGGTGTACTTCACAAAATAGATGGCATCATGACGATGGAAAATTATGTGGATATATTGAAGCAACATCTCAAGACATCAGTCAGGAAGTTAAAGCTTGGTCACAAATGGGTCTTCCAAATGGAAAATGACCCCAAGCATACTTCCAAAGTTGTGGCAAAATGGCTTAAGGACAACAAAGTCAAGTTATTGGAGTGGCCATCACAAAGTCCTGACCTCAATCCTATAGCAGAACTGAAAAAGCATGTGCAAGCAAGGAGGCCTACAAACCTGACTCAGTTACACCAGCTCTGTCAGGAGGAATGGGCCAAAATTCACCCAACTTATTGTGGGAAGCTTGTGGAAGGCTACCCGAAACGTTTGACCCAAGTTAAACAATTTAAAGGCAATGCTACCAAATACTGAGTGTATGTAAACTTCTTACACACTGGGAATGTGATGAAAGAAATAAAAGCTGAATTAAATCATTATCTCTACTATTATTCTGACATTTCACATTCTTAAAATAAAGTGGTGATCCTAACTGACCTAAGATATGGAATTTTTACTAGGATTAAATGTCAGGAATTGTGAAAAACTGAGTATAAATGTAGTTGGCTAAAGTGTATGTAAACTTCCAACTTCAACTGTATATGGGTACCGAGGTAACAAGAGTTCAGACTTTGCCTCACAGGAAGTCTACCTGTCCAGGCTCACCCTGTGGTTAAATGACACATGCTCATCTGTGGTAATGGCAGCTACAGTGCCTTCAGAAAGCATTCACACCCTTGAGTTTTTCCACATTTTGTTGTGTTACAGCCTGAATATAAATGGATTAAGTTGAGATTTTGTGTCACGGGCCTACACACAATACCCCATAATGTCAAAGTGGAATATATATATTTTTAAATGTTTACAATTTAATTAAAAATGAAAAGTTGAAATGTCTTGAGTCAATAAGTATTCAACTTCTTTGTTATGGCAAGCCTAAATAAGTTCAGGAGTAAAAATGTGCTTAACAAGTCACATAATAAGTTGCATGAACTCACTCTGTGTGCAATAATAGTGTTTAACATGATTTTTGAATGACTACCTCATCTCTGTACAAAACATTAGGAACGCACCCCTTTTCCCCCCCGGAACAGCCTCAATTCGTCGGGGCATGAACTCTACAAGGTGTCGAAAGCATTCCACCGGGATACTGGCTCATGTTGACTCCAATGCTTCCCACTCATGTATGACGAGTTGTGCATTCTTTTATAGGTCCTTGGGCACCAATGTTGTACTGGACTGTCAATTGACTAACTGTAGCCCGTCTGTTGCTCTGCACAATTTGTGTCACAGCCTCCTTTGTCCCGTCATCAATGACCACTGGCCTGCCGTTGACTGGAAGTCCTTTAGGTGGTGGACTATTCTAGATACACACGGGAAACTGTTGAGCATGAAAAACCCAACAGCGTTGCATTTCTTGACACACCCAAACCGGTGCGCCTGGCACCTACTACCATAACCTGTTCAAAGGCACTTAAATATTTTGTCTTGCCAATTCACTCTCTAAATGGCACACACACACATTCCATGTCTCAATTGTCGCAATGCATAAAAATCCTTCTTTAACCTGTCTCCTCCATCTACACTGATTGAAGTGGATTTACCAGTTAATCAATAAGGGACCATTCACCTGGATTCCCCTGGTCAGTCTATGTCATGGAAAGAGCAGGTATTCCTAATGTTTTGTACACTCAGTGTATACTTGTAGTAAGTGGTGATATAATAATAACGCTTTATGAGAGGGACATGTAGGTGTTATTGCTCCACCAACCAGTAAGAGGACTGTCTCTGAATGCCAAACACAAGGAGAGCAACACAAAGGTGCATGAACGCGTTCACAACAGAGACACACAGTGTCCTGAGGGTAACTCTATCCCCGTCCTGCTCTCCCTCTGCCTCAGTGTAATCAGTAATCATTTTAAGAGCGGGATTGGCTCCAAGCAGCCCAGTCTGGTGCATTAGGACTGTTCCATCAGTCAAGACAATGCATGGCCGATAATGTTTTCTGAATACTAATTCTAGACTGACAGTTTGGGACACAGACAGAAGCCAGACAGAACTATGATGTCACCTTATGGACAGTTTGGCACAAGGGCTTTCGTTACACAGGTTAATGTTTCCATCAGACACACTTCTGGGGACAGAGACAAGCCAGACAGATCTGTGATAAAGTTACCTTGATGATAGTTGGTGACACAAGTTTTTGAAAACAACCACCAGAATGGACGTACTTAACTACATGTAGACACTCCTCATTAATAACACGAGCAATGGTAATGTTTTATTGCAATAATTATTATTTCACACACACATACGATTTGTTTCACACAAGGGCTTTCAGTCAACTTCCTGAATTGACAAAATTGAAATGGAATTGACAACAACCCTGCTAGCTTATATACTACATCCAGAGTCAATCAATCCCACAGGGCATCAAATCATCCCTACTGCATCTGCCTCCTTTATCAATAGGTCCCCATGCAAAGAATCAACTGTGAATACAGATGTTTAGATAACAGATTAAATTACTTTTAGATGACAGTAGAAATAGGAGACGTCCCGCCCACCGATGGGTGCCCAGCCCTTTATGGTAAGTTATAGTCCTACTTGGCAACGTTTCTCTGTTGTGTGACTCAGCAGAATAGAGGAGGAACCACTGCATTGGCACACGACCTATACCCATAACATTAACCACAGAGTGGTCTCAATACCCATATCAATATCAATTTAGAGTGGTCCTCTATCAGAAATAACGAGGCATATGAAGAGTGTTTATAATGTAAAGCATACACAGCACACTAATTAAGCCAAAAAAAGCAAGAAATGTCAATACCAACATAGACAGGTAAGAAATAGACAGACATAAAAAGTGTTTATAATGTTATCAATCACCTTCCGTGGTTTAGATGGGTCCAGTCTCTCCCAGGGTTCAGGGTTTGTGCTTTTATTTCAACTGAAAGAAAGTTAGTGAAATTATTAAAACAGAATATATCTCTGCCTGCTATGCCAGGGTTTGTCTTTATCAAAATATAAAGTTAAAGGGGCAGGCCTGTCAGAGACTGATAAACAAATGTGGAAATCAGCATGGGGCTACAGTTAAAGCGAGATCATACCAGGTTAGTACTTCAAGTTTCTAATCATACCCATTACTAGAAACACAATGAAATAGTCAGACAAGGAAATATAATGCGCATGCAATAACAAAAAATGCGGATTCCCCAGACCCAGATTAAATCTTACCCTGGACTAAAAATACTAATTTGAGAATCTCCACAAAAATGCTTTGTACAGTACTAGGTTTATTTGGGTCCAGGAAATCAGCCCTAAAAATGTACAGCAAATACATGATAAAATACATAAAATCTCACATGACATCATTCTTTGTAAATAGGAAGTAGAGGGAGGCACAGGTGACTCCTACAGCAGCCAATGCCACAAAGCCAATCAGAGGATCAGCTGGGGGAGAGAAACATGTAGCTGTCAGGATAAGGACCTTATACTCTTATACGTGGATTGCATGGTTGGTCTTAACACCATTTGAGAATTGGGGTCTACATATTTTAATTCAGGAAGCAAGGGAAATGGAATTCCCATAAATAAATACAACTTAAATGATTTATTTGGAATTTAATTTAAACTATTGAAGGGAATAACCTTGCTAGGATAGGAAGAATGAATAACCTTCATCAGAAACCATAGAAACACTGATCCAAAACAAGAAATAGAGAGAAACTCCCCTCTTTCCTCTTCCTCAGCATCTGAATAAATCCATACTACATTTTAATTTTCAAATTCCCTTCAGGTATTTAAAAGAAAACACATAGCATTGTTTTAAATGATTGAGTCGAATATTAATTTGGTAAAAAGTATTATTCTGTCTAGCAAATATTTTTCTGTGTAGGTCCATCCTATAAGGCAACAGGTCTATACAGTAGATGCTGTCTGTCTCACCTGCTGCCGCCAGAGTCCCAAGGTCCTTGTGAGCAGAGCATCCTGATCATCTATTGAAGTAGGCTACTATCCGACCAGAGGTGATACGACTTGTAAAGCACGTAGATATATTCGCTATCGAAATCCTTCACAGTGTTTCAATTGAGCCGGCGGTTGATCAACTTTCCTCTGTGAGTGTGAGCGCATCGCCCCCGGTGGTTTCAAATGTTCAAGGTGAAAATGCCAAGTGCATTTCTGTTGCATGTTTTCTGAGCACCTCGAAAGCAGAGAACTCTTTCAAGTAAATATAATTGCTAGAACCATTTTGATAGAAAATAAAATGTGTTTAAATTGATGGAATGTAAAGAGACTATTATTTAGGGAAAATAAATATGTTTAGAAAACTTTTCTATTTTGTTTCTTGTGACACCTGGTGGTTACCTGTATTGAACCAGCAAATGAATATGGTGCAGTCAGTCATTGATAGACACCAAGCAAATACATAGTTTTCAACTTCACTGAACAAAAATATAAACGCAACATGTAAAGTGTTGGTCCCATGTTTCATGAGCTGAAATAAAAAATCACAGAAATGTTCTACATGCACAAAAAGCTTATTTATCTCAAACTTTGTGTATAAATTTGTTTACATTCCTGTTTGTGAGCATTTCTCCTTTGCTAAGATAATCCATCCACCTGATAGGTGTGGCATATCAAGAAACTGATTAAACTAGCATGATCATTACACAGGTGCACGTTGTGCTGGGGACAATAAAAGGCCACTTTTTTATCCACCATCACCGACCTCAACCTAATTGAGTTGGACTGCAGAGTGAAGGAAAAGCAGCCAAGTGCTCAGCATATGTGGGAACTCCTTCAAGACTGTTGGAAAATAATTCCAGGTGAAGCTGGTTGAGAGAATGCCAATAGTGTGCAAATCTGTCATCAAGGCAAAGGGTTGCTACTTTGAAGAATCTAAAATCTAAAATATATTTTGATTTGTTTAACACTTTTTTGATTACTACATGATTCCATATGTGTTATTTCATAGTTTTGATGTCTTCATTATTATTCAACAATGTAGAAAATAGAAAAATAAAGAAAACCCTTGAATGAGTAGGTGTGTCCAAACGTTTGCCTGGTACTGTACGTACGTACATACATACATACATACATACATACATACATACATACATACATACATACATACATACATACATAACATAACATAACATAACATAACATAACATAACATAACATAACATAACATATACAGATAAAGAAATACAGAAAAAAAGAACCAGAAGGCATTTGAACCCACTATGGGAGACAAGCCTATACACAATCTATATACTGTACACATGTGCCATTTACCACATATAGAAGCTAAATATTTTTAATTCTAGGTATCCCTTTTTCTTTTATTCCAGGCTTTATCTTAACATTCTGCAAACGGAAATACACAATGGACAAAAAAACATTACAATTGAAAAGAGCAGTAACTACACATTTGGTCAAAATTTAGTTAAAACTGAAATCTGGCTTTGTAGTATCGGTTTATCTTGGGTCAAATTTGCTGTAACTACAAAATCAAAGTAAAAACCAAGGCAAATAGCAGTAAATGAAGTTACTAAGTGCACTCTGGCTTTGTTCCACCATGTTTTCACTGAAGTTACTGTGATTTGCCTTGATATTCTATCGGGCCCTGAGTTCAGGCTATCCCAATCATGACGCCCTTACACACACACACTATGAGAAAGCCAAGAAAATTGGATTAACAAATTTTGATTTTAGATAGTGCACTTTGCTTTTGCATTACCAATATAAACTCAGAAAATAAAGAAACGTCCCCTTTTCAGGACCCTGTCTTTCAAAGATAATTCGTAAAAATCCAAAATAACTTCACAGATCTTCATTTTAAAGGGTTTAAACACGGTTTCCCATGCTTTTTCAATGAACCATAAACAATTAATGAGCATGCACCTGTGGAACGGTTGTTAAGACACTAACAGCTTACAGACGGTAGGCAATTAAGGTCACAGTTATGAAAACTTAGGGCACTAAAGAGGCCTTTCTACTGACTCTGAAAAACACCAAAAAAAAGATGCCCATGGTCCCTGCTCATCTGCGTGAACGTGCCTTAGGCATGCTACAAGGAGGCATGAGGACTGCAGATGTGGCCAGGGCAATAAATTGCAATGTCCGTACTGTGAGAAGCCTAAGACAGTGCTACAGGGAGACAGGACGGACAGCTGATCGTCCTCGCAATGGCAGACCACTTGTAACAACACCTGCACAGGATCGTACATCTGAACATCACACCTGCAGGACAGGTACAGGATGGCAACAACAACTGCCCGAGTTACACCAGGAACGAACAATCCCTCCATCATTGCTCAGACTGTCCACAATAGGCTGAGAGAGGCTGGACTGAGGGTTTGTAGGCCTGTTGTAAGGCAGGTCCTCACCAGACATCACCGGCAACAACGTCGCCTATGGGCACAAACCCACCATCGCTAGACCAGACAGAACTGGCAAAAAGTGCTCTTTACTGACGAGTCGAGGTTTTGTCTCACCAGGGGTGACGGTCGGATTCGCGTTTATCGTCGAAGGAATGAGCGTTACACCGAGGCCTGTACTCTGGAGCGGGATTGATTTGGAGGTGGAGGGTCCATCATGGTCTGGGGCGGTGTGTCACAGCATCATCGGACTGAGCTTGTTGTCATTGCAGGCAATCTCAACGCTGTGTGTTACAGGAAAGACATCGTCCTCCCTCATGTGGTACCCTTCCTGCAGGCTCATCCTGACATGACCCTCCAGCATGACAATGCCACCAGCCATACTGCTCGTTCTGTGCGTGATTTCTTTCAAGACAGGAATTTTAGTGTTCTGCCATGACCAGCGAAGAGCCTGGATCTCAATCCCATTGAGCACGTCTGGGACCTGTTGGATCGGAGGGTGACTGCCATTCCCCCCAGAAATGTCCGGGAACTTGCAGGTGCCTTGGTGGAAGAGTGGGGTAACATCTCACAGCAAGAACTGGCAAATCTGGTGCAGTCCATGAAGAGGAGATGCACTGCAGTATTTAATGCAGCTGGTGGCCACACCAGATACTGACTATTAATTTAGATTTTGACCCCCCCTTTGTTCAGGGAGACATTGTTCAATTTCTGTTCACATGTCTGTGGAACTTGTTCAGTTTATGTCTCAGTTGTTGAATCTTGTTATTTTCATACAAATATTTACACATGTTAAGTTTGCTGAAAATAAACGCAGTTGAATAGTGAGAGGACGTTTCTTTTTTTGATGAGTTTAGTTGTTGAAGGTCATACAAAGGCAGCGTGCAGTATCGGCATTTTAGGGGTCATAGGTCAGATCAGTGGTCATGGTTGTTTTCCTTAAACAATTATTTTATAATAAGATAATACAGTGCCTTCAGAAAGTATTCACACCCCTTGACTTTCTCCACATTTTGTTGTGTTACAGGCTGAATTAAACATTTATAAAATGTATATATTTTTTGTCACTGGCCTACACACATATCATTTTAAAGTGGAATTTTGTTGTATGAAATTTTTACAAATGAATAAAACATGAAAAGCTGAAATTTGCTAAACAATTCACATAATAAGTTGCATGGACTCTAGTGTAATAGTATAATAGTGTTAAACATGATTTTCTGTACCCTACACATACAATTATCTGTAAGGTCCCGAGCACTGAATTTCAAAAACAGATACAACCACAAATACCAGGTAGGTTTTCCAATGCCTCGCAAATAAGGACACCTATTGGTAGAGAGGTAAAAATGATAAAAAGCAGATATTGAATATCCGTTTGGGCATGGGGAAGTTATTAATTTACATTTTAATTCAGGCTGTAACACAACAAAACGTTGCTTAAGTCAAGGGGTGTGAATACTTTCTGAAGGAACTATCAGTGCATTATTATAGTACAATATATTTAGCTGGAAGGACCACCTTTTTGTTATTAAAGCAATTTTTCTGATGGTGGCATTGTCATCCTACAGCCATTGCTTTAGATTGGATCACACAGGCACACACTCCTCATTAATCATTAATAACACGAGCCATGCCCATTTTCAATTGCAATAACTTATTTCACCCTCACACATACATTATGTTTCACAAACAAATAGCTTTGGTCACACTTATAGTCAGCTATAGTGCAGTACAAATGTACTGCAGGTTCAGAGAATCTAGTCTGTGTAGAAATGATTCCGCTCGACTGATGGAAGGGGAGGCAGGCAACTTGGTGGGCTCCCAATCAGGATGGAGGGGGAGGGGAAAGGGAGAGGGTGGAGAGAGAGAGAGCGAGAGAGAGAGAGAAAGAGAGGCGCACTTGCGAGATCACTTGGTCATGCTCTTCACCTGTTCCAGTTCTTCAATCGGCCTCCGCTTCTGGTTGATAGTGACCAGCTTCAGAATAGGAACAACAGCAACACTTACAACAACAAGCACCACTACTGATCACATTTTACTACAAATACTAACCATGGTTGGGGTCAATTCCATTTACATTTGGTCAATTCACAATGCAAAGTGACATTTTTCCTCATTGCTTGATTAGAATGTCAGTTTCCTGAATTGACTGAATTGAAATGGAATTGATACCAACCCTGTTAGCTTCCAGTGTTGGGGAGAACTGAACTACATGTACTTTGTCTATTTAGATTTCTTTATTAAGTAGATAACAACTGTTTTACCATGTAGTGGTGTAGCTGACTACTGGAACTACACACTACTTCTTTACCATGTAGTGGTGTAGCTGACTACTGGAACTACAAACTACTTCTTTACCATGTAGTGGTGTAGCTGACTACTGGAACTACACACTACTTCTTTACCATGTAGTGGTGTAGCTGACTACTGGAACTACACACTACTTCTTTACCATGTAGTGGTGTAGCTGACTACTGGAACTACAAACTACTTCTTTACCATGTAGTGGTGTAGCTGACTACTGGAACTACAAACTACTTCTTTACCATGTAGTGGTGTAGCTGACTACTGGAACTACACACTACTTCTTTACCATGTAGTGGTGTAGCTGACTACTGGAACTACACACTACTTCTTTACCATGTAGTGGTGTAGCTGACTACTGGAACTACACACTACTTCTTTACCATGTAGTGGTGTAGCTTACTACTGGAACTACACACTACTTCTTTACCATGTAGTGGTGTAGCTGACTACTGGAACTACACACTACTTCTTTACCATGTAGCGGTGTAGCTGACTACTGGAACTACAAACTACTTCTTTACCATGTAGTGGTGTAGCTAACTACTGGAACTACAAACTACTTCTTTACCATGTAGTGGTGTAGCTGACTACTGGAACTACACACTACTTCTTTACCATGTAGTGGTGTAACTGACTACTGGAACTACAAACTACTTCTTTACCATGTAGTGGTGTAGCTGACTACTGGAACTACACACTACTTCTTTACCATGTAGTGGTGTAACTGACTACTGGAACTACACACTACTTCTTTACCATGTAGTGGTGTAACTGACTACTGGAACTACACACTACTTCTTTACCATGTAGTGGTGTAGCTGACTACTGGAACTACACACTACTTCTTTACCATGTAGTGGTGTAGCTGACTACTGGAACTACAAACTACTTCTTTACCATGTAGTGGTGTAGCTGACTACTGGAACTACACACTACTTCTTTACCATGTAGTGGTGTAGCTGACTACTGGAACTACACACTACTTCTTTACCATGTAGCGGTGTAGCTGACTACTGGAACTACAAACTACTTCTTTACCATGTAGTGGTGTAGCTGACTACTGGAACTACACACTACTTCTTTACCATGTAGTGGTGTAGCTGACTACTGGAACTACACACTACTTCTTTACCATGTAGTGGTGTAGCTGACTACTGGAACTACACACTACTTCTTTACCATGTAGTGGTGTAGCTGACTACTGGAACTACAAACTACTTCTTTACCATGTAGTGGTGTAGCTGACTACTGGAACTACACACTACTTCTTTACCATGTAGTGGTGTAGCTTACTACTGGAACTACACACTACTTCTTTACCATGTAGTGGTGTAGCTGACTACTGGAACTACACACTACTTCTTTACCATGTAGTGGTGTAGCTGACTACTGGAACTACACACTACTTCTTTACCATGTAGTGGTGTAGCTTACTACTGGAACTACAAACTACTTCTTTACCATGTAGTGGTGTAGCTGACTACTGGAACTACACACTACTTCTTTACCATGTAGTGGTGTAGCTGACTACTGGAACTACACACTACTGCTTTACCATGTAGTGGTGTAGTTAACTACTGGAACTACACACTACTTCTTTACCATGTAGCGGTGTAGCTAACTACTGGAACTACACACTACTTCTTTACCATGTAGCGGTGTAGCTAACTACTGGAACTGCACACTACTTCTTTACCATGTAGTGGTGTAGCTAACTACTGGAACTACACACTACTTCTTTACCATGTAGTGGTGTAGCTGACTACTGGAACTACACACTACTTCTTTACCATGTAGTGGTGTAGCTGACTACTGGAACTACAAACTACTTCTTTACCATGTAGTGGTGTAGTTAACTACTGGAACTACACACTACTTCTTTACCATGTAGTGGTGTAGCTGACTACTGGAACTACACACTACTTCTTTACCATGTAGTGGTGTAGCTAACTACTGGAACTACACACTACTTCTTTACCATGTGGTGATGTAGTTAACTACTGGAACTACACACTACTTCTTTACCATGTAGTGGTGTAGCTGACTACTGGAACTACACACTACTTCTTTACCATGTAGTGGTGTAGCTGACTACTGGAACTACAAACTACTTCTTTACCATGTAGTGGTGTAGCTGACTACTGGAACTACACACTACTTCTTTACCATGTAGTGGTGTAGCTGACTACTGGAACTACACACTACTGCTTTACCATGTAGTGGTGTAGCTGACTACTGGAACTACACACTACTGCTTTACCATGTAGTGGTGTAGTTAACTACTGGAACTACACACTACTTCTTTACCATGTAGTGGTGTAGCTGACTACTGGAACTACAAACTACTTCTTTACCATGTAGTGGTGTAGCTGACTACTGGAACTACACACTACTTCTTTACCATGTAGTGGTGTAGCTGACTACTGGAACTACACACTACTGCTTTACCATGTAGTGGTGTAGCTGACTACTGGAACTACAAACTACTTCTTTACCATGTAGTGGTGTAGCTGACTACTGGAACTACACACTACTTCTTTACCATGTAGTGGTGTAGCTGACTACTGGAACTACACAATACTTCTTTACCATGTAGTGGTGTAGCTTACTACTGGAACTACAAACTACTTCTTTACCATGTAGTGGTGTAGCTGACTACTGGAACTACACACTACTTCTTTACCATGTAGTGGTGTAGCGGACTACTGGAACTGCACACTACTTCTTTACCATGTAGTGGTGTAGCTGACTACTGGAACTGCACACTACTTCTTTACCATGTAGTGGTGTAGCTGACTACTGGAACTACACACTACTTCTTTACCATGTAGTGGTGTAGCTGACTACTGGAACTACACACTACTGCTTTACCATGTGGTGATGTAGCTAACTACTGGAACTACACACTACTTCTTTACCATGTAGTGGTGTAGTTAACTATTGGAACTACACACTACTTCTTTACCATGTAGTGGTGTAGCTGACTACTGGAACTACACACTACTTCTTTACCATGTAGTGGTGTGGCTAAATACTGGAACTACACTACTTCTTTACCATGTAGTGGTGTAGCTGACTACTGGAACTACACACTACTTCTTTACCATGTAGTGGTGTAGCTAACTACTGGAACTACACACTACTTCTTTACCATGTAGCGGTGTAGCTAACTACTGGAGTTACAAACGACTTTATTTGCAGAAAGAAAATTAAATATGGGTGAAGTAAGCAATCATTTCCTTTCATTTTCAGAATAAGACTTACCTAACTCTCACTTGAAACATAATTTTTGTGTTTAATAGGCTAAATTACATACCTATAATTTTCAGATTTACATATGATAATTTTTCACGAAGTAGTTACGATGTAGTGAACTACTTTTTCAACGCAGCTTTAGTTAAGTAAACTATATTTTTCACAGGGGTAGCATTAGAGTAGCTTAACTTCTTTCAGTATGAAGTAATTGGTAGCTTGGTAAACTTTATTTTCAGAGTAGCTTCCCCAACACTGCTAGCTTCTCACTACATCCACAGTCAATGAATCACCCATCATGTAACACTACTGGTGCCTGCCTCCTTCACCAATAGGTACCCATGCAGAGAATAACCTATGAATACAGACGTGTAGATTACAGTTTAAATGACGTTTAGATGACAGTTAAAATGGGATAGATACATCCTGCCCACGATGAGTGAGTTATAGTTATACTTGGCAATGCTGCTCTGTTTGTGTGACTAAGCAGAATAGAGAAGGAACCACTGACACAAATGGCTACTGATGCCAATGCCAACGTAGAGAGGACAGAAATAGACATAGAAATAGTGCTTATAATGTTATAAATCACCTTCTGTGGTTTAGACGAGTCCACTCCCTCCCAGGGTTCAGGGTTTCTAATTTTATTTAAACTGAAAGAAAGTTGAAGACAAATTATTAAAACAGAATATATCCCTGCCTGCTATGCCAGGGTTGGTCTTTTATCAAATGAGAAAGTAAAAGACCGGCAGACCTGTCAGAGACTGATAACCAAATTCCCTTTAGATAAAAGTTTTTTTAAATGTCAGGTTAGTACTTCTAGTTCACATTACTAGAAACAAAACAAATAGCAAGACAAACACATATAATCCATATTAAATGGTATACATCAAATCTCACATGACATCATTCTTTGTAAATAGGAAGTAGAGGGAGGCAAAGATGGCTCCAGCAGTAGACAATACCATGCAGCCGATCAGAGGAATCACCTGGGAGAGAGAAACATGTGGGTGTCAGGATGAGGGCCTTATACTTCTTATAGTAGATAACACGGTTGTTCTTAACTCCTTTTGAGAATTATAGTCCTCATACAGTATTTCAATCCAGGAAGCAAGGGAAATTAAATTCCCATAAATAAATAACCCTGATAGTAAAGACAAGCTTAAATTCTCTATTTGGAATTTCCTTTAAACTCCTGAGGGGAATAACCTTTATCAGAAACCATAGAAACACTGATCCAAAACAAGAAATAGAGAGAAACTCACCTGTTTCCTCTTCCTCATAATCTGAATCAATCCAAACTTCATTTTGTTTTTCAAATTCCATTCGGTATCAATTCTTATTCTGTATAGTAAATCCTTAATCTGTGTAGGTCTATCCTATAAGGCAACAGGTCAATAGATGCTGTCTGTCTCACCTGTTACTGACAGAGTTCCAAGGTGCTTGTGAGCACCGTCTGTCTGACCAGAGGTGATATGAGTTGTAAAGCACGATATGAGTTGTAAAGCACGTAGACAGATGCACATGATCAAGTCTGAGCACATCTCCCCCCTGTGGTTTTAAATATTCAAGGTGAAAATGACATGCATTTATTTGTACACGTTTTCTTAGCATTCAGACAGCAGAGAAATCTTTTAAGTAAATTTATAGCCACTTTGATAGAAAATAAAATGTGCTGAAATTATGTATGGAATGTAAATAAAATACATTTAAAAAACCTTATATTTGTTTATTGTGATACCTGGTAAGTTACCTGTATTGCACCAGCAAAGTGATACTGATAGACTGTGATAGATGCCAAGCAGAGACACAGGTTTCAACTGTGTTTATCTACCGTTTTGTTTGGAATTTGTATCAATATATCATTTCATTTATCATTTTTAATGGATCACTTTTGTGCCATTTTTGTTTGTTTGCCTTTGCCCTCATTATCACATTGGAATCAAAAGTGGAACCATAATGGGGGAGGACGGGGTCATAGTAATGGCTGGAACAGAATGAATTGAATGGTATCAAACACATGGTTTTCATGTGTTTGATAACACTCCATTCCAGACATTATTATGAGCCTTCCACCGCTCACCAGCCTCCTGTGCATTATTTTCTGTTTGGCCATAATGACCATCGTTACATTTGGAGGAAAAAGGGGGAGGCTTGCAAGCCGAAGAACACTACCCCAACCGTGAAGCACGGGGGTGGCAGCATCATGTTGTGGGGGTGCCTTGCTGCAGGAGGGACTGGTGTACTTCACTAAATAGATGGCATCATGCCGATGGAAAATTCTATATTGAAGCAACATCTCAAGACATCCGCCAGGAAGTTAAAGCTTGGTCACAAATGGGTCTTCCAAATGGACAATGACCCCAAGCATACTTCCAAAGTTGTGGCAAAATGGCTTAAGGACTACAAAGTCAAGGTATTGGAGTGGCCATCACAAAGCCCTGACCTCAATCCTATAGAAAATTTGTGGGAAGAACTGAAAAAGCATGTGCGAGCAAGTAGGCCTACAAAACTGACTCAGTTACACCAGCCTTGTCAGGAGGAATGGGCCAAAATTCACCCAACTTATTGTGGGAAGTTTGTGAAAGGCTACCCAAAACGTTTGACCCAAGTTAAACAATTTAAAGGCAATGCTACCAAATACTAATTGAGTGTATGTAAACTTCTGACCCACTGGGAATGTGATGAAAGAAATAAAAGCTGAAATAAATAATTCTCTCTACTATCATTCTGACATTTCACATTCTTAAAATAAAGTGGTGATCCTAACTGACCTAAGACAGGGAATTTTTATTAGGATTAAATGTCAGGAATTGAGAAAAACTGAGTTTAAATGTATTTGGCTAAGGTGTATGTAAACTTCCGACTTCAACTGTATATATCGTATTTTATACCATCTACTGCACCTTGCCTATGCCGCTCGGCCATCGCTCATCCATTTACTTATATGTACATATTCTCATTTACCCCTTTAGATTTGTGTGTATTAGGTAGTTGTTTGGGAATTCTTAGATTACGTGTTAGATTTGTGTGTATTAGGTAGTTGTTTGGGAATTGTTAGATTACTTGTTAGATATTACTGCACTGTCAGAACTAGAAGCACAAGCATTTCGCTACACTCGCATTAACATATGCTTACCATGTGTATGTGACCAATACATTTTTATTTTATTTTATCTTCAGGTCGGAGAAGTCAGAGCTCTAGTGTTGCGTTGAAGACAATTCAGAAACTCGGAACCTCTGAGTTAAAATTAACCTAAGTTATTTGTGTAGAGCTTCCTTGGTTGATTCTGAAATTTCCCAAGTGGGAAACTTGGGCCTCAACTTTCTACAACAAGTTTCCAAGTTGAAAATGTCTGAGTTTTTGAGTTCCATGTTGTCTTAAACATGGCATTAGATGATGCCCGAATTTCCAACTTGTAATTGTTGGATGACCGTTCAAAACAATGTTTCTCAGTCGGAGCTTGTTTTGTCCAAGTTCCGAGTTCCCTTGAATGCACCATTACATTTGGTCTATGGGGAACATAACCTTATTGAGTTTTCATGGGCTCCCGAGTGGCGCAGCAGTCTAAGGCACTGCATCTCAGTGCTAGAGGCGTCACTACAGACCCTGGTTTGATTCCAGGCTGTATCACAACTGGCCGTGATTGGGAGTCCCATAGGGCAGCGCACAATTGGCCCAGCGTCACCCGTGTTAGGTTTTGGCCGTGGTAGGCCATCATTTGAAATAAGAATTTGTTCTTAACTGACTAGGTAAATAAAGGTTAAATATATATATATATTTTTAAATACAGTTGGATGAAGCATGAATGGCGTTGGAAGTTTTTCGATAACCCTCTCCAGCGGGGCTTCCTGCTGTAACTTCAAAGGCAGGCCTTTCTAGCACATAGCAGGATCGGTAAGTTTGTCAGTTTACATAGATAAACATTAAGATTTAGCTCTTGCATTTCGGGTTCCTTAATATGTTTTGTTCATTGTCGAGTTAGGTAGGTCTACAGGTGTAGGATATTCATTTGACCTGTATTGTCGCAGCAAAATAATCCTGCAGCAACAGGATTTGAACGTTTGGTCCATAATGTTGCTTGATTGGTGGTTAAGTTATTAGCTGGTCAAAATGAGGCTACATGAAAAGTAGGAAACTGTTAATATAACCTCAGTAATTTATGTAAATCCCGAAGCTCATACGCATTGCGCAGGAAAATTCTCAGCATCAAAAGAGTGATCAAATTAAGATCCTACATCTGCATAGCCTACAGTACATGCACATTTCAAGTGTCTCTAACTGTACGAACTCTGAAGTATACAGTTATCTCAGAATATTATCTGTCCAGCTTTGTGGCATAGGCTATCCCTGGCGTAATGCACGGCCAGCAAACCAGTCAATTAAATGTTAGTCTGTGTACACCTTAATACTGTGATGTGGCATAAGCATGCCTATACACTGCTGTGTGATGTGCTGGAGTTGTTATAAGCAGTACATTTTGGAACAGCTCAGCTGTTGTGATGTTGTTTGTTGATCAATGCTCTGTTTTGGACTGTTTGATCAACATTCACAGTAGAAGTGTGTAGGCTTTTTTGTGTGTGTTGGGTTGTGTATAATGTGTGTCCGTTCAGGTAGTTACTTTAATTTGTGTTATCATGTTCGGCCATTTGTACTTCTGTTGTCTATTTCAGTGCTTCTTAAACCTCTCCTCAGGGACCCCCAGACGTTTCAATTTCTTTTGTCGTTCTGAACTAGCTCACCTGATTCAACTAGTCAAGGACTTGATGATTAGTTGACAAGCTGAATCAGGTTTGCTGGCTCTGAAATAGATCAAATACATGGAACGGCTGGGGGTCCCCGAGGAGAGGTTTGAGAACCACTGGTCTATTTGATGCACAATACTATAGTATATTTTTGAGGTCCTTATAGTGCTCTGACAGGGCTTACTTTTACCCATAATCACCACCAGAGAGAGACAAATACCTTGGTATAGAGAGAATGATAGATATGGTCTGTGGCAAGACGACTAGGGATGGACATTTTTATTTATTTATTTTATTTAACCTTTATTTAACTAGGCAAGTCAGTTAAGAACAAATTCTTATTTACAATGACGGCCCACCCCGGCCAAACCCTAACCCAGACGACGCTGGACCAATAGGGCGCTGCCCTATGGAACTCCCAATCACGGCCGGTTGTGATACAGCCTGGAATCAAACCAGGGTCTGTAGTGACGCCTCTAGCATTGAGATGCAGTGCCTTAGACAGCTATGCCACTCGGAAGCCCATACATTCATACAGCTAAAATCAAATCAAATTGTATTTGTCACATGCGCCGAATACAACAGCTATATTGTATTTGTCACACACCTTACAGTGAAATGGTTACATACAAGAACATTGCTACTAGTAATAACATTGTTACACGTTACAGTACAGAACCCACACAGGTTAATAGGATAATCACTTTGAACAGTCACTTTTGAAAGAGATAACTTGTTAAAAGATGGAACAGAGCATCTACCACTGTTGACACGTTGGCTCGTCCATGAAAGGATCTGTAGTCACATATTGTGTATCCAGTGAATTACTATGAATGTCTTGGTATTGCCAGCTATTTCTGATTTATGAGTTATGTTAGATTGGTCTATGTGTTTCATAGATCAGTATTCAAGTAGTGTTGTCAGTTTGCGGACCTACCGTCAACCTGTGTGTCTGACTCATGTCCCCATCTCAATTGATTGGGGTTATAATTGAGCGATGAGACAAAAGAAAGAGATCTGTTTCAATACTCAGACAATTTAACCAGGGGTGGACAGATCACAAGGGCAGGAAGAGCGAGAGACGAACCTGAATGCCTCATTAGGCAAAATGTCTCAAGGCCTCCAAAGGCTCATTAAATTTGTTTAAAAACCTGTTCTATTTTGTCCTCATATTATGAAATGGTCATGTAGTGTTCCATAGTTAGAAGTGTGACATTTGATAGAAAAAGGTAGAAAGTACCACCTAAAAAAATAGTTTAATTAAAAGTACAGGATTCTGATTAAATACATTTCACAGTTGTGAAACTGGTAGAGGATTTTCATTCACACCACTTTATGTCGGGGACATTGAGGGAATTTTCAAAAGAGATAATATCAAAGTCTAAATTAAACTATAACAAATTAAATGAGTGACATTATTATTGTTATTTTATTGTTACCTTTTTGTATTGTATTTTTTACTCTAATATATTTAGTAAATATTTTCTTAACTCTATTTTCCTAAAACGGCATTGTTGGTTAAGGGCTTGTAAGTAAGCATTTCACGGTAAGGTCTACTACACCTGTTGTATTCGGCGCATCTGACAAATAAAATTGGATTTGATATGATTCAACATACCAGTAGTAAAATGAGTCAGAAATTATAAGACAAGGCAAGGCCACTATTCAATATACACCAATCTAGTTGTTAATTAGATTATTTATTTAACAGGACAATGCGTCATTAGTAATTTTTCGACACATTTGTTCATAGTCCATGGGCAGTACCAATATGTTGCCTGAACGACAGCATGACAGTATGTTGTAATTAAGGACCCGAGCTACAGGCCTAGCGGTAATATTTTAGAACACAGAATCCCAAGTTTGGTTGATTAGGACCTTATGACTTCAAATGAGTCACCATAGACTTAAACAGACCATTCTCCTGATTGCCCAATGGGCTATTGAATTACTGACAGGGCTGTCTAGATTAAAACGCTTTCTGTCTTTCTACATGTCAGGAAGCCAGCAGAGTTGGGTCTTTGCACTTGGCCTCAATCAATCTCAGGTAAAATGATAAGCTGTGGTTTATCTCGCCCAGGTCACTGGGATGAAAATAGGTCATCGATTCCCTTGTTGGCCACGGTAGATTGCAAACAGCCTCTCTGCCCTAGTGCCCTCCTGAACATTGAGGACATTTCAAGCCAATCAAAGAGTGAGATCTTCTGTGGCTGACCATGACGGTTGTAGGGGGAGGAGGTGTATTAGGATGCAAGGGGAGCATTCATTGTGCTACAGGCAGATTCAGAAGACTTTGTAACTTCCTGCTGAAAGAAAGCAGGGCTAAAACATACAGTTTTACATACAGTTTTTACATACAGTAGGAGACAGAAAATTATATCCTGATATCAGAATAACTCCTTTTTGGTGACACTAGTAACAACAATAAATGTAGGCCTATTAACATATTGTTGCACAATAGTTTAGTAATTGTATAGCAATTGAGTTGAGCGTTTTTTAAATCACACAAGATGAATAGAGATCATAATTACAGTGTCACTACACAAGCATTTGTCTGTAAACGGGAGGGGGTGTATAGCTCGAGGGGGGAAAGAGACATAAGGATGACTGAGACTGTGTTAGAGTGTGTGTAGTGTGTGTGTGTGTGTGTGTGTGTGTGTGTGTGTGTGTGTGTGTGTGTGTGTGTGTGTGTGTGTGTGTGTGTGTGTGTGTGTGTGTGCGCACAGGTTGTTTTTTTGGCAAAAGGAGTGCGATGAGGCAGGCTGGTGCTCAGCCAGCCAAAATCCTATTGCATTCTCAGAGTTGGAGAGTGGGGGTGTGTGCAGTAATTACTTTGGGGGAGACCGTCGCTGTGCTGGGGTGGAGGGAGCTTGGAGCGCGTAGCTGTGCAGCTTTGTAGCCGTGATCTTTCCATCTCATCTCATCACCTTCGTCTGGCAAATTCCCTCGACGGCTCTGTGAAGCCTGCTGCATTCAGCGCTGTCAGTCTGGGCCGTCAACTCAAAAAAAAATCGATGCCCATCTCGTCCACTTCTATATTTAACCAGGTTCAACGACTCAGGCACTGATAGGGAGCCTCCCTCCTTGCCGCTCCGCTCCCTCTCTCTGAGGTTAGATTAGCAGCAGCTCCAGACTGATCAGGGCAGGATAATACACTCTGCAGCCAGATCAGATCAGGCTGAAGCTCTGAGATGCCTTCTGTTACTAAGCCAATTTGAATTTGAATTATATTGTATGCAGTGGCGACCCGTCATTCAGTGCAGGTGGGGCACCTGTTTGCATGTTATTTTGGCATTAATACGTGTCACATATCAGTTTGCAAACAATGTTAAAAAAAACTAACATTCATTGAGTTAATAAAGCTGCATACACACTTGGTCTCTTTTTTGCTTTCTTGAGTAAGGCAGCTCCAAAATGCAGGTGTTTCAGCCTAGCTCAGTGCTTTCTGTAGTGGTGGGGCAGCCAGCGGAAAATACGGAGTGTAGGGGTTGGTAATGTTCTCTAGTTGTGCCTTGATTGGCTCAGTGTTGGCTCAGCCACTCATGGGGATACTACGTCACTGCAAAATATACGGTAGAGCTCAAAAATTCAAGCCCTTTGGGTGCTGCCATAGAGTTACATTAGAAGTGCCCGTCCAAGAAGGCTCAAGGTCATTGGCCACAGCTAAAATGACGTCAAATCAAATCAAATTTATTTATATAGCCCTTCGTACTTCAGCTGATATCTCAAAGTGCTGTACAGGAACCCAGCCTAAAAACCCAAACAGCAAGCAATGCAGGTGTAGAAGCACGGTGGCTAGGAAAAACTCCCTAGAAGGCCAAAACCTAGGAAGAAACCTAGAGAGGAACCAGGCTATGAGGGGTGGCCAGTCCTCTTCTGGCTGTGCCGGGTGGAGATTATAACAGAACATGGCCAAGATGTTCAAATGTTCATAAATGACCAGCATGGTCAAATAATAATAATCACAGTAGTTGTCGAGGGTGCAGCAAGTCAGCACCTCAGGAGTAAATGTCAGTTGGCTTTTCATAGCCGATCATTAAGAGTATCTCTACCGCGCCTGCGGTCTCTAGAGAGTTGAAAACAGCAGATCTGGGACAGGTAGCACATCCGGTGAACAGGTCAGGGTTCCATAGCCGCAGGCAGAACAGTTGAAACTGGAGCAGCAGCACGGCCAGGTGGACTGGGGACAGCAAGGAGTCATCATGCCAGGTAGTCCTGAGGCATGGTCCTAGGGCTCAGGTCCTCCGAGAGAGAGAAAGAAAGAGAGAAAGAGAGAATTAGAGAGAGCATACTTAAGTTCACACAGGACACCGGATAAGACAGGAGAAGTACTCCAGATATAACAAACTGACCCTAGCCCCCCGACACATAAACTACTGCAGCATAAATACTGGAGGCTGAGACAGGAGGGGTCAGGAGACACTGTGGCCCCATCCGATGATACCCCCGGACAGGGCCAAACAAGAAGGATATAACCCCACCCACTTTGCCAAAGCACAGCCCCCACACCACTAGAGGGATACCTTCAACCACCAACTTACCATCCTGAGACAAGGCCGAGTATAGCCCACAAAGATCTCCGCCACAGCACAACCCAAGGGGGGGGGCGCCAACCCAGACAGGAAGATCACGTCAGTGACTCAACCCACTCAAGTGACGCACCCCTCCTAGGGACGGCATGAAAGAGCACCAGTAAGCCAGTGACTCAGCCCCTGTAATAGGGTTAGAGGCAGAGAATCCCAGTCAAATCACGTTATATCTACAGTAGCTTTGATTTGACTGACATGTCAACATCATACTTTCAAAATCTTAGCTAGCAAGCTAGCAGTCATCATCAGGAATCACGTCGACAATCTACTGGCAAATACTTTTTAATCCTTGTCATATGAAGATAAATAATGAAGAGAAATTATAGATAAAACGTATCAGTGCTCATCAGCCATTGGACATAAACATTACACAAGAAGTTTGACATCGCTAATTCAACAATGAGTGGTTTGGAAGGAATCAGTGGCTAACTGCAAGCATTGCAAAGCAATCACTAGTCTGCTATTCAGTGGAGTGTGTGTGTGGTCCAAGTCTGGGTTTAAGGGTCTCTTTTCCAAGCTTAAAAGGATAAACCTTCAACATTGGCCATGCTGTCAATTCAGCATGACTCCAGCCGCGCACAAAACAACTAGAAACTCGGAACTGGGACATCTCAGACTTCAGTGCGTTCAAGACAACTGGGAACTTGGAAAAAAACAAGCTCAGACTGGGAAAATAAGTTTTGAACGATCATCCAACTTGGAATTGCAAGTCGGGAACTCAGGTCTCTTTCTTGAACTCCGACCTGAAGATCACTGACGTCATCATGATTCGACTTTGTTTTTTTCAGAGTTCCTAGTTACCTTGAAAGCACCATAAATCCAGAGAATGCCAGACTTTGATAACAAAGTTTGATGACAAAATTTGTCCACAAAGGACCGCCGCGCCACATTCCTGTTCAAGTGAGCACAGCACAACAAGGTGAGTCCAAAAATGTCTTGTATGCTGCTGCAATAAATTATGTAATATGCCAGGGAGATATGTATACTGTAGCTAAGAAAGTAATACTAAGTGTATGTTGTGTAGTAAGCTGTTAGTAGCCCATGTGCCTCACCCTAATCATTTGGTCCTTTTTCCCCTCAGAATTTTGCCTACTGTCCTGACGAATTGCCTCTTATCCGCTCGTCGCCCCCTCATGCCATAGTTTGTACATCTCAGTTGTCAGTAGAAACCACATTTGTTTAAGAAAGTCAGCCATATCAGAAATGTTTTTTTTAAAAGGCAATAAATTAGGCTGAATTCTGTTTCACTGCCAGACAAGGCTCTGTTGATAGCCAGGTGTAGCAGCGGTAAGGTGTTGGGACTGTTGTTGGGACTCTGCTGTTGGGACAGCTTTATGTAGGCCCTAACAGTTTGTGGGCACCGTTTATCACTGCTAAAGTGCAATTAATGTATTGTTTAGTGTTGTATTGTGTGCCTTACTGGCATGCCTTACTGGCATGCATCTAAAAACATTTGGTGGACTGGGGACAGCAAGGAGTCATCATGCCAGGTAGTCCTTACTGGCATGCATCTAAAAACATTTGGTGGGAGTTTGCCCCACCAAGATATACTTGCTAAAATCACCACTGATTGTATGGACACTTTACAGTTGTGTAAAAATAATCAACTAAACTATAAGATAATGACAATACAGTTTCCTCCAAAGACACACTTGAGATGTTTGTCAGGACATTTAGAATGAAAGAGCCCAAAAGTCAAACTGTAATAAAGGACTTTATCATTATCAGTCAATGGAACATTTGTCCGTTATAGTCAAATGTGGCATACTGCTCTAATTGCACACGGTAACGTTTGACATTTCCCTCATTAACGTGACCAAGTGTCCTCAGGAAGAATGAAAGCATATGAACAAGGTGGATTTACATCGTACTTTTAACCCTGTCACTAAGCGATGGTGAACCCACCTGGATAAAGGGTGGCTGCTAAATTAATGAGTAACGAATGGGGGAATGAATGAAAAGCGGAGGAACGTGGTGAAGAAGCATATTTGAGACAGGTGGCACAGCCAACTTCATCAAGGGACGAAGCTTTCTCTGGCAAGAGATGGGCCGATAGTCTGCTGTGCTAATTAATCCTTGGCATCATGGAGACGGCAACAGTGTGTGTGTGTGTGTGTGTGTGTGTGTGTGTGTGTGTGTGTGTGTGTGTGTGTGTGTGTGTGTGTGTGTGTGTGTGTGTGTGTGTGTGTGTGTGTGTGTGTGTGTGTGTGTGTGTGTGTGTGTGTGTGTGTGTCAACTAGTTCTCACAGTCTCACGTCAGAATTAGACGTTCATCCATGTTTCTCAAAAATCTAATTTCGAAGTCCAAATGTCACATTTCAAAGTGTTTAAGGTTATGTTTAGGCATTAACTCCGGAATCTTAATGTTAGGCATTAACTCCAAACGTTCAAGGTAAGGGTTAAAGTTCGGGAAAGGCTTAAAAATAATATTTTAAAAAAACGTTCTATTGCTGGTTTTGAACTTGCAACCTTTTGGTATCAGAGGCAGATGCTTCAAACGTGCAATCTTTGGAATCAGAGGCAGATGCTTACGCCAATCCACCATCCCCGTCCACAACGCCCTAGCAAAACCAAAACCTACTTGAAGATAACAGCGCTCACTGTTGCCCCTAGTGGCGCTTTCCACGTCATCTCCCGACGTCCTCAGACATGGATGGACATGGAATACTGACTTGTATGACAGGTGACCTGGCTGGTGTGTGTGTGTGTTTTCACTGGTGTGTGCGTACTGTGTTGCTGGTTGCACTGAAAGCCTGTTGCTATCTGAACATAACACAGGCTTCTTTTTAGTGTCTTTTGTTTGATGAGGCCCTCCACTCTACTTTTGTCAGGCACTTTTTATAGGCTTGGAGTAAGAAAATGAGGGAGGAAATATACTTATTGATTACCAATAAAATTAAAAGATAATGTCTTTGAAACCAGGCAACGGAAATTATGATTTTACAAGTAGGCCTATTTCCGTGTTCACGTGCTAGTCGGAACTATAGGAAACTTAGAAATGTCCGACTTGCTAACTGGTTGTAGTTCTACACGTGCCGCGTTTAACCATTTAGTAAGAGTTTTATAGTTCCGACTAGCACGTGAACACGGCATATGACTGCATTCTTGTGTTAAGGAAGCATCTGGCTCGTTGTCAAAAAATATTTATAATAAAAAAACAGTCTGATAATATAGAATGAATGTTTGAGAATATAACTTCAACTTCTTGTTAGTATTCCGAGGAAGCACCATGTCTCTGTCAATTTTTGAATTGGTTTTCCATGAACAGAGAGTACATTTACCGTGATAGAAAAGTTTTACAAATAACTTCCTCTATGTCCTTGGCTGCACACCCAGTCAGTGCTCCTGCAGGCATTCCCATAATGATACCAATCAGTGAGACACTCCCATCTAACTAATCCCACTCTTTATGTATGATAGTGATTCTCTGTATTTACAAACCACCCAATTGCAACATAGCATCGCTTCTGACTTTTCAGGATCTTGGTGGAGAAAAGTAGGGGTTCTGTGTTACGCTGAATGCTTGAGAGCAAATTACACTAATTAATTTAATCAAATGTGTACAAGGAGGGGATGGAAGTAGACCCCAGTTGTGAGCACTGTTGATCATTGTTCTACCATGCTAAATCAGATGACACCTGTAGGGAGGAACACTTGTCGAGCGTAGCAATTGCATCTTCTAATTGGGAAGACTTCAGCTGGTGCACAGACACAATCAATAGCCCACTGTGAGAGGAAAGTCAAATCCATTCATACACTGCCATGAGCATTACGAAAAGTTTGAGAGTACATTTTGCATTTTTTCACTTTGTTTCAGATCGATTGCAGAAACCAGAGAGTATATCGTAAATAGTCCAAATAGGACAAGAAAATGCTCATATGTAGGCTAACAGCTGTGAAATTATATGAGGTCAACCACATCATTTGGGACTCATTGTGGCTCCTTTAATTCCACAATGGTTAAGTTTGCCCTGTGGCATTTTGGAATGGCTGACACTCTAGGTAACACAATCTGATTGTGTTTATCATGTATGGATTCAGAAAGGTTTATTCTACACTCTTAGAATTTTTGAGTGTAGAACACCCACTCACTTTACATGCCACTGTACACTCTTACACTCACTATCTACAACCTAAAATGGTTCTTTGACTGTCCCCATAGGAGAACCCTTTTTTGTTTGATGTAAAACCCTTTTGGGTTCCATGCAGAACCCTCTCTGGAAAGGGTTTTTCATGAAACCAAAAAAGGTTCTACCTGGAACCAAAAAGGGTAATTCAAAGGATTCTCCATTTTAGGTTCTAGATAGCGAGTGTAAGAGTGTACAGTGGCATGTAAAGTGAGTGGGTGTTGCAGAATCAGCCAACAGCAGGGGGTGCTGTGTCTATTTCAGTCATTACCCAGTATTGGGTTCAGGTGTGATCACTGAGCTGCTTTACTTATGCACTACCCTAATATACAGTGTTGGGGATCTATGTTGACATTAGTCCATGCTGTAGGTAGGTGGTTGTATGTGTATGGCACGAAGGGACGAATTGTCTTCAATTGGACATTCAATCAGTTCTCATTTATCTTCAAGCACCTGTTCAATGGTGAATGCAATTTTCTTTGCAGGAAAAACTTTTTGGAGTACCTATTGGCTTGTTTTATTTAACATGGACCACAACACTGGATTGCACCAATTGTGGCTTGGCTGTGACCTGATATTTTAAGTTATTCAGACAGGTAGACAATCATATTTCATTGTTCATAGATACGATGGGTTCATCAAATGGAACTGTGTAGCTCTTATAGCAATGTCTGGTTGCAGTAATACCATTCACTTCACTGACCATTAATAGGATATACATACATGCTGTAATTCAAGTCCTGGGGAAAATGCAGATTGTGGGATTATTTGTTGTAACTAAAACATATATAAATATAACCCTATATGAATACAACCCTATATGAATATAACTCTATAGGAATATAACCCTATAGAAATACAACCCTATAGAAATATAACCCTATAGTAATATAAACCTATAGGAATATAAACCTATAGGAATATAAACCTATAGGAATATAAACCTATAGAAATATAACCCTATAGAAATATAACCCTATAGAAATATAACCCTATAGTAATATAACCCTATAATAGTATAAACCTATATAAATATAACCCTATAATAGTATAAACCTATATAAATATAACCCTATAGTAATATAACCCTATAGAAATACAACCCTATAGAAATATAACCCTATAGTAATATAAACCTATAGGAATATAAACCTATAGAACTATAACCCTATAGTAATATAAACCTATAGGAATATAAACCTATAGGAATATAAACCTATAGGAATATAAACCTATAGAAATATAACCCTATAGAAATATAACCCTATAGAAATATAACCCTATAGTAATATAACCCTATAATAGTATAAACCTATATAAATATAACCCTATAGTAATATAACCCTATAGAAATATAAACATATAGAAATATAATCCTATGGAAATATAAACCTATAGAAATATAAACATATAGAAATGCAGCAGATATAGTATGCAACCCTGTCTGGATGTAATGAATACTCATGGGAAAAAGGTGTAGATTCACGGGCAGAGTGCGGCAGATGTTTATTAAGCCTTCACAGAAGGCAGGAATTGTGGTCGCAGGCAATGGTCAAACACAGGTAGGCAGTCAAAAACAAACACTACCTCACAACCATACAAACAGAAAGAACTGAACTAAATAGGGAGCTGATGAGACCAGGTGAGAAACAAACGCAGGTGAAATCAATGAACAAAAATGAAAGACAGGGCTACGTTCCAGAACACAACGAAACAGTGCTACGTTCAAGAACACAAAGAAAAAGAACACAAGGTTGACTAAGAAAAGAAAAGCAGAACCTTACACTGGATGGTTGTGGGGAGAGAATATAGCCATTCCTATCAGGAATGGAATTATTTTCTAGCCAACATTATCCAGTTGTTGACTGAGCAAAACTCAAACATTCTCAGTAATTACAGGTTTAGCTTGATACTGGACTCAGCAGCAGCAATTTAAGCAATTCATGTTGTTTGGGCAGCTGGGATGCAACACAGAAAAGACCATTAACAAACCATTAAAAAGTCATAACCACTGTGATCACCACCAGATTGCTGACACACTTGTTTGAGGACCTGGGATAAGGAAGCGTTATTGTGTGATATGTCTTGTCTTATTGTGTGATATGTCTAGCCAATAAGACTCAGCAGCAAGGTTCACTATAGGTCAAAGATGACTAATTAAACTACTGGTATTGAGATATACTGGCCTTGTCCAAATACCTATACCTACAGTATACTTGAGTTATAAATACTGTAGTAGCCAATTTCAACATTTGAGTACGCTTTAAATCAAATAATGTGTATAAACCCTGGATTGCTGATGCTATATATTGGCCAATGAGAGGCTATGAAGGCATTGGTCGCCATATTCCATAGTCCATCTGTAAATAGCCCACCCAATCTACCTACCTCATCCCCATATTGTTTTTATTTGCTTTTCTGCTCTTTTGCACACCAGTATCTCTACTTGCACATCATCATCTGCTCATTTATCACTCCAGTGTTAATCTGCTAAATTGTAATTACTTCGCTACTATGGCCTATTTATTGCCTTACCTCCTCACGCCATTTGCACACACTATATATAGACTTTCTTTTTTTCTATTGTGTTATTGACTGTATGCTTGTTTATTCCATGTGTAACTCTGTGCTGTTGTTTGTGTCGCACTGCTTTGCTTTATCTTGGCCAGGTCGCAGTTGTAAATGAGAACTTGTTCTCAACTAGCTTACCTGGTTAAAAAAAGGTGAAATAAATAAATAAAAATGTAAATATTGGTACTCCTCAGAAGGCGCAGTCATAGGAATGAATGGAATGCTATAGTATTTCACAAAAATGTTTCAAGGACATAATTACATGTATTTAAGTATTTCCTTGTTGTAGTTGGGACAGTAACATTAGCACTCTCTAAAAACTACTTTAAGGAATATGTTTTTATATATTATTCATGTTTATGTCTTATTCACATAATATAATTGTAAAGTATGCATTAAGGTGTCTGTATTAGAATATACTTGTCAAAACGACTGTAGACATTAATAAATGCATTTCTGTAGCTTCATAAATCTTTTTTTACAATGGAGGAGTACCAAAATGGCTATGTGGTGGCTTCCAAACAGCATCCCCCTGTCAGTCATTGTTTAAACGCCAGATGTCAAACTAATTTAGGCCTTTCATTTAGTAGAATTGGCTGCATGCTATTGAGGAAGAGAATCGTCTTTTCAGACACATGTGTGTTTGACAACAACTGACAATCTGCTGGCAGGACAGGCTGTACCAAAACTGAACAATTGGCGGGGAATGCAATTGTGCATTAGATGACACATTCTCAGTATATGTGAGTCCTAGTATGCTGACATGTTTTGCTTACTGCATCATTTTTACTAAACAGTACATTCAAAATAGTGTGTATTACGATTAACAGCCTATACAGTATGCCGTTTTAAAAAGTAGGCAAGACAGATTTTGGACATGACCATTGAGTATCACTTTCTGAATTAATGGGGAAACAAATATACACATGACTCTGGCTGCATTTACTCAGGCACCCCAATTCTGATATGTTTTACCACTAATTGGTCTCTTGACCTATCACCTCAGATCTTTTTCAGAGCTGATCTGATTGGTCCAAAGACCAATTAGTGAAAAAAATATCAGAATTTGGCTGCCTGTGTAAATACAGCTTAATCCTTCTTTGACTGGCATAGTTTAGGATACCTTTGGCTCACCCTGCAGTTGTTTAGCATGCGTTTCACTCGCTGGGCTCATCTGAATCAATATTTGTCAGAAGTTCAGGTTTAATTACAAACTCCCCGAACACACTGCCGAAATTCCACGGATTATCCAATTACCATTTTATTTCCGTGCTGACAAACAAGTGGGCTTCTTTGCGTTCCGCTAATTGCGATAAGAAGTGGAAGCAGCGCTCGGGGGAAAAGGCTACAGGGAGGAATTGTTGAAGAAAGGAGAGACGAAATAGAAAAGAGAATGTGTGGTGTGCCGGCAGCAGTCAGATTTCCTCTAGTTTCATCATGAAACCACAAACTGGATCCCCCAGAAAAAATGGCTGGTGTGTGTGGGCGGGTTGCTACCAACCACAGTGAAGAAGAAAAACATGCTGGTCTTCTATCAAGTTTCCACTTTAACTCAATCACTCACTCCAGACTGCTCCGCTCCACTCTGCTGTCACGGTTCACCTGTCCTTGCAATCACTCAAACTCTCTCAGGCTTTCCCTGACAATCATGTCCGAAATATTGTTTGACAAGCCAGTGTCAACTTTTAACCCTTGATTTTTTTTACGACAACACATTGGCACAAATGTATCAAAATTTTCCTTTGACAATTGATGAAAGGATTCAACACAGTGCTCTTACAGGTGTTAGGGGTCAAAGGTCATGATTGGGTGTGTTTTTTAATTGCTATTTACATACGAAATGAGTAGGAGTTTAGACTTTTTCAACCCCTGCGGTAGCCTTTCAGCATTTAATTTGAGAACACAAGTTTGTCTAGGTGTTGCGAAAACAATGCTTTGGTGTGTGTGTGTGTGTGTCATTTAAATAACAGTGCAGATGAGCAAAAGAAACAGATCGGTACAGAAGGTTGGCTGAATGCATAATTTATTAATCAATTCGCACCATTGAAAATATGAAAACAAATGAAGAACGGCAACAAGACAAAACACAAAAGAGCATTATTTATTACAGCAAAATCGAAGTCTGCCAGGAGATAGATTCTTAAAAGACAGAGATGCATGTATATAAATACAAAGACTTTATATTAATGCATCAACTCAACTCAGGAAAACAGACAGCCACACACAGCCTCAGGCAGTGAATCCATTGGCAGTAATCTATTCCAACACATTCTCCCTGAAAGCTTTGAGGTCTATAGAAAACACTGTCAATAATTGATGCTCCTATCATGTGTTGTGATGTAGATTTATAGTGTGAACATTCATGTACATTAGTGAGGGTGTTGAATTATTACACGTCAGCTATGATGGCAGCTAGAAGTAGGTTTTATGAAGCACATAGAATAACATTTCACACTTTACAATGATTCATCTCAGTATTCTAATGTTCATCCTATTTGGGGTTGGGAACCTGGACGAAACTCACCTCAGTTTAGATGGCTGTAGTGGACCTACCTTAGCTTGAAGTATTCCATCCATTTGTCAGCAGAGAAATGTCATCCCTTTTCTTAAGGATTGCTTGAACAAGGTTGTTTTGGACTATATTTTAGGACCTTCTTTGGCTTTGTTACAGCCTTTAGTACTGGGCCTTTGTTGGTGGGTCTTTGAGAGTTGCCATTCTGTTTAGGCCTATGTGTTTGGCATTTCTGTTTAGAACTAGTTTTTTTTTTTTACCCTTTTTTTCTCCCCAATTTCGTGGTATCCAATTGGTAGTAGTTACAGTCTTGTCTCATCGCTGCAACTCCCGTACGGACTCGGGAGAGGCGAAGGTCAAGAGCCATGCGTCCTCCGAAACACACAACCCAACCAAGCCACACTGCTTCTTGACACAACGCACATCCAACCCGGAAGCCAGCCGCACCAATGTGTCGGAGGAAACACCGTACACCTGGCAACCGTGTCAGGCCCGCCACAGGAGTTGCTAGTGCGCGATGAGACAAGGATATCCCTGCCGGCCAAACCCTCCCTAGCCTGGACGACGCTGGGCCAATTGTGCGTTGTCCCATGGACCTCCCGGTCGCGGCCAACTGCGACAGAGCCTGGGCTCGAACCCAGAATCTCTGGTGGCACAGCTAGCACTGCGATGCAGTGCCTTAGACCACTGCGCCACCCGGGAGGCCCGTTTAGAAGTAACTTAACGGTTGCATGTAGGTCTAGAGTTAGATAGTAAACTCCACCATAACTTCACCGCAGGATATTTGCTTTGTGTGGAAAAGGAAGCCTTGGCTCTACTGGCCTGCACGTTGACCTCTCACCGTGTGTTTAGTGGCTTCTATCCCTACATGAACACATCTACCCTCACGTAGGAATAAAAAGCCATAAGACACAGCAGCAATCTCACAGGAGAAGGAGGAGGAGGAGGGACGGACATCACCTGAAGGAGGGCAAGGAAGAAAAGAGGGGGAGGAGGAGAGGAGAAACCGGTGCTCGGAAACTAGTGGAGGAGGAGAAGAACAGTGGGGCAGCAGGGACGTAGGGACGGGGGGGAGACACACAGACAGGGACATTAAGGGAACTAGCTACTAGCAGGGAACAGTCAACATGGACAAGTGGAGGCTTGGCTGGACCGTGTGTGCATGACTCTGCGTGTAGATTATCAGTAACACTTCCCGTCAGATCTCAAAGTGTAACTCATCTCATCTCCCCTGTTTGCGTGTGAGAAACTGCCTGTTTATGTGTCGGTTTGTCAGGTGATTGACATGTAGATTTCACTGACCATCCTCACTCAGGACCTCTCATGCTCAAACCATTAGGAATGCACCTCGGTTTCCTTCCTCACTTATGTACCACGACTAAGTTATGCCTGCGTGTGGGTTATTGTGCGAGTGTATTCGTGCGTAAGCCAGGCACACGGCAATAAATATGCATGACTGTCTGCCGCTGATATCCTGCTTTGTATGGAAATGAGCTTGTGTAAGTTTAATAATGCAATCCCGGTGGATTGGAAAGCCGACACGTTGCAGAGCGGAATTTTAAACAGGGCTCTCCACCTGTGGGCTCCTCATGGCTGGGATCAGACCTGGCTCTCCGTACAGCAGAGACACCATGAGAGCCTTCCCCTCTGCAGCCCAGGGCTCTGACATGGGGGCCAACGTTAATGAGGGGTACAAGAGAGGGAAGGCCAACTGGATTCTCATTGAAAGCCACTGTCACAACTAGACCGCTGGGTGGAAACAGCAGGACTGAACAACAAGGGACTGGAGTCAAGTTGGTGATGGGAACTGGAGTCATGTGAGGTTGAGTTCGAGCTGGATTGGAGCTTTTAAACTCCTAGGGCATGATGGGATTCTTGGGATTCATGGAGGGTGAGCCCAGCACATCTTGTGACCTGTTTTAGAAAGAGGGGGGATGGGGGGTTACACAATTGCAGGTACAATTATGGACATGGTCAATGCGTAAAGTATTATATAGACTGATAACCTCTGTCACGTTCCTGACCGGTTTTCTGTTATTTTGTATGTGTTTGACGGTCAGGGCGTGAGTTTGGGTGGGTAGTCTATGTTATGTGTTTCTATGTTGGTTAAAGGGTGACCTGATATGGTTCTCAATTAGAGGCAGGTGGTTTTCATTTCCTCTGATTGAGAGCCATATTAAGGTAGGTGTTTTCACATTGTTTGTTGTGGGTGGTTGTCTCCTGTGTCTGTGTATGTTGCGCCACACGGGACTGTCTCGGTTTGTTTGTACGTTCGTTCTTTTGTGTAGTCATTTTCCTGTTCGTGAGTTCTTCGTTGTATGTAAGTTCGCATGTCCAGGTCTGTCTACGTCGTTTGTTATTTTGTTAGTTATTCAAGTATAGTTCGTTTTCGTCTTGTCAAATAAATCATTATGTCATATAACCACGCTGCATTTTGGTCGAATCCCTACTCCTCCTTTTCGGATGAAGAGGAGGAGGAATTCCGTTACAACCTCGCTCTATCTCTATAATAGATGTCTTCAGAAGACATGACTAACCTGTTTGTGAGATGGTGGCACCAGCCGACCCACCTGTTAATTGCTGACATGTTGGTTGCTGAAACAACTTCTTCAAATGATTTTGTGGGGCCCTGAAAGAAGAACGGAGGGATAGATTATTATAATTATTATATAAAATAATATAAATGTAATGCTGTGACAGTTACTATTGTTAATGCCAGCAGTAAAAATTGAGTTATTAGTACTGCCATTAGCGGCACAATTGAAGCATCCTATAAAACCCTATGGACCTCATTTGATAGATGTGCAAAAAATAGGTTCTCTTTTCAAAGTGTCCTATTTTTTTCCTGTCTTAATTTTGTTCCAAATGGTTCAGTGTTACATGGCACACAATGAGCAGTGACATATTTATTGTAAAAAGATCGATTGATCTGCCTCAAACTGGCGCTATTGGAGAGACAGATTGCTCAAACATTTTAGCTCCAATAGCACTACATGACAAATGGGCTATTTACACAACAGATGAATAATGACTCACTCTAACCATTAGAAGTGGACTCTGGAACTACCCCAAACTGCAAAGGCCTTGCCATCTATTAACATGTTGTACATGAATAATTAAACTCCTATAAAGTGCTAATTAACGTGTAATTTATGTACTATCCACAGATTTGATTGGGTTCTGGCTCTGATGGATCTTTGGGTGCGATTTCACAGTGGGAACAGATGTATACTCGTGCTTCTGAGAGAGCTACGGTTGCTAGTGATCATTCCCACCCCACTGAGAAGAAAATAGCCCTCATATATCCCTGTAATCTGCATTAGCACTGGAGCGGGAGCCCCGAGACAGCAGCTAGGAGGATGAGTAATGGGCTACTGCTGTAATGGCTGCCCCTGAGCCACACCCCAAAACCAAACCAAACTGCAAGCAAGAGAAGAGGAGATGTTAGTAGAAGGAAGCTCCCCTCAACACTGTTTCTAATAACCAGCATCTCTCCAGCTATTACGACACGTTTCATGATGATACACCCGTTGAGCTAAAGACCAAAGAACACATCCAAGTCAGAAAACTGCCCTAATACTGTAAGTCCCAAGAAATCATGGAGCAACTCCTCACACAGACGTCTGCACTCAATAATTCAACACAACCAAGACCTGGCCTGAAGACCCCTTCCCAACTTAGCCAATAATTCTCTGAAGAGTCTTTCCCTGCAGCAAGATAGGACAGCCATATCTGATGTTGGAGAAGCCAACGCCAGTATTTCACCCTTGAGGATGAAATAGCCTTCAGAATGTCATGATAAAATGCTCTTAAAAATCAAATCTGGCCTCCCCTGCAATCTTCCATTCAGCTTCTTTCTCGTTCTCTTTCTACCTCTCGTTCTCCATAGCACTCCCACTCCCTTCGACTCCTCGATAAGTGAAAAGATTTTAGAGTAGGCAATAAAAGGCTCATCAGGACAAGCTGAAATGATTTCTTAATACGATGGCTTTTTAATGAGGACTGAACGAGACGGCCGTGTGGCTGATGGCAGGTCCCTCTTTATCTACGAGGGCAGGGCAGGAGGACTGATGGCACTTAAACACTCTGGCTGGCAACCCTCTCCACGGTGAGTGTGTGTGTGTGTGTGTGTGTGTGTGTGTGTGTGTGTGTGTGTGTGTGTGTGTGTGTGTGTGTGTGTGTGTGTGTGTGTGTGTGTGTGTGTGTGTGTGTGCGACTGTGGATCATTGATTGCCCTTTATTCAGCCTACTCCAGTCATAATTTTTTACTCTGAAAACCTGCTTCCTGCATTGTGAGAAGAGAGCCCTGCTATGATATATCTACCATATGATGACAGTGTTATGAAAGACAAAAATATTGCAGTTAAAGCTGCAATATGTAACTTTTTGGGCGACTGGATTAAATTCACATAGAAATGTTAGTTATAGATCTGTCATTTTTGCTTATTTTACTTTTGGTTTTGTACACCAGCTTCAAACAGCTGAAAATACAATATTTTTGGTTATGGAAAATATATTTCACAACGATTTAGATGGTACAATTGTTTTGTCACATAAACTGAAATTAGGCGAACTATTAGAATTTTAGCAACCAGGAAATGGCAGATTGAATTCTACATAGTGCACCTTTACATTTCTCTGCCTGTTGGTGAATGACTCGGCAGAAGTATAGCATTAGGTTACAACTAACATAACCGTACATGCTGCATTGATTCCGACTGGAAAAGTCTAACTTTGTGGAATTATTTTCTACACCATTCTTCTATTCTTCCAGCATTCGTGTATGTCTGTCCTTATTCAACGTTATTTCTTATCCTCTCACATCTCTCTCTTTCTTTCATTTATCTCAGTCTCTCTTTCCTTTGACGGCTCTCATGTTGGATGAGTGGTCAGAGTTGGCTGACTTTGCTATGAAACCTGGAGGTCAGATTAGAACGAAGGCTTCACGAGAGGAAGAAGGGGTGAGGAGTAGCAAGACGGAACGGAGGAGGAGAGAGACCCCCTGCTAGGCAGACAACAAAACGTGTTTGCGAATCGCCCGCGTGGGCGTCCCGCCAAGCCGCCCCCCTCACACAATCAGAGCCTGGTGCGGACACAAGGTCGTTTCAACACCGGCTACGCCTCCCCAATTAGCATGCAGCCCGTGGCGCGGCCTGTCTGGGAGCAAAAACGTGCATGGCGCGTCGCTGCCCTAATGAGCTGCCAGTCAACAAGGAGCAGGCGGCAGGCGCAACGTAAAAACTTTCCCGGAGTGTTTGCGTGTGATCTCAAGGGCGGAAGAGGACACTCTAACCTTGAGAAAACCGTCCAGCCATATACTCTGCAGGTCACCCTGTCAGCTCCCTTGGAGAACAGGTGCTAAACTAGTGCTGCTATTCTACTCCACGACTCTGCCCAAAGGTCCTCAGAACTGTGTGTCTGAACCACTACAGCGCTAGAACTTCCAAAGCTCTGTCAATACTGCTTATACATAGTTGCAAAGGCCCTTTCCAAAGACACAAACTGTCTTTGCATGTTCTGTCCCATTGACAAATAACATTAAATGTCAGTTTTAAACTGAAAGTGACTCCCTGTTGAGAGCCAGCTATACAGCAGTCTTCCTGTTGTCTTTGAATGTGTAATACTTTACATCTTATTTCAGAATACTGTCCTTCAGCAGTTTATCAGTCTGCATCAAGTGATGATGTGGTCTACACAGAGTAACAGCAATAACACATTCAGGCCAAGTACACCGGAAAGCCTCTGTAACTGGGTCTGTCGCTAAGAGACGTTATTTACACACAAAGGACAATATTTAGACCTGAGCCATCTCTCTCTGTGCTGAGGATCGATGGTAGGAGGCAGTGGGGGATCTTGACTAGATATAGATGTTTTTTGGGGCTAAGTGAGTGTCAGCTTTGCTAGAAGCTCTGTAAACCGTCTGGAGCGTTCATGATTCACTAAACAAACACACCACATAGTCCCCATTATTCAATTCATGTTTTATGTTAGACACCTACTATTTTACAAGCATATAGAGAGCTGAATGCAAAGCTATGGCTTGCAGGCCCACAAAGTGTATGCATTGGTATATTACACTGATATATTTTAGTAAGAGAGGGGATGTAAGGAGGATAATTATCCAACAGAATCTTCTGCTTCCCACACGTTTGTTCCAGATTCATCCTCCACACCAATCTGTCAAGACAATCTGCTCGATTGCCTTGCCCAAAGTGTGATCAAACAGCCTGAACCAGCAGACTTGGAAAGGAAATACAAGGACTAGTTTGATACTCCTTTGAACTCTCAATAGAGCACAGTGTCATTCTCAAACATAATAATTGATTTGTTTATTTGGGCATGAATGACTCAATTCATTAAATAATTTCTTCATCCACCCACTGCAGACGGAGGGATGTTGTAAGATGTACTGGTATCTAATGGGACCATTTCTGATAGGCTGCAGCAGGTTTATAACATGCTGACAGCACTGAAAAACAAGTATAATAACACAACGAGTACAACATTAAGGTGCATGTAAGTTTTATGTACGGTATTATTAAGATGGACATTATGCCATGCTTAATGTACCCTACGAACCAATGCGTCATGCCCTTTACTTCTTCAAATCCTCTGTAACAGTTTCCCATCATTACATAATCACACATCTACATAATGGCACATCTACAATCAAGGCTATGTGAAAGCAAGTCACGCCTCGTAAAGCCCCGACGGAGTTCGCTAACTGTCTTTTTTGTCATTGCATCCGCATAGTGCCGGTCCCTGTCGGCAAAGGGGTGTTCTGTTATTGCTGAGCCAATCACCCTGCTGACTGTTTGCTGGGCCCTATTTCCCTGCCACTAATCTGCCAGCTCCCTGATGCAGCCGCTAAATCAGCTTTCACTCCTGAGCTGCCACCCCATGACGGCGCAGGGAGCATCCCAAGGGCGCCTCGCGGAGCAGCCAGAGCCCAGGGTTTCCATGGAGATGTGAGCGTTAGGACGTGGATGGGCTAATGATGCCGTTATCTCCACTCTAATGGTTCTGGCAAGAGGCCAGGGTTATTAACACCATGAGATGACCCTAACAAGGAGGTCAGCTAATGACGGAGGGCCTCTACTGTCCAAATACACCTGCTGTCTACTACGTGTTTTGCGTGTTTGTGTGAGTGACAAAGAGAGAGCAGTTTTAAGGAATACAGAATGTTGAGGCCTTACAGCTCTCAGAATATATTACAACTCATGTGTTACAAACACAATCATCTTTGATACATGATACATGATACATGTGATACATTTGATACATGTTCCCAAACTCGGTCCTCGGGACCCCAAGCGGGTTCAGTTTTAATGGTATAACACAGGGTATCCCAAACTCGGTCCTTGGGACCCCAAGCGGTTCAGTTTTAATGGTATAACACAGGGTATCCCAAACTCGGTCCTTGGGACTTCAAGGGGTTCCATTTTTTTGTTTGTATTTTTCACCGTACACCTAGTGACCGTGTCAGCGTGCACCGTGCCCGGCCCGCCACAGGAGTCGCTAGTGCGCGATGAGACAAGGATATCCCTGCCGGCCAAACCCTCCCTAACCTGGACGACGCTGGGCCAATTGTGCGCCGTCCCATGGACCTCCCGGTCGCGGCCAGCTGCGACAGAGCCTGGGCTCGAACCCAGAATCTCTAGTGGCACAGCTAGCACTGCGATGCAGTGCCTTAGACCACTGCGCCACCCGGGAGGCCCCCAAGGGGTTCAGTTTTAATGGTATAACACAGGGCATCCCAAACTTGGTCCTTGGGACTTCAAGGGGTGCACGTTTTGGTTTTTGCCATAACACTACACAGCTTGATCAAAGCTTGATGATTAGTTGATCATTTGAATCAGCTGTGTAGTGCTATGGCAAAAACCAAAACGTGCACCCCTTGGGCTCCTGGGGACCAAGTTTGGGATACCCTGTGTTATATTATTAAAACTAAACTAAGGATTACTTTATCTTCAGAACAGAATTTAGTGTCCATTGGGCTGTAACAGTGTGAAATCTTGTTGGTAAGAATTCCTCCACAGGATCGAATGGAGGGCTTCTCTCACCACTTGAGAGGGACAAGCGGTGAGAGATGTAGCTAAGAAGTGAATAAACTCAGAGGAAGGTGGTATGATTAATATGCGAGAAGTTACGGCTAGCACACAGACACACTTAGCCCCCCGTTATCGAGAAGCACAGATGTGCACAGCCACTTCCCAGCCCTCCCCTCATCCACATCCATCAGAGAAATGCACCTTGGGAGATTGAGAGGATGGCACCGGCACCAAGCCCACCATCTGCTGTCATTTAGAGATAAATGACGGCCCAAACCTAGGGGGAGCTCTCCATCCGCCTGTCTGGTTCTGCTGCCAGCCCCCGACGTGGTGACGGATCCGCCCAACCTTCGCTTCCAAAATCGATGTCTGAGACCCTGGCTGTCAGAATGGAGCGCACCTCGGAGAGAAACTCAGCCTGGCTTTGGTTGGCCGAGCACTGTCTTTTCCTCTGGAGGGTGGGCAGCTGGAACAGCTGCACTGCCACTGATGCCACTTTGTAAAGGTACTCACTAATACCTTACAATTGGTCAGGTTAATCAAGCCAACATGATAATATTTTGTGAACTATGCATAAGGAGCACCTTGGGGAACATCATTGCTCCAGGTCTAGGAACATCCTCTGTTCCCTGGGAAAAGAACTAAAGTTCCAGTTAGCTAAGTTCTCACACTGACTCCACTATGCCACTATGTCACCGAGCCACCAAGCCATAGCAGTCTGCTGATGGGAGGTTAGCGTGATTAATTTCATGGATTTGGAAATGAGCCGTGGTGATAAGGCTATCGCTCCCTCATCTGGGGCTGACGGGGGCGTAATTAAACAGATAGCCAAAGATGATGAGGAAACGGTCTGGAAAGCCTGGGGAATATGAGGGCGGAATCGTCGGCTCGTTTACGCAGGCGGATGATTAGATTGGCGCTTAATTGCCGCCTATGCTATTTTTAGGGGATCTGCTCACATGAGGCGTTCCCCCACTCCGTCATCTGAGCGGTCAAGGTCAGCCCACTGCTCCCCTACTCAATTGTTAAGGCTGTGTCAAAGGGATGGGTGGTAGGCGATATTGAGAAAAGGTGCCCACGAATCTCCACCAACCCCCCCCCCCCCCCCCCCCCCCTCATCATGTCTCTGCCGAGATGTCTCTGAGATTGGGGTCAGGAGTGGGTGAACCGCAGCCTAATGGGAAAATCCAGGATGATGGCTTGAAATGGCACGGCGGTGCCCAGTGAACTTAAAGCACCCCCAGGATCAGTTATCTATAGCAGAACTGTGCTCATCAGTGTAGCTTATCGATCTCTGATATCAATCTCTGCTAGAACTGGTTGACCACTCTACCAGTCTCACTAAGAGTCTCTGTATCCCAATACTGCAATGGTCCTAAGCAGAATCACCTGTTTATCTCTCTGAAACCAATGCTCTTTCAGAATGCATATAACAGTATTCCTAGGGTTGTTGAGGCAAGATTTCGTCTGCACTTAGTCTAAGTTGGTTTTTCTTCTAACCTTATCTGATACACAAGTTGTGCATTATCTTGATAGATGTATATTACATATCCTCTTACACTGGTCTGTTCTCTATCTAAACAACCAGATACATTTCAAGACAGGCTGGTGAAATGCTTGCTCTTGCAATAGAGGAAGAGAAAGTACATTATCAAGCTCCTTCGGGATGCATACTCAATGGAACTTTAGCTACCTCCGGTGCTGAACCACACCTTTCTGCAAGCCAGAGAACAGAAGAAAAAGTAACTTGGGAATTGGAGCCACACAATAGCACTTATTTGCAAATTGAACAGTTCCTATAGTGTTGCAGCAAACAGAAGGTTTGGGTGGTATTACTGAAAGAAAACAGTTTGATAAATTGTCCCCTGGCTAGATCAATATCATAGCCTGATTGTTGCGCCATAGCATCGAAGACCGCGAGACAGAGATGGATAACTGGATAACGGCATAGATGCCATTGTGTATTTCTCACAAAAGCTATTGGATGAGAGCTTCCTGAGCAAAAAGTCATCAGTGAAGGCTATTGGGTGAGGTGATTTCATACATACAGACACATGACACGATTGGAGGGTGCGAGTCTTTCGAGAAACAGAGAGGACGATTGGATGAGACAGATGTGAAAACGTGCTGTAGACGTCTGTCTCATGCTCACGCAGTCTGCCTGAACGGCCATGGTGTCTGTGTTGCATGCCGTTCTCCAAAAGGCTCTGCGAAACGCTAAAGCCGTCCATAAAACCATAATCCCGGCTCTGCAGACACAGAAGACAATAGAGCTTTATCGCTTTGGGTGACACTCTCTGTGTGTTTCCCAGCATCCTCCGGGCTTATCGCGCCACGGCACCCAGCATATCGTCCCATTATCCCAAGCACCGGGGCAGTCCTTAGAGCTGGAGAATGAGCCGACTTGTCAGACAGCAGTACAAAGAGAATCTGTAGCCATGGATTAGAGCGATAGAGATAGATAGATACAGGGAGGGAGAGAGCGATGCAGGGAGGGAGAGAGAGAGATGCAGGGAGGGAGAGGCAGGGAGGGAGAGAGAGAAAGTCAGAGGGAGAGAGGTGCCTAGAGAGAAAATGAAAAGGATGTTGAAGGCGAGTTCTACCTTATACCTGTCGTGGAAATTCTACACAGGGACAATCACATACCATTTGCAGTCGTTCAGTGAACTCTGGGCTGACCAACTGAATTGTTGCTAAAGGTAGCAACAATCTTTAATCAATCAAAAAAACAAGCAAGCATTCAATCAATCAAACAGGATGAAAGAGAAAACACTTTATTTGTGCAGTAAGGTGTGATTGCAGGAAACACCTCCTCTCCCGTCCACAATCACTCACACACACCCGGACGCCAACTCTCGTAGAATCCCAATATCACCAAAAAGCTATATGGTGCAGACGAGCACGCACGCCATCCCAAGATCCCACACTTCATTGCGTGCCCAGCCAACCTTGACTGGAGTAAATCGATGCAGGATAATAGCCAGCAGACGCCTCCTCCCTCCATCCCACCCGCCGGTTTTATCAGCACTGCAGATCATTCCGCTTATCAGACTGGGCCAGTAATAACCCTCCCATATAGCGTCTGTTGTGATCCCTGACAGCTTGGCTCTGCTCTGTGTGGTGACAGTATGTATATGTTAAGCTCACTCTCCTGTTCTGTCTGCCGTGTGTCAGACTCCTTTCAGTTTGGGGCTGTTCTGTTTGATGTATTTTCAGGTATCTGAGATGTTTGTGTCTGTGAATGACAAAAAAAAGCCCTGCACAAGGTTAATGCTACACAGTCTCATGCTCTCTATTTTCAACAATGACATGGGGTTGGGTTTGGATGCCCAGTTGGCTACAATTACAATTATAAAATGCTCGGAACATATCAAATTCTTGGCGTATCTCTCTTTAACTCCACTATTAACATTATGCATCATTCAAATGTGAGAACATTTCTTTGAGTGACAGTTAAGGCATTTCCAATTACCAAACACAGGGTTTTTTCTGTGGAATTAAAAGTGAACAAATCAATTATGGGGATTTGTTAAGATGTGAAGAGGGAAAGGAGGTAGAGTAGAAAAGACAGAGAGTCAAAGGTCAATATCGCAAAGTTTTGTGATATTAGAATTAAAAATAAAGAAAATGTCTAGTGTGGAGAACCAGTCAGCTCTGTCAAACGAACCATTTCAAAAAATGTTAAAGACACTTCTTAAAACAAAATACGGTAGTGGGAAAGAAAGGGAATTCAGATATTTCAAAGAGCTGTCAAAAAGCAAGGTTTGCTCAGGTGATGATGATCTGTCAGCAGAGTATTGATCAGAATTATGATCAAAGACGGCATCCTTTCACCTTACCAGTGGGAAGCAAAATCCCAACTGAAGGTCTTATCTATGATGGAGAGCACGGTTGGTGAGTTAAAAAAAATAAAGAATTGTCATTTTTAGCAGACACTTTTATCCAGAGCGACTTATAGGAGAAATTAGGGTTAAGTGCCTTGCTCAAGGGCACATCGGCATATTTTTCACCTAGGCTGCTCCGACATTCAAACCAGCGACCTTTCGGTTCCTGACCCAACCCTCGTAACCGCTAGGCTACCTGATGTCCGATCTCATGGTGTCTCAAAGCTCTAACATTTCTTGCTATCCTCATTCCATTCCCTGGCCGGAGCTCTGTGTAAAACATTTCAAATGCACCCTTCCTTTTCCTTTCCCTGAGGTAATCACTGCTAGGCATGACTAGATTGGTGTAGCAAACACCACTATCTCCTGACAGGACGGGGACTAAATAAATATCAAAAGACTTAAAAATAGTAAAATATCACGTCGAAAGAAAATTGTACTATGAATCAACTGAAAGTCTAAACACATGTTAAATGAAGCCTACAACATATAAATGTAAAAGAAATTCAATCACTCTTCAGCTGTTTAGTAAGTAAATTCCACTGCAGCCGGGCTAGATGTAAGGTAAACCTATCCGAGGCTGGTGTTGATGCAGAGTTAATATTGAAGCAGCTGCAACTCTCAGTGAGGCGGCCATTAAGATGGGGAGGGTGATCGAGGGGGTTCTCCAGAGAGAAGGTATCTAATGAAGGAACATCGCTCCTCGACATCTGCCTCCCCCCATCCCCGTTTACACCCCTCCCTCTGCCGCAGCAACCCCATCGCCTCCATCTCTTCCTCTCCCTGTTAGCTATGTTTGTTTTCAGACGTTTTTCGTGGGGGGTCTGGAGAGAATGAAGGAGGGGTGCCCCCCCAACACCTTCTCCCCAGGGCTGCTCATAAACCCACCATCCATCTCCATTATGCCCCAGAAAATGCTGTTTGTCACTTTGCGGGGAAAAAATAATCAATATGTCTTGTGGGGGCAGCGAGCGCATTAGAGGAAGCAAATTGATGTCTCTCGCCCCAGCGCGCCTCTCCAGCACACTGCACCCCAACTAATGGGAAACCTCACAGGTCTGGCAGACAGTGTGTGTGTGTGTGTGTGTGTGTGTGTGTGTGTGTGTGTGTGTGTGTGTGTGTGTGTGTGTGTGTGTGTGTGTGTGTGTGTGTGTGTGTGTGTGTGTGTGTGTGTGTGTGTGTGTGTGTGTGTGTGTGTGTGTGTGTGCACGTGACTGAATAATTGAGTGAGCTGGCCATAGGGAACCGGTAAGTAATGCATTTGGCCAATGGGTTTGGCAGTGTGGCTATATAACTGTATCTCTGTATGTATGTGGCTCCTTCTTCCCTAAGCCTTAGCTCTACTAGCCATCTGGTACCAGGTCTCTGGGCATGTCTCTCTGTCTCAGGGCCTCCACGGAGCACCTTAAAGACCACCTCCCAGACTGACACTACACTGTCAGGGCCAAGAAACCCCCTCCCCTGATTGGTGCCTTGCAGACAGGAGTGACTCCCACTCACGTCTCATCACCATGTTCCTAGAGAGCTCACACAGCAGAACCCATGTGGTCTTAGCTCAGGTGGTCGGAATCACAAAGGTCCAAGTAGAGCCTGCCAACATCTTTTAGAATCTATCATAATAAGTCTCTCTCCTCTTCCTGGAAGGGTGATGGTGGTTTCAGTCAGCCTAAGACACTTGTCTTTAATAGCCCCAACCCTGGGTAGGTTGAGACAAGGTATGTGGTTGGGTGTCTCAAAGATAAAGATTGGTCGCAAAATGAGAAAAGACACACACACACACACACACACACACACACACACACACACACACACACACACACACACACACACACACACACACACACACACACACACACACACACACACACACACACACACACACACACACACAGAGAGAGAGAGAATCATTCTCAGAATCTGTCAGAGCTCAGAAGGCTATGTGTCTCATTCCAAGCTCTGGATGGGGGCTGGCACCACAGGATATTATATTATTCATCTATTCGCTGTTGAGGGCTTCAGGGCCTGTCAATCACAATTTACCTGGGCTGTCCACACACTCCCACTCCCGCCAGCTCCCGCTAGCTCCCCCCTGCTCAGACACACACACACACACACACACACACACACACACACACACACACACACACACACACACACACACACACACACACACACACACACACACACACACACACACACACACACACACACACACACACACACACACACCTCTATTTTACACATTTCCCTTAGTTGTAGTCCTTGATCCAAGCAAGGTGATCTAGAGATTATATCCGCCTTACAATACAAACCTGGTTGCTTTCGAGCAGCCAGCAAACAAATTCATCACACAGACTCACAAAGGGTTGACATTGCAAGGTCTTTTGGGAGGCATGTAATAGAGAGGAAATATAATTTTGTATATTTATGAAGCATTCTCTTGAGTATTTACCATTATAAATGGAATATTTTAAATGTTTTAAGCACCATATTATCCAATGACTTTCAGAGATTAGACAATTAACAACTTTACTTGATTAGAATATCTAATTTCATGCAGCAACAAGAACACAATTCAAAGTTGAATATTTTAAAACTTTACAATGTATGCATGCACACATCTCTACTGAAAAATATGTTTTTTTTAAGTAAGCACAGATCCACCAGGAAAAGGTGGATACTTAGGCTGTGTTTACACAGGCAGACAAATTCTGATATTTTTTACACTAATTGGTCTTTTGACCAATAACATCAGATCTTTTCACATCAGATATTTTTCAGAGCTGATCTGATTTGTCAAAAGACAAATTAATGATTAAAAGATAAGAATTGGTTGCCTGGCTAAACACAGCCTAATCAAACATTCTTCACAGTTAAAATGAGTTAAGATGATGCAGTAGGTGGATATATACAGACTAATGGTTTCAGTATTGATGCACACAGACACACACATGATGACACACCTATGGTAGAGCTGAATCGTCCTCGTGGCCTGTTCTGCTCCAGTCGATGTCAGTCTGTACCACACACCGTCCATAGTAGAATATGAACATCAGTCTACCTGCATAACAAAAACAGAAGAGACCCATTATCAAAGACAGTAAGACATCTCTTATCTTTATCATAAAAGCTGCATACTGTACAATCCCTTCCATGTAAATTCAGAACACGTTATCTAGCAAGTGCTATTATCCTACCATCTATCTCAAAGGGAGGATGCGAGCCGATTTGGATCTCATTCTCTGGTTGCTGCTGACAGCATGTTTGCATGGCCATTTGTCTGCCTGTCCCTCCCTGACTGGCAATATGTTAAGACTGTCATAGAAACCTGTGCCTGATTGATGATGACAGCATGTTTGGTTTCTCGTCTGTCGTTTTGTTCATTGCTGATGATGATTAATGACAAACAGTTGACTGTCATGACATATTTAAGATCATAAACTGGGTGGTTCGAGTCCTGAATGCTGATTGGCTGACAGCCGTGGTATATCAGATAGTATACCACGGGTATGACAAAACATTTATTTTTACTGCTCTAATTATGTTGGTAACCAGTTTAGAATAGAAATAAAGCACCTCAGGGGTTTGTGGTATATGTCCAACATACCACGGCTAAGGGTTGTGTCCAGGCACTGCGTTGCGTCGTTCCTAAGAACAACCCATAGCCGTGGTATATTGGCCATATACCACACCCCCTCGGGCCTTATTGCTTAAATAGACACTGATGATGATTAGGAGAAGTTCTCACTGGCTGCAAATCCAGGATCAGCTTGTGTATCAGTAACTGCTAGATTGTGTATAAGCTGTAACTAAGTACAATGTAAGTATTATAGCAATTTGCAATATGCATTAGTTTGCAAGTAATGTATAATAAATGATGTGCAGATCAGTTCCAGTGGTAGAGCAGGTGCAAATTGGTTTCAGTGAAAGAGACATGGCAGTGTATGTATGGGTTTAGGTGAAAGAGACATTATCATTCTAGTATACAATATAAAAAGCTTCTCTCATGTCAAGTCATTTTTATGATATCCCCATAATCATTTCCGTTCTGATTGAATAAGGAGCAATGTTTGGCAAAGGTGCCATTTTCAAGAAGAAACATTTTGTTCACATCACAGACAGAATGAGATCGAGACGCCGTAGGGTAAATCTGAGCTTTGGCTGATGCCGACAGTGAAACTATGGCAATTAGAAAAACAGTGTGTGAGTTGGCTGGTGCATGCACCGCTGGGCACAAATGAGTCTAGCAGCCCGGGTGACACAGGCAGGCTGTAGCGCAGCCGCCTAAGACACGCCTAAGACTCCCATTGTACCACGGCTAATCCATTTCCACTCTAACAAGCTGCTGCCTCCGACTGAGTCATCCAACTAGTCGTTTCTCTCCCGTCTGTTGGTCCTCGTTCTGGTCCAAACTCAAGCTGTACTGGGATCTGTGTGACGCTAACATGATGGCTCGGTTACAAAAGGCAAAGTCACTCCCAGGGACATAGTTACTGGTTCAGGGACTGTCCACGTTTATTGTTAAGTTCAATGAAAAGCTTTAAGACTGGTGGTGATGATGATCGTAACACCTCAACAAATGTGGGTGTAATATTCAAAGCAGAGCAATACATGGACCATGCACAGACTCAATAATAGTACGTTTGAACCAATACCAGCGCAGTGAACATTCTTTATATGACTGAAATATCCAAACGCGCATTTCTCCAGCATAAGAAGAACATACTCTGTACCTCAGCAGGGAGGCGTTTGATGCTGACAGGTGGCAAATCAACTACAGTGCATCCTCAGCCGTTCTGACACATGGCAGTATCAAGTACCCTGCAGTCAATGTGAGATGATGGGAGTTTCTCTCTAACCAGTCGAGTTTGAGCATCAAAGCAGCCACAGCAAGCCGCATATATTGTACAGAGAATTAAAACTGCCCTTTCAACTTGTAACTCCCTGGAGAGACCATGGAGAAGATATTAGCACATCTCCAGTCTGGTATCATGAATGGGATCATGCTCTTCATCACTTATGACATGTAACCCCATTTATAAAAAAAATGTAAACACTGCCACAAAATCTATTCTCTACAATTCATTTTGGTGATGGAGTGGATTTTGTACAGACAATCTGGTCATAATCGGTAGACCTACTGTCCAAGTTAGTAGTTCCTTTTCACATCGTTTAATAATTCAAATGATTGTGACAAATACCTATCTGGATGTTAGTCCAAACAGAGGCAGATTTTTTAGCAATAGCATTACCTCCCATGAATGCTTTTCCCTCACTAGAGACAATAAAACTAGCAGAAATTGTCCCCCTCTAGGTCATGGGGGCTCTAAAGCTGGTTTAAACAGTCCAGAGCACAGGGGCTCCCAACGCCAGGTAGTGGCTTGCAGAGACCTTACAAGGACTCACAGAAAGGAGACATGGGGCTCTCCTAATGAAGCCCTTAGAGACACACAGGAGTGACATACATGTACTGCCTTTAAAAGGTCCCATCGAGACTGGAGGTTGGTCCTCCACTTTTTTTCTCTCTCAACTATTCTATTTTTATCTGCCTCTAGCCTTCCCCCGCTATAGGCCCGTGACTCTGGAAATTAGAAGAAAGTGTTTATTACATTTTAAAAATCATGGAGGTCCTATTTCAAAGAAAAATGTGTTTTGGCCAATTTCGGCCTGTCTGTCTAAGCTGGTCCCACTTTACAATAAGTGTCCCTCAGACCATGTTGAGTGTAATTACGATTGTGAGTTAATTTGTAAATCCTTGAAATAGGATCCATGATGCAAACAGGTATTAATGTGTAACAATGTATAACTAAACTGTAGCTGTCTATAAAACGACCATGTAAATAAATAGTTTGTTTGATTGTGGTTTATTGTCTTAAAAAGTCAGCAGTAGACATTGGTTCAACTACTTGTTTTGTTATTTAAATACTTATTTTCTGTGTGTTTGAGTATTTACAGATAATGTGACCCGAATCCACTACTTCTATTGAAGTATTTTTAAGTATTTTCAAAGACTTATTTAAAATACTATTTTTAAAATACTTGGGTTAAATGCATGGGAGTGTAGTTGAGTTAGTCTATTTGAGTATTTACAAATACATTCCATTATTCAACTACTTTTCAAATAAAAATATCTAAATACTTACTTCCAGAGGTCTTTGAAAGTAATTGAAATACACTAAATAGTATTTAAACGCAGGTCTGGTCACCAACAGACCAACATGCTTCTGAAATACCAAAAGATGACCAAGTGAGAGTCCTCCACATCACACATAACATCAACAGTCACCACATCTCACATAACATCAACAGTCACCACATCTCACATAACATCAACAGTCACCACATCTCACATAACATCAACAGTCACCACATCTCACATAACATCAACAGTCACCACATCTCACATAACATCAACAGTCACCACATCTCACATAACATCAACAGTCACCACATCACACATAACATCAACAGTCACCACATCTCACATAACATCAACAGTCACCACGTCTCACATAACATCAACAGTCACCACGTCTCACATAACATCAACAGTCACCACATCACACATAACATCAACAGTCACCACATCTCACATAACATCAACAGTCACCACATCTCACATAACATCAACAGTCACCACATCTCACATAACATCAACAGTCACCACATCTCACATAACATCAACAGTCACCACGTCTCACATAACATCAACAGTCACCACATCTCACATAACATCAACAGTCACCACATCTCACATAACATCAACAGTCACCACATCTCACATAACATCAACAGTCACCACGTCTCACATAACATCAACAGTCACCACATCACACATAACATCAACAGTCACCACATCACACATAAGATCAACAGTCACCATGTCTCACATAACATCAACAGTCACCACATCTCACATAACATCAACAGTCACCACATCTCACATAACATCAACAGTCACCACATCTCACATAACATCAACAGTCACCACATCTCACATAACATCAACAGTCACCACATCACACATAACATCAACAGTCACCACATCTCACATAACATCAACAGTCACCACATCTCACATAGCATCAACAGTCACCACGTCTCACATAACATCAACAGTCACCACATCTCACATAAGATCAACAGTCACCATGTCTCACATAACATCAACAGTCACCACATCTCACATAACATCAACAGTCACCACATCTCACATAACATCAACAGTCACCACATCTCACATAACATCAACAGTCACCACATCTCACATAACATCAACAGTCACCACATCACACATAACATCAACAGTCACCACATCTCACATAACATCAACAGTCACCACATCTCACATAGCATCAACAGTCACCACGTCTCACATAACATCAACAGTCACCACATCTCACATAACATCAACAGTCACCACATCTCACATAACATCAACAGTCACCACATCTCACATAACATCAACAGTCACCACGTCTCACATAACATCAACAGTCACCACATCTCACATAACATCAACAGTCACCACATCACACATAAGATCAACAGTCACCATGTCTCACATAACATCAACAGTCACCACATCTCACATAACATCAACAGTCACCACATCACACATAACATCAACAGTCACCACGTCTCACATAACATCAACAGTCACCACATCTCACATAACATCAACAGTCACCACATCACACATAACATCAACAGTCACCACATCACACATAACATCAACAGTCACCACATCTCACATAACATCAACAGTCACCACATCACACATAACATCAACAGTCACCACATCTCACATAACATCAACAGTCACCACATCACACATAACATCAACAGTCATAGGCTACGCTACACCATCAGCTATTGTTTGCTTTCGATGCAGTGCCCCCTCCACCCACTCCCTGCCGGGGTGTTGTGATATGAGATTATAGATTAACAGGCTGTTCAAAGTGACTGCTACTTGCGACTTTTCTGATTGGCAGAGGGAAAATCAACAAAATAAACCTCCAGCCAAGGACAAGGCACGTCAATAACTGCCAACCTCGGCTTAGAGGAGCTTATAACAGGGTCTCATTTCCTACGTTAAAACAACGAGCCTGGAGACCGGCTCAGTGCAAACAACAGAACAAGAAGCCAAATCCCACTCACCTTCATTTTGAACACGTACAGTTGGTGTTTTGAGCCACAGCAAATATTAGCATCACAACTAGTGGTATGCTATCTGACTGTTTCGCTGTCGTTTGGTTTCCAGAAGCCTCTCTTAACAAAAGCAGAATAGACAAAGAATGTACTATTTTATGTGTATGATATATATTTTTAAAGTAACAGCCTAGAATGTGTGTCAATGTTTAGATAAATCTGGACACGTCCTTTTGATGTCTGATGCAATCTGGTATAGCCTGGCAGTAACAGCAGTATGCCGTTGGTAAGTTATGACTATGTATGCTACAGTATACACTATAAAAGCAAACTCGAGATGTGCTGACATTATGTGGTCACCAAACACTTGGGATATTGCAAATATCAACGTCGGTGTTCTACTTGTGTAGTATCCTGGTGGCAAGCTCTTCCTGTGTGCTATACTGGTAGTTAACATAGGGTAGAGAGGCTACGCAGTGTGGTTTTGGCTATAGCACCTCGCCAGCTCTAACCTAGTTCTGCCTCTGGTAGAGTTGTTTCTCTGGTCCCCCACACATTGTGGAAGGATGAGTTTCCCTCAGTGGTAATGTGTGCAGTGAAGCCTCCATCTGGGGAGCGTAGACTTCTATTAGAGCCATAAATCATGTTAGTGGGAGAGGATGGTGGACAGGGAGAGGTGGAGGGTGGACACGGGGAGGTGGAGGGGGGCTCAGGGTCGTAAATCTCATTACCTGAGACTGTTGCTCCCCGTTCTCAATCACTCCCATTATCAGCTGACCTTGACCAGCAGTGCAGACACTCACACTCAATCAGGCCTCGGGGAGATGTATGCTTGTGTGCGTTGTGCGTGTGTTGTGTGTGTGTGTGTAGTGAGAAAATGTCAGAAACCTCTTTACTTTTTCCACATTTTGTTGTGTTACAATGTGGGATTATAATGGATTTAGCTGTCCATTTTTTGTCACTAATGTCAAAGTGGAATGAAAAATAAAACACTAATATACTGTATCTTGATTAGATGAGTATTCAACCCCATGAGTCAATACAATACATGTAAGAATCGCCTTTGGCAGCGATTACAGCTGTGAGTCTTTCTGAGTAAGTCTCTAAGTCTAAGGGCTTTGCACACCTGGATAGTGCAATATTTGCACATTATTCTTTTAAAAATTCTTCAAGCTCTGTCAAGCTGGTTGTTGATCATTGCTAGACAGCCATTTTCAAGTCTTGCCATAGATTTTCATACCAATTTAAGTCAAAACTGTAACTAGGCCACTCAGCAACATTCAATGTCATCTTGGTAAGCAACCAGTGTATATTTGCCCTTGTGTTTTAGGTTATTGTCCTGTCTGGTGAAAAGCAGACTGAGCCAGGTTTTCCTCTAGAATTTAGCTCTATTCCATTTATTTTTATCATAAAAACACGTCCTAGTCCTTGCCGATGACAAGCATACCCATAACATGATGCAGCCACCACCATGCTTGAAAATATGATGAGTGGTACTCAGTGATGTGTTGTGTTGGATTTACCCCCAAACCTAACACTTTGTATTCATGACAGAAAGTTATTTTTTTTTATTTTTTTTTGCAGTTTTACTTTAGTGCCTTATTGCAAACATGATGCATGTTTTGGAATATGTTTTATTCTGTACATGCTTCCTTCTTTTCAGTCTGTCAATTAGGTTAGTATTGTGTAGTAACTAGAATGTTGTTGATCCATCCTCAGTTTTCTCCTTTCACAGCCATTGTTACTATTTTAAAGTCCCCATTGGCCTCATGGTGAAATCCCTGAGGGGTTTCCTTCCTCTCTGGAATTAGGAAGGACACCTGTATCTTTGTAGTGACTGGGTGTATTGATACACCATCCAAAGTGTAATTAATAACTTCACCACGCTTAAAAGGATATTCAATGTCTGCTTTTTGTTGTTGTTGCCATCTACCAATAGGTGCCCTTCTTTGCGAGGTGTTGGAAAAGCTCCCTGGTCTTTGTGGTTGAATTTTCTGTTTTTCGAGCATTTCTGTTTTTGAAATTCACTGCTCGAATGAGGGAACTTACAGATACTTGTATGTGTGGGGTACAGAGATGAGGTAGTCATTAAAAAATCATGTTAAACACTATTATTGCACACAGAATGAGTCCATGCAACTTAGTATGTGACTAGTTAAGCAAATTGTTACTCCTGAACTTATTTAGGCTTACATAACAAAGGGGTTTAATACTTATTGACTGAAGACACTTCAGCTTTGAATTTTTTACGAATTTGTAAACATTTTGAAAAACATAATTACACTTTGAAATGACAAGGTATTGCGTGTAGACCAGTGATGAAACATCTCAATTTAAATTCAGGCTGTAACACAACAAAATGTGGAAAAAGTGAAGGGGTGTGAATACTTTCTGAAGGCACTGTATATCTGACTAGGTCAGGGTCGTTTAACCTCCATACAATATAACCATTAGTTCCAATGTGTCCATGATATTCGTGATCTCCTTAAGTGCATGAGGGTGATAGTTTGCAGTGTGATTTCCTTTACGTTCCACTGAAGTACTGAAAACCTTTTTTTATAGTCTCTCACCACAACAAAATGTGGAAAAAGTCAAGGCGTTGAATACCCTCTGAAGACACCGTATATTATGTGTGTGGGGGTTCATGTGTTAGAGGAGTCTTGTTGTCATACAGATCAGCTGTTACGATGCTTATAATGTCAGTGGTGCGAATGGATTTGGACATGAACGTGTTCCTTTTCCTGTTGCATTTCAGCTCGTTTAGTTCTTTGATTAATTTTTTGTCTTCGCACTCCAATCTTCTCTATCGTCTCAGCTGACTTTCTCCATCTGTCGTCTTTATTGGACCTCTCTGACCTTTTCTCAGTCTCTGTCCTGTGCTGTTTGCTTTTCTCAGAGTGGAGTTGCAGCTCTGTGGCGTTGCCCTTGGTTTCTCTGTTGTTAGAGCACTCCTGCCATCAATCTAACAGTGGGGAACACTGACCAAATGAATGTCAGGATTCCAAAAAGAGCAGAGAAGCCAGTCTTGTGTTACTTACACACACACACATACACACACACACACACACACACACACACACACACACACACACACACACACACACACACACACACACACACACACACACACACACACACACACACACACACACACACACACACACACACACACACACACACTCACATGCACACCACAGGAGGCTGCTGAAAGGAGGACGGCTCATAATAATGGCTGGAATGGAGTGAATGGCATCAAACGCATGGAAACCGATGTGTTTAATATATTTGATACCATTCCACCACTTCCGCTCCAGCCATTACCACGAGCCCATCCTTCTCAATTAAGTCAACTTCCTGTGACACACACACACACACACACACACACACACACACACACACACACACACACACACACACACACACACACACACACACACACACACACACACACACAAACAGACACTCACATGCACACCACAGGAGGCTGCTGAAAGGAGGACGGCTCATAATAATGGCTGGAATGGAGTGAATGGAATGGCATCAAACGCATGGAAACCGATGTGTTTAATATATTTGATACCATTCCACCACTTCCGCTCCAGCCATTACCACGAGCCCATCCTTCTCAATTAAGTCAACCTCCTGTGACACACACACACACACACACACACACACACACACACACACACACACACACACACACACACACACACACACACACACACACACACACACACACACACACACACACACACACACACACACACCAATCGTTATTCACAAACCAATCTCTCTATTTTTCTCCCCGCTGTTGGCTTCTTGCTACTTCACGTCCTCTTTCAGGCACACGACAATCAATTACCAGGTGGATGCAAACCGCAGTGCAAGTTCACTTAGAATGTTTATGCTATATCAGGGGTGTTGACTGCATTCAGACAGCATACCCTGCAAGCTGTCCACCAACAATGTCATTGGGTATTGAGGCAAAACAACATCAGTCCTAACAATACATCTTGACAAACATTTTTAGTAAACCTGCAGTGCGGTATATGTTTTTGGGGCTTTAGTCACCTACTGTTGAGCGCGCACACACACAAACACACACAGGTCTTGGAACAGGTCTCGTTAAAGACCCCTGCAGGGTCAGAGTGCACCGTTCCCGTGTCACTTAGCCATCCCACAATCCCCTGGGGCCTCAGCACAAATACAACAAATCACTGCACAACGCCTGCTGCCGGCATCCTAATGCCTAGATCTTTACACTTCAAAAACACAATTATGCTAATGCCAGGAATCATTTGCCATTCTGGGTCTGATTTAATTCAACCTTTTAGCGAGGAAAGCTAATTAGAGGGTTTAATTAACATTTGCGAAACAAACCGAGAATGGGGCGGCGAGCCTGTCGATCGTAGAGAGCAACTGGCACTACTGAAGGCGAGAGAGAGAGCGAGAGAGAGGTCTGAAACCCATGCAGATGAGTAGAGGGAGCACTAAGTGAAGGTCTTCCATCCTTCTGCCAGTGAATCAGAGCACTGTCTTGTGATGTCTACTGCTGCAATGGTTTGGTAAATATCACAGTGTGACTCAGCCAACGGCCGTCTCAGTAACACACTACGGGTGACATTTTACACTAGCAGTGCAGTCTGGCCAGTGAGCAACAGGGGGGAAGGAAGCGCAAAACAATACAGCATGGAACAAGTGGTGACATCACACCCACGGAAAGGAGGCATCCCAGTAATGCACTCTAACCCAGGCCAACAGGTGATCACAGATAACCCTGCTTTATAATCCCATTGGGAACATGTCAGTCACACACCTTAATGGAGTGTTAAAGGCCCAACAGTAGTAGCTGTGTAACACATCGGCTGGAGTCATCACAATGACACCCTACGATCCTGGCTGAAGCTAGTCATCAACGAGATTAGGGAATTTGACAGGAGGGAGAATGGCACACCTTTGTATGCAGTGCACTCCACTCAGCCTGGGGCAGGAGAACACTTTCACCTTCGTCTTCATGACACAGAGCAGCTCCTCGTCTCCTCCACCTGGAAGGACAATCATAAAGAATACATTAATGAAGGCTTAACTTCATGCTCTCTCTCTTCACTTTCTCATTTGTTTATGACATGACCAATAGAGGTCTTCAACATCAAACCTAAAACCAACTTGACACTGGCTCAGTGGTACTCTTAGAAAAAAGGGTTCCTAAAGGGTTCTTTGGCTGTCCCCATAGGAGAACCCTTTTGGGTTCCATGTAGAACCCTCTTTGGAAAGGATTCTACATGGAACCCAAAAGGGTTATACCTGTCCCGGAACCAAAAAGGTTCTGTCTAGAACCAAAAAAGGTTATTTAAAGGGTTCTCCTATAGGGACACCTGAATAACTATTTTAGGTTCTAGATAGCACTTTTGTTTCCAAGAGTGTCAGGTGGTGCTCTGTCAACACCACAGCCCAGAGACGAACAACAACAGGAATATCTTCAGCTATGAAGTGAATCACTGTAGCGATTGACTTCAACAGTGTGTCATTTTGATAAGACTTGCTGGGGTCTCGCTATCCGGCGAAACACGGTTTTTATATGAAGTCAATCGCCGGCATTAATCCCCATCTTCAAAGAACTGTGAACATAAAGGCAATGGGAGAAAAAAAATCTCTGATAACTTCAATCGACAGTCTGCACCATGCAACGCTCATTAAAAAAACAATATGAGCCTAGAGGAATAGAACAGCGGCAACAATGGTGGTATACCAGGGTGGTTGGATGTGAGGGCTTTGTAGTGAACCTGATTAGAGGGAAATTGCTTTCTAACGCTCTCAGGGTCTGCCTCCCCGAGTGGCAAAGCTCTTGTCAGCGGTAAAGGTAGAGATTCAGAAACTATTCTGTCAGTCAGAGATACCCAACATGAGGTGATGCTCCTGAACTTGTCTGCTGGAGAACAAAGAACGAGGAGGTTCTGATGATGCCTAACAGGATGATGGGTTAAATGGCTGTTGAAGAGGGGGACTTTGTTTGAGTTTATATCGGCTTGATCGGGTTGATGTTTCACTTGACACCAACGCAGGCAATCCAAGTCACCACGACCATCTGGGAGGTTCCCTCCAATAAGCCTCAACTACTTGACTCGCAAATAACTACAAAATATGCCAGATCCTGGTGGTCTAACATCACTGTCAATTCTTCTGAAAAATAATTTTGGCAACTTGGGCTATCAAGTTAAGTTCAGTTAATTAAGATGCAAGTCAAAATAGTGTTTGGTTGATGTTTGATTGATGTCGTAATTAAACTGAGTGAGCACTCAGACCCGTGTCTGTATTGTATTCGTGTCTTTGCATTCGTTAGACTGTGTCGACTAGGCTCTAGATAGGAGATATGTCAGTGACCGAGCCAGGACAGGAATCCCATGGCAACACTCATCCCACACGATCGATAACCACTGTGACAACCGCCGCATCCGCCTCGCCCTCGGTCGCAGTCCACAGAACAAGCCATCCTGGGGCCTGAGACTGACGATAACAGCCCCGGAGAGGTAGCTTGATTTATGACAGGAGTACCAAGATTGAGGCACCCCCATCCACCACAGTCGCCCCCACAAATGACCTGCCTCCAGTGGGGCTTAGCCTGATGCTCACACCAGTCTCCCCATCTCCACGCTTGTCCACCCTCCAGTGTCTGTCTGTCTGCCATTTAACAAGGCTAATATGCAACATAGCTCAGGTTAAAGTACCTGCCCTGGAGGAGTCTGAGTAATCAAACTGTCATTTTCTGTGTTAGAATGGACGTCACATAGGACAGATAAGAAGACTCCATTTTAAAGGGTAAACAGGAAGGAGGAATTAATATATCCCTCACTTCAATTAACTCGACTGCCCAAGTTAAGGGTGTGTCAGTCTGTCGGCCAAATAGAGCTATTCGCAGATGTTGTCCCATACCTCAGCCCCCACCGCCACCCCCTACCCACCTATCCACGACCCCCCTCTCCTGTTCATCGGTGGAGGTTGATGAGCGATTGAAGACACTCTGCCTCCATCTCTCTCCCAAGCCGTATCAATATTCATGGGGCTGTCGGGCATGTGTGCGCTGCCTGTCTCTTTACCCTTTGATCCCACTGCGAAGGCTGTCGGAAGCCCAGCCGCACCAACAACACAGGCGGTGTTTGAAGTGAGGAGAGAACAGCTGCTCACATTGATCTCCAAACACTCTCTCTCTCTGCAGCACCCCCACACACATATAAAACACATACAAAACACATACGAAACACATACGAACACATACGTTCATTCTCACCCGCGGGCATGCACAGCTATGCATGAAGTAGATTGAGTCTGTGATGAAACATCAAACACAAGTGAACAACCTCTATGTAGACACCCCACTATGCCAAACATAGTAATATAAACAGTACAGCTGTGACAAGTGCCTTGTTAATTTACTCTTCCATCATATTGTCACAAAGAACTAATCAACAAGTCTTTACGGTAACGAATTACCGTAGTTGCGTGGAGTCATTGCTGTATTTAAACACAGTAAAGAAAAAGCAGGAAAACTAGTTGCTCGTAAATCATTTCGGTTTAGTTAATATCAGTGATATTATTCAGATCCACATCTATATATATTATATTATATTTCACTTACTTCTTTATGCCCTTTCAACTTCGTAATATCTAGCAATTAAATGAAATAAAAATGGGAAGAAGTTGGCTTATTTGAACATTAATTGGTTTGAAAGAGTAAATGTACATTTTTATTTGCAGTGATTGGTTATTTTAACTCTCAATAGAGCGCCGACTTGTAGTGCTAAAAAACAGAAATAAGTCACCTCAGGTTCGTTCAGCCAATCCTATGGGGGAAATGAATGAGTAAAGAATAAGGTTTTACGTCAAAAATAAGGTCTGTGGTAAACACAGGCTTAGGAGATCTTCTACGTTTTTTTCTATGAGATAATATCAGTCAGTTAACATGAACTTTATGAATTGTGAAGCCTTTATGTGTTTTTTTTTATTACAAAAATGCAAAAAAAATCTGTGACTTTAGCTGATGAAGATTATCTCATAGAACAAAAACGTATAAGATCTCTTAAGCCTGTGTTAACCACAGACCTTATTTTCAGTGTTCATCCAAAAGCCCTAGAAAAACTTCATTCATTTCCCCATAGGCTTTGACCAACAAGTCATGCCTACAGTTAGAGTTAGTGCCTACAAAAAGATGCCATTACTATTGCTCTCTATTGCAGTCAATTTTGCAGAATTTTCAACCTAGAATTGAAATAGGTCTCTGAGTTCATTTGTAATTCTAACCAACCCAAACTATGATGACAACATCTACAAAAAAACATGAAGATTGAAATAATACATCTATTATAATCCTATTCAATTAAGGTTTATTGTCAAATACAATCTGGAAATCAGGCTAATTAGTAATATCAATACAATCAGTTATTACAGTGCATTAGAATGACATTATCCAGGCCAAGGGGTGTAATCAATATAACCCACTATCAGACATTTATAAACCTGTAAACCTCATTAACTGTAGCCTCTGCATGACTCCATTTTATGTTATACTCAGTACATTCTCATGCTCTCTTTATATCTCGTGTCATACCTCATAACATACACATTGGCAAATTATTGTTATGGACTATGTACATAGAAACATATATTTCACATTGTTGTAACCATTGGTTGTGGTGTTGGTTGGAATTGCTTCACAAAGACTGAACAGAAATAAGAGGTCAATCTAATTTGACAAGCCTAGAAACAAATCAAGGTTTTAGTTGAGAATACCCTATGAGAACACCCTATGAGAACACCCTATGAAAACACCCTATGAAAACACCCTATGAGAGCATCCTATGAGAACACCCTATGAGAACACCCTATGAGAACACCCTATGAAAACACCCTATGAAAACACCCTATGAGAGCATCCTATGAGAGCATCCTATGAGAACACCCTATGAGAGCATCCTATGAGAACACCCTATGAGAACACCCTATGAGAACACCTTATGAGAACACCCTATGAGAACACCCTATGAGAGCATCCTATGAGAACACCCTATGAGAACATCCTATGAGAACACCCTATGAGAACACCCAGTGAGAACACCCTATGAAAACACCCTATGAAAACACCCTATGAGAGCATCCTATGAGAGCATCCTATGAGAACACCCTATGAGAGCATCCTATGAGAACACCCTATGAGAACACCCTATGAGAACACCTTATGAGAACACCCTATGAGAACACCCTATGAGAGCATCCTATGAGAACACCCTATGAGAACATCCTATGAGAACACCCTATGAGAACACCCAGTGAGAACACCCTGTGAGAACACCCTGTGAGAACACCCTATGAGAACACCCTGTGAGAACACCCTGTGAGAACACCCTATGAGAACACCCTATTCCAGTGACCAAATAACCTCAGTAAGTCTAGTTAGTTCGTCAAATTGAATAAGCTAATTATTTCCCCTGGGCCTGGCTCGCTAAAGTAATACGATGCACCATTTTCAGCCTTGTATGTGAAGTTAGATAAATGTCTTACATTCTCAAGAGAAATTCAAGGACAAATCATGGGTCTCGATGCAAAATGGCTCTTTCATTGTTTCTGATAGCACCTTGAGTGTGCTTTGTATGTCAAAACGTATCTTTCACAGGGAGTGCTCACCAAATTGTGGTCACCCATGTAATATTGACTGCACAGTCCCATTCACTCAGAAGCAAAGCAGAGAGCTGTAAAACACATTTGACCTATTCAAAAAGAGGGCATTGCAACAGTGCTATGGTAACCATGCTGGTAGTACTACATATATTTTATCTACGACTGGAAATGCTCATGGAAAACAAGACAAGTGCAAGTTCTTAACAACGCTCTTATCGCAAGAGCGTTGTTAATCCGTTTCCTGGTTAAATTCCAAACCTGGCCCCTCACTCCATCGTGGCCATGTAGCCTGGTCTCCAGTGTCAAATTAGCATAACCACTTCACTGTGACAGTGGATATGTGGTGAGAGTTCTGGCACAAAATGGCTGTCATGCATAACCCAGATGGGTTCTACGATGTGGAGAGTTTCTCCATATGACAAGTCCTGAAGAGCTACTGGGTGTGCAGGCCTGTGTTCCAAGTAGTATGAGTAAATCTGATGATCTCATGAGTTGGACAAATAAGGGCAGGGCAGGGCAAGGCGGGGGAAGGCGGGGCTACAGTAGTATACAAGGTTTACAAAAAATGTGAATACTGTGTTGACCACACTCTTTTTTTTCGGTCTATAATACAGCCTGCTAGGAACGATCGTTTTTCTAGAGATGCTACAGTGAATCATGGGAAACCCTCCAGGGAGGATCCCCCGGAGAACGACAGGAGATAAGAAAGAGTCAGCTCTGAGAAATACACCCCAGCTGGAAGTTAACCCTAAGTACAGACCTAGGATCATGTCACACCCTGGCCTTTGTTATATTGATTTTCTTTATTAGTTTAGTTAGGTCAGGGTGTGACATGGGGGATGTTTGTGTGTTTTGTCTAGTTTAGGGTGTGTGTATTGTTTAGGGGGTTTTGTAGTATGTATGGGGTTGTGTTCAGTGTAGGTGTTCAGGAAAGTCTATGGTTGCCTGATTTGGTTCTCAATCAGAGACAGCTGTTTATTGTTGTCTCTGATTGGGAGCCATATTTAAGGCAGCCATAGGCTTTAGGTGTTTGTGGGTAATTGTCTATGTTGAACGTTAGTAGCGTGTGTGTGCACTTTCGTTTATAGCTTCACGGTCGTTTATTGTTTTTGTTAGTGTGTCAAAGTGTTTCGTTTCGTGTATCATCTTCATTATTAAAAAGATGTATTCATATCCCGCTGCGCCTTGGTCCGCTTATTATGACGATCGTGACAGATCAGCTCTGAGGAATATACCCCAGGTGGAAGTTATGCCTAAATACATGTCTAGGATAATCTCTCCCTACCCCAGTCCTACTCTTTAAACTTACCAATTGATCAGTGTGTTAAAAGCATCTTAACTCATTAATACAATATATGACACTTGGTTTGTTAAGATGTTAAATCGAGAATTACTGAAAAGCTGCTTTCAGATCAGCAGCTGCATCGTCCAATGCTCCCAGAAAGAGAGGTTGGAGATCGATACAGCCAATCTTCAGAATAACGTTAGCCACTTCCTACTGGCGCTAATGAAGAGAGCTGTCTACAGAGAGCGAGGAAAACCTTTCTCAAGGGACCCACAGTTACACAAGATCACATTACGAGAGACGGGCAGTGAAACAGACGTAACAGATTGAGCAAACACACACCTAAATACACACACACATATATACACAGACTACAAACACATACCTAAATACAAACTCGTTACAAACACTCACACAAACATAAGCCACATGTGAGCCTGATACAAAATGACACAAATTCCTATATATGTATATTAAACGTTCCACTGTTTTAGTATACCTCTTAAAGAATTAGATTTTGAATTAGTTTCTCATTATGTTCAAACAGTAACTCATGTGATAAGGCCTTTATAGCACTATATATAATACTCTCCCAAGGCACTGGCATCTTCAGTGCTCTTGTCTCTCTTCTGAACTTCAAATATGTGTATTGATTCCTTTCCGTACAGCTATATTCAACATATTCCTCAGTGTTTACATGACCTTCACAAGACTAATGAGGTGCTTTTGTCCCAGCCTGATCACTAGAAATAGACTTGGATGTGAAAAGGGCCTGAAAGCGTGGATATCTGCCTTCTTCTGCGCTCGCCCAGCAATGGACACAAACTCACCATGTTCAGAGCCGGAGCGCGCTGCTTCAACCACTGCGTCAGTTCACAATGTTCTAGCAGGCCGTGAGAATACTTGATGATAGTTGATGGAAACAGGGCATTGATATTTATTATGTTGTTTTATTCCTGCTCCAAACCATAGCCCTAACCTTAACCACTCAGAAGTAATGCCTAAACTATTAACCTTAGAGTTGTTTCTGTTGTAACTCTGTAACCACACGGAATTAACCCATGTACCCACGCAGAATTAATGCTTACAAAATAGACTTTCATCCATAATACGTTGAATTTCAAAGGGAAACTATGAGATTTGATGTTTTGTCCACCCGCTGAATTACACTGTGCCCTATGATGGCTGTGGGATTGTGTTGGCAAATTATTTGACCGCTTGTAGAACAGTTTCCATAACGACTGATAGAAAGGTATCACGACTATTTAAAATAAGAGTTGCATTTCATATTTCTCACTGTGATATAGGAACTTGAACTACTGCAATATTGCCACAACATGAACAAAATGCTATGACAATTATTATATTTTTTTCACAAAGTACAATCACTGTCCATTTGGAAACCGCCACAAGGATTTTCTTGGACATATAGCTGGAGCTGATGAATACAAATAGAGAATAGAGCTGATGAATAGCGCATACATGTACGTAAATTCATCCACACTTAGGTAGAACAACATGGAAGGATAGCAACCTGGCCGCAGGAGGACGGTTAATGTCAATGAGCTAGCTATGTGAATAGCCTCACTCCGCAAATATGCACATTGGTTAATATTTTTTTTACAAATGTTTTTGTCACTGCTCGACCAACTTTATATGAAATCTATCAATATGTTTGACCTAAGACCACAAAGGAAACAACCACGTGGACTATTTAGTAATATATGTTTAGTATTATATATAGCAGCATTCATCCTGTTCATATTAAAATGTACACAAAATATATCCACCATCACACAGGTTATAAACCAGCAAGCATATCAGTTAGAAGTCAAATCAGTTCTCTCTTGGCTTAGAGATGCAGAGACACCGCTGACGTAATGTTCGAACTTACCATGTCTCTCTTGAACGCAACCCAACACAATAGCTGAAAATGATGCAGACACCAACAAAACCTACTTTAAACCTCCTGTAAAACTCCTGTAAACCACCTGTAAAACCTGTTTCCTTTGTTGTTGAGGTAATGCAGAAAGTACAGACAATCTGCTCTCTTTTATTAGCCGACTCAAATTGTCTCCTAAAAAAGCGCACCTGGCAAACTTTCCTTTATGACACACTTGCACAAGCGGACAAACACACACACACACAAACACACACACACACACACACACAGTTTCTTCACTTGGGTCACTATCAACAGCACATTTTGGGGGTTCATGCAGAAGTAGACATAATAGTTGCACAATACTCCAGGTTGCATAAAGCACCTTCTCTTTCCTACACACACACACACACACACACACACACACACACACACACACACACACACACACACACACACACACACACACACACACACACACACACACACACACACACACACACACACACACACACACACACACACACACACACACATTCCTCGAAACCTGCCATTGACTAGCCTGCTTTGTACTCTGTAGAGTTTGTCACTCCCTTGCTATAGAGCTAAGCACACAAGAGCCAGTCTGATCTGAGCTAAGTGTAGGCAGTCAGGACAGCTGAGGGACACGGTGGGAACACTGCAGAGAGAGGAGAGAGGAGAGAGTAGAGCAGAGAGAGTAGAGCGGAGAGAGTAGAGCGGAGAGAGTAGAGCGGAGAGTAGAGCGGAGAGTAGAGGGGAGAGAGTAGAGGGGAGAGAGTAGGGGAGAGAGTAGAGGGGAGATAGTAGAGAGGAGAGAGTAGAGCGGAGAGAGTAGAGTGGAGAGAGTAGAGCGGAGAGAGTAGAGCAGAGGGGTACATACCTACAAGGCTGTGCCGAGGCTGTGGAGTCGCAGTGGTGAGATTCATCTGGACGAGCAGGACGGATGGATGGATCAGTGCTCCTCAACGGCTCTCAGCTGAAGACTTGACATCCTTTAACGGGAGAGGAGCTGTTTCCTCTCTTCCCTCCCTCTCTCTGACTCGCTCCCCCACTCTCTCTGCCTTACGTCTCGCTCCCTCCCTTCCCCTACTCCCCTCGTTCTCTCCTCCCCTCATTCTACCCCCTCTACATTCCCCCCCTTTTCTAACCCACTCTTTCTCTCTCTCCTACTCTGCCCACCTTTTTCTTTCCTTGTCTCTCTCTCCCTCCCTACACAACACTACTCCTCTCAATCTTTAGAATCGCTTTTATCCCAATGAAATTCTGATGTTCTATGAATATTTGAGGATTATTTAGATGTCCTGAATGGAGGGAGTTGACTAAGTATCACCTGTCAATCTGCGTACGTAGGATGGAACCCCTTTGTCCAAGCCTGAGTGTGTGTGGTTTAGGAACAATGAATTAAGTCTAGAAACAGGTTGAGGTGTGCCGTGAGTGTGAGTGTGAGTGTGAGTGTGAGTGTGAGTGTGAGTGTGAGTGTGAGTGTGTGTGTGTGTGTGTGTGTGTGTGTGTGTGTGTGTGTGTGTGTGTGTGTGTGTGTGTGTGTGTGTGTGTGTGTGGAGGACCTGAGAAGCTGGTCAGTAGTGATCGCTGATCGCCCCATCCTTCAGAATAGCAGAGATGCCGATGAGCTCTTGCCATCATCCGTGAACTCTGCTGTTTAATGCCTATTGATTGTCACGCACAAAAACATGCATTTTTTTTGCCAATGCTCCAATATACTGTGGAAGAGGAAATACAAACATTACACACACAGGTAAGCTTATGGCCACTGTAGCAGTTGAATGGTAGAGTAGTGGAGTGGTCTCTTCACATACACAGAAACACACTCAGAGGATTGAGCTGATGATGGCAGAAAAGGTGAAGTGCTCTCCCTGCCATTATCAGTGCCAGAGGGAGAGCGGGTGAGATCATCCCTGGACTCTGACTGCAGTCGGTGTTCCACCTTCAACCCCCCTCTGTTTTGTGCTCTTCCCTTCACTACGAAAGAGAGCTCTCACACACTGCCTCATCCCCTGTTTCCATAGTGACTCTTTCCCCCTCTCAGGCTCGGCATAATCAAGAGCAAAGGAGTGGGGAGGGGAGTGGAGTGTGGCGGGGGGGGGGCAGAGAGAGTGAAAAAGGAAGAGAGATGAGGGAGGAAGATAGGAAAAGCAGAGGGGAGAGAATGAGTACACAGGCTAGAGAGAAAGAGAAAGAAAGGGGAGGGAAAGAGTTGGCTGCAAAGGGAAAGAGAGAAGAGAGGGAGGGATGGGGAAGGAGAGAGACATAAGAGAAGGGATTTTGTAGTTGAGTGAAGGAACTAAGGGAATGTAGTTGAGAAATACTGTATGCAAAGATTGTTTTGACTTGTGTTAAAAAGATTTGCTTTTAAATTAGTCATAGCATTTTCTCTGGCATCAATGTCAAATGTAACGAAAACAGACATGCAATACCAGTTATGTCAAATAAACTGTTGATTTAGCATTAAAACGTCCAAATCCTCTCCCTGAGTTGGATCCTAATTATCCCAATATACAGGAGCAAAAGGATCTCAACCTCCACCTTTGAAATCTGAAAAAATAAATAGTTGCTGCATTTATGACAGAATGTCAGATTGGACGACCACCAGAAAATCTGGATCAGAGTGATCGCAATCTTATCTTGACGTTTTGAAACACCTAACTGGAACATATAATCAAAAATGTGAAATCCCACAAAAGCTTTTTTTTTTAAAGCCCGTGGGCATTAAAGGTACAGTGGTACAGGTACTATTTTGTTGTCGTACAACCTGGAATTAAAATTGTTTTTTTGGGGGGTTTGTATCTTTTGATTTACACAACATGCCTACTGCTTTGAATATGCAAAATATTTTTTCTTGTGAGACAAACAAGAAATAAAATAAAAAGCTGAAAACTTGTGCGTGTGTAACTATTCACCCCCCCCCCCCCCCCAAAGTCAATACTTTGTAGAGCCACCTTTTGCAGCAATTACAGCTGCAAGTCTCTGGAGGTATGTTATTATTATGGTATTTTTGCCCATTCTTCAAGGCAAAACTTCTCCAGCCCCTTCAAGTTGGATGGGTTCTGCTGGTGTATAGCAATCTTTAAGTCATACCACAGATTCTCAATTGTATTGAGGTCTGGGCTTTGACTAGGCCATTCCAAGACATTTAAATGTTTCCCCTTAAACCACTCGAGTGTTCCTTTAGCAGTATACTTAGGGTCATTATCCTGCTGGAAGGTGAACCTCCGTCCCAGTCTCAAATCTCTGGAAGACTAAAACAGGAGTCCATCAAGAATTTCCCTGTATTTAGCGCCATCCATCATTCCTTCAATTCTGACCAGTTTCCCTGCCGATGAAAAACATCCCCACAGCATGATGGGGATGGTGTTCTCGGGGCGATGAGATGTTGGGTTTGCGCCAGACATAGCTCTTTCCTTGATGGCCAAAAAGCTCAATTTTTGTCTCATCTGACCAGAGTACCTTCTTCCATATATTTGGGGAGTCTCCCGCATGCCTTTTGGCGAACACCAAATGTGTTTGCTAATTTTTTTCTTTAAGCAATGGCTTTTTTCTGGCCACACTTCCGTAAAGCCCAGCTCTGTGGAGTGTACGGCTTAAAGTGGTCTTATGGACAGATACTCCAATCTCCGCTGTGGAGCTTTGCAGCTCCTTCAGGTTTATCTTTGGTCTCTTTGTTGTCTTTCTGATTAATGCCCTCCTTTTCTGAGTTTTGGTGGGCGTCCCTCTCTTGGCAGGTTTGTTGTGGTGCCATATTCCCTCCATTTTTTAATAATGGATGTAATTGTGCTCCACGAGTTTCTGATTTTTTTTATAACCCAACCCTGATCTGTACTTCTCCACAACTTTGTCCCTGGCCTGTTTGGAGAGCTCCTTGGTCTTCATGGTGCAGCTTGCTTGGTGGTGCCCCTTGCTTAGTGGTGTTGCAGACTCTAGGGCCTTTCAGAACAGGTGTATATATACATACTGAGATCATATGACAGATCATGTGACACTTAGATTGCACACAGGTTGACTTAATTTAACTAATTATGTGACTTCTGAAGGTAATTGGTTGCACCAGATCTTATTTAGGGGCTGTTATTTATTTATTTATTTATTAATTGCTCTTTTGCACACCAGTATCTCTACTTGCACATTCATCTTCTGCACATCTATCACTCCAGTGTTTTAATTGCTAAATTGTAATTATTTCTCCACTATGGCCTATTTATTGCCTTACCTCCCTTATCTTACCTCATTTGCACACACTGTATATAGACTTTTCTATTGTGTTATTGACTGTATGTTTGTTTATCCCATGTGTAACTCTGTGTTGTTGTTTGTGTCGCACTGCTTTGCTTTTTCTTGGCCAGGTCGCAGTTGTAAATGAGAACTTGTTCTCAACTGGCCTACCTGGTTAAATAAATGTGAAATACATTTTTTTTAATTCATAGCAAAGGGGGTGAATACATATGCACGTACCATTTTTCTTTTTTTCACTTCACCAATTTGGACTATTTTGTGTATGTCCGTTGCATGAAATCCAAATAAAAATACAGTTTACAGGTTGTAATGCAACAAAATAGGAAACACACCAAGGGGGATGAATACTTTTGCAAGGCAGTGTATATCCCACCTGCCTTCATTTTTTTTTTTTAAGATTCTCCATTGAAAGCACTTCCTTAATCTCAGCTTAATGTGTGTCTTGGAAACCAGCCCTTAGAGTATGTCTATGGCGGTATCACGGTGCTGTACTCGGAGTACCAGACCCTGTCTGCCTCTGAGAGAATAACCACAACTCTATCTCTAGGATGAACTTGTTGGACTCTTCTGCTGTTATCCCAGGTATTAGTTTGGCAGCAGGAATGATTGACAGCTGGCTGATTGGGAGCTGTGGTTTCTCTGCCCTAAAGCCTTGGTTATCGGTGAGATTCAGCCAATTACAGCTCAAGGGCATGGAGACAGAGCACGGAAGGATGCTGCCTGTGCAGGTGTTTCTCTCTGCCACCCGCACTCAGTGCACAGGCACGCACAGAGACAGAGACACATAGATCACAGAGCACAGGGAGATCCTGAAACAGGAACAGAGAATGCACTACAGACGGAGAGAGATGGATATTGTGTTGTACACAGACACAACATGGAGAGAGAGTCAGACAACAGCTTTATGAAGATATCAGTTAGGGGGGATGTGCAGAGAAACAGAGGACAGACACCAACCAAACACACAAACACAGTAAACGTTGATAGAAGGTGGACAGAAACGTAGATACGCACAATCAGGCACAGAGATAGGGGATGACGGGAGACGCAAAACAAGGCACAGAGATAAAAAGGACAGTCAGATACAACGTTGAAGAAGGTGAAAAAAGACAAATCCCTGTGAAAAAACGATCTACGTCTAGTGTGTGCGTGTTTGAAGGCACTTGAGTGCGTGTGTGTATAATACATACACACAGTACCAGTCCAAAGGTTGAACACACCTACCCATTCAAGGGTTTTTCTTTAGTTTTTATTATTTTCTACATTGTAGAATAATAGTGAAGACATCAAAACTATGAAATAACACATATGGAATCAGATAGTAACCAAAAAAGTGTTAAACAAATAAAAATATATTTGAGATTTGAGATTCTTCATTTTCTTTGATGACATCTTTGCACACTCTTGACATTCTCTCAACCAGCTTCATGAAGTAGTCACCTGGAAATCATTTAAATTAACAGGTGTGCCTTCTTAAAAGTTAATTTGTGGAATTTATTTCCTTCTTAATACGTTTGAGCCAATCAGTTGTGTTGTGACAAGGTAGGGGTGGTATACAGAAGATAGCCCTATTTGGTAAAAGACCAAGTCCATATTATGGCAAGAACAGCTCAAGTAAGCAAAGAGAAACGACAGTCCATCAGTCAATGTGGAAAATTTCAATAACTTTAAAAGATTCTTCAAGTGCAGTCACGAAAGTCATGAAGTACTATGATGAAACTGGCTCTCATGAGAACCACCACAGGAAAGGAAGACCGAGACAACTCTGCTGCAGAGGATACGTTCATTACAGTTACCAGCCTCAGAAATTGCAGCCCAAATAAATGGTTCACAGAATTCAAGAAAACACTACTGAAGGACACCAATAAGAAGAATAGACTTGCTTGAGCCAAGAAACACAAGCAATGGACATTAGACCGGTGGAAATCTGTCCTTTGGTCTGATGAGTCCAAATTTGAGACACTTTACCAGCATGGCTACCACAACATTCCGAAGTGATACGCCGTCCCATCTGGTTTGCGCTTAGTGGCACTATCATTTGTTTTTCAACAGGACAATGACTCAACACACATCCAGGCTGTGTAAGGGCTATTTGATCAAGAAGGAGAGGGATGAAGTGCTGCATCAGATGACCTGGCCTCCACAATCACCCGACCTCAACCCAATTGAGATGGTTTGGGATGAGTTGAACCGCAGAGTGAAGGAAAGCCAACAAGTGCTTAGCATATGTGGGAACTCGTTCAAGACTGTTGGAAAAGCATTCCAGGTGAAGCTGGTTGAGAGAATGTCAAGAGTGTGCAAAGCTGTCATCAAGACAAATGGTGGCTACTTATATAAATATAAAATATATTTAGATTTGTTTAACACTTTTTTGGTTACTACACGATTCCATGTGTTATTTCATAGTTTTGATGTCTTTACTATTATTCTACTATGTAGAAAATAGTAAACATTTCAACTGGAATGAGTAGGTGTGTCCAAACTTTTGACTGGTACTGTATATGGATATGACATTTGGTGAGTGTGTGTGTGTGTGTGTGTGTGTGTGTGTGTGTGTGTGTGTGTGTGTGTGTGTGTGTGTGTGTGTGTGTGTGTGTGTGTGTGTGTGTGTGTGTGTGTGTGTGTGTGCTCCAGTCTTCATTCAGGTCATGTCACAGGCCAGAAACTCAGCTGGTAATAGTTTCTTTCATCCTGATGTCAGATGGCTGTCATCCAGTTCAGTTATACAGAAGATGAGCAAAGACAAACTGAGGACTGACTCAGAGACAGAGATGGAGAACAAGAGAACACACACTCATGCCTAAGGACTCACATACTGTCTGCACACACACTTCTGCTAGAATGCATACACAAAAACAGTGCACACCTCACACACACCGACAGTATGTCCACAAACCTTACACACATCTCACACACACCTACAGTATGACCACACACCTTACACACATCTCACACACACCTACAGTATGACCACACACCTTACACACATCTCACACACACCTACAGTATGACCACACACCATTTTCTTCTTTGCTCTCTCCAATATTATTTTCCAGTTCTGGCAGAAGAGGATACAATTAGTGTCTCAGGGTGTTGTCTACACATCACTGCTGTGTGTGTGTGTGTGTGTCTGTGTCTGTATACTTGCATGCGCGTGTGAGTATGTTCTTGTGCAGTGTGATACAGAGCTTATATTTGTTCTTGTTACCACTCAGGTAATTTGAAAGCCAATCAAGCAAGCGTCAAGCAAGGGCATCCCAAGCATGTTTACTTCATTTGTTGTCTGGGAAACTTCAATTAAATGTTTTACCTTCTTCCAGGTAAATGTGATGATGAGCTGCATTTCTGTGACCTCAGAATATCTCTGTGACCTCAGAATGTCTCTGTGACCTCAGAATGTCTATGTGATAGGGCCTCCCAAGTGGAGCAGCGGTCTAAGGCACTGCATCGCAGGGCTAGCTCCGCTACTACAGATCCTGGTTCGATACCCGGGCTGTGTCGCAGCCGGCCGGGACCAGGAGACACACAACTGGCCTAGCGTTGTCAGGGTTATGGGAGGGCACATGCACGCTGACACGGTCGCCAGGTGGACGGTGTTTTCTCCGACACATTGGTGCGGCTGGCTTCCGGGTTAAGCGTGCATTGTGTCAATGTAACAGTATAACTTTAAACCGTCCCCTCGCCCCGACACGGGCGCGAACCAGGGACCCTCTGCACACATCAACAACTGACACCCACGAAGCGTCGTTACCCACGGCCCTTGCAGAGCAAGGTGCAACCCTACTTCTAGGTTTCAGAGCAAGTGACGTAACTGATTGAAATGCTACTAGCGCGTACCCGCTAACTAGCTAGCCATTTCACATCCGTTACACTCACCCCCCTTTCAACCTCCTCCTTTTCCGCAGCAACCAGTGATCCGGGTCAACAGCATCAATGTAACAGTATAACTTTAAACCGTCCCCTCGTCCCGACACGGGCGCGAACCAGGGACCCTCTGCATACATCAACAACTGACACCCACGAAGCGTCGTTACCCATCGCTCCACAAAAGCCGCGGCCCTTGCAGAGCAAGGTGCAACCCTACTTCTAGGTTTCAGAGCAAGTGACGTAACTGATTGAAATGCTACTAGCGCGTACCCGCTAACTAGCTAGCCATTTCACATCCGTTACATCAAGAAGCAGTGCAGCTTGGAGGGGTTGTTTTTCGGGGGATGCACGGCTCTCGACCTTTGCCTCTACCAAGTCCGTACAGGAGTTGCAGCGATGGGACAAGACTGTAACTACCAATTGGGGTTATGACCATCACAATGTCTCTGTTACCTCAGAATGTCTCTGTGACCTCAAAATGCCTTTATGACCATCACAATGTCTCTGTGATATCAGAATGTCTTTGCCATTATCTGGAGTTGATAAGCCTTGATTCGTGAACATCTCTCGCTCTCTACACACTATGCAGAAAAACAAAATGGCAGCATACCTTTCACATTTATCATAAATAACAGCCTTTCACACCTTAACATAACACGAAGGTTATTCATGAAACATTGCAATGTACATTTCACTTTTGAAAAATGCTCCTCGTTGTTCAGTTTAGAGTCCATTCGGCCCCAACATTGATTTATGGATTTCTACATGCTTCCAATAGCTCTGTCTCTAAAAGCCTCTAGGAAGAGATGAATGTATTAGAGAGCCTTGTTTACCTGGCCCGTGTAGAACCCATTGGGGAATGTAATATAGCATATCTGTCATGTTGAAGCCATACGTAATAACCTGTGGATGAGGCTATCCCTTTCTATTTCTGCCCAGGGATCTGAGTGTTCTATATTCGGACAGTGTGATCTGTGTGTCTACTGTCCACCCAAGGCTGTTCATTTGACCTGTCCTGCTTTTCATTTTGCCCTCACAATTTTTCATTTTATTTTCTCCTCTGTTCATTGGACTTATTTGACTGCTATTCCTCTAAATGGAATAGATGGCAGTGGGGGAGAGGGTGTTCGGGGACTGCCACAGGGGTAGCCAATCGGTATCCAATGCAGGGAATTCATTTGGAGGGAACAAATCATGAATCCTTAAGCCCATAGTTAAATATTTCACGTCAGATAGTCAGGTTGGTCGCCCAAAAGCAATAGACTAGACTAGAAAGACTGTCAAACATACAGTAGTTTTGGGGTGGCAGGTAGCCTAGTGGTTAGCGCGTTGGACTAGTAACCGAAATGTTGCTAGATCGAATCCCTGAGCTGACAAGGTAAAAATCTGTCATTCTGCCCCTGAACAAGGCAGTTAACCCAGTGTTAAATAAAGGTTAAGGTTAAATAAATAAAAAATGAAAAGGGGAATTGCTAAACAGAGGTTTGAAAATCAACCACAATGAGACAAACAAAAAAATATATTGCCCCTGTTCAAGAGGATCAAAACCACAATGTATCATGGGTAAATTGACTGACTGATGTACAAATAATAATGAGTAGGTATTTATGATGCAAGGTTCTTTGAAGATCAGTCATTCGCAGTCCCCTGCAATGTCAAACAAGCCCATTATGTTGTTATCATTACAGACAACTGACAATGGGGAAAACATGAAAACAGAGTTAACAAAACCAGACAAAAAACACACACAGACAAACAGACATATAGACAAGCAAGCAGTCAGAACAGACTTCATGATGGCAAACAGACCAACACAAAAATCCTACACGTAGGCAGACAGTAATACATCATGGCTAATAGCTTTCGCCTCTTCTCTGGAGCCAAGGCATCCCAGAGAAGGCTCTGAGGAAGGGAAAGGTCATGGGCGCTCGCCTCTGGTGTCGAGACCCTCGCCGAGACCCTCGCCGGTGCCGGCAGCTTCATTAAGTCTGCTGGATTATACGTCCCTGCTTCTGAAACGGCAACAGCAGCAGGAGAAATGGAGAATCAACAACACAATAATAACGCTGACATTTACGAGGCATTGTGTATCATATCTGATTTCCCCTGCACGCTCTTAATTCCTTTTTAATTGCCTGTTGTGCAGGTCCCTGACTAAGGCTGTCCCTTCTCATTTCTCAGGATGGAGGAAGCTAGGGTGGATGGGTATAGGTGGTGGGGTGGAGGGATGGAGGGTGTATCAGTGTTCACTGACGGGGCCTGAGAAAAATGCTCAGAGACATAATTTCTTCACTTGCTGTATGGATAAACAGTCCGATTAAGAACTTTTACTATACACATGCAAATGTATTTGATAATACTTTACTGAAAGTCCTCAATAATTTTAAGTCAGAGAGCATCATCAATCAGATACTACAAACCCATTGTTACTTGACATGTGTCCTAATACTGCACATACTATGACCTGGGGTTGTTTTGGGTCCCTCAATGCAGTGTAACACCTTATATGGATAGTCCATCTGTAGATGCTTTACAGACTATCAGTAACATTTCAACTATCTACTAACCCTAGCCCTAACCTTATCCTAACCCTAAACTTAACCCTAACCTTAGCCCTAACCTTATCCTAACCCTAAACTTAACCCTAACCTTAGCCCTAACCTTATCCTAACCCTAAACTTAACCCTTACCCTTATTCTAAACCTAACCCTAACAGAAGTTGCTTATCAACAGATACTAGTTTGTTGATGGTATGACCATTTGTAGAGCATCTACAGATGACAAACCCGGACTATCCAAATAAAGTGTGACCCAATGCACTTCTTCCGAGTTGAACTGTGAGTATTAACGTCTTAACCCACGGCCCCGGCAGCTGGCACCCCATTGGGTTTCTACCCCCGTTCTCAGTCAGCTCCATAGCCCAGGGATATCACTATAGCCCGGTTCCCTCCACGGCTCAACAACCCATGACGTCCCGCACCCCTCAGACGAAGCTCTGTGATCCAGCCGTGTGTGTAGTGGTTAATTAAACCCCTGAATTTCCATAATTCATGGATGCCCATCTGTTTGCCACCACCCCTGTGCCCGGCAGAGAATAAACAAACACAGGAGTGGGGCTGAGGGGCCATTTACTGACAGCTCCAGACTCAGAGAGAGGAAACAACCACACACACACACACACACACACACACACACACAAACACGAGTGCATAGACACACACACACGAGCGCATAGACACACACACACAAACACGAGCGCATAGACACACACACACATGAGCGCATAGACACACACACACAAATACGAGCGCATAGACACACACACACAGACACACACAAACACAAGCGCATAGACACACACATACACAAACACGAGCACATAGACACACACACATACGCACACACAGAAATGCACATTACAAACATTCAATCCCCGGAACCCCTAAACACACACACACACCAACACACGCACAATTACATTTGGCGAACACAATCACCTGCTCAAAGAAACATAGTCAATCATCTGCACTCATTTCTCATGAATAAAAACCTTGGATTGAGGATGGTGAGGTACACCCATGTGGAAATACTAGTGTAATGTACGTTGAGACCGTTGCATCATTATTGTGTTATCTTCAGGCTCAGGGCTGGCAGGGTTTGGGGGATGGGAGTGTGTTCCATCTTCATACAGAGAGATAGAGATGGATGAGCTAATAAAGCCTCAGCTATTCCTCCTGTCACTCTCAGACGGATCTCCATATGTCTCCCATACTGTACACACAAAGATAATATCCAACTCACCCACATATGGACGTGACTGACAACACACACTTGTGAAAATCTGAACCCTGAACAAATCAACAAACCTGTTTTTATGCTTCTGTATCACAGCAACAGCAAATGTACGCAGTATAAATGTTTCACCAAAACACATGGCAGTGTAGAAAAATGTATTTTTTGTTTTCTTTTATACTGTAGGGCTGTGAGCGTTCCATTTAGCTTCTCCACTAACGGTCAGCATACAATGCATCTGGTTAAGCCACATGTATGAAACATGTAGCCTGCAACGTGGCATAGCAGGGCCGTAACATACAGACAAACATACTAACACCTGCAGACATGGACACGATACTGTAGCCTACACATAGAGATACACACAGTGTTTCTTATGGCGTTATTTTTAGAGGGCAAGTGGATCACTGGGACTTAAGGTGAGCTTAGGTCAGACTTGCAGCTCAAAAGAAATGACCTGCCACACAGACCACTGCAAACCCAAAGCTTGTTACTGGGACATTGGGCCACCTATAGATAATTGGCGCAGGGTTAAGGGGTCTCCCTCCCGTCTGGCCTGCAGAAGGCCATGGTTTAATGGAGGGAACACTGTTTTAATTGTGTGGGGGAAGGAGATGAAGCAGTCTTTTCAGAGATCTCGCACCTGTCTGCCTGCCTGTCTCTCAGCCTTCTCCGTAGATAAAGAGAGATAGGCGAAGGAGGGAACGAGACGGAAAGAGTTGGTGGAGAGGAAGAGAGGGAGGGTGTGAGAGAGAGCAGGAAGTAGGGATGTCGTGGGTGGGTGTTGTCTTGTAATAAGAGAGAGAACAGGAGGTTTTTATATGCGATATAGGTAACATGGGCGAATTCAAAGCATATGTTTTCACGTTCACACCTCTCCCACATACAGCATGTCCTCTTCTCTGGTTATTAGTTTTGATCCCATTCAAGAGCAACCAACCCAGTAAAATGCATGCAGGTGTTCCTGGTCACTGAGCTTGCAGTATGACCATTTCTATGGAGAAGGCTTCTTCAATATATTAGCTGGGGCCTTGATATAGACATAGACCAGTGGAGGCTCCTCAGAGAAGGAAGGGGAGGACCATTCTCCTCAGTGAAATTTCATAAAAATAGTGAAACACTAAAAAAGTTATCCTTTAAAAATACAACTATACTAAATATATTCATATGTCACCAAATAATTGATTAAAACACACTGTTTTGCAATGAAGGTCTATAGTAACTTCAACAATACTTTCTGGGGTAGCACTATGGTGTAGCCAGAGGACAGCTAGCTTCTGTCCTCCTCTGGGTACATTGACTTCAATACAAAACCTGGGATGCTCGTAGGCCTCCCCCTTCCCAATCAAAACTTTTGCAGTGAACTGTTATGTTATCCATCCAATCATAGGATTAAGATCAGATAATTAACCTAGTGTGTCATATTGGGGTTGTGCCACAGAGCATTATGGGGGGGGTGTTCTATGTGTTGAGAAGCTTGCTGAGTTGGTGACATTATTGGATAGAGAATTAAAAGTGAAACTTGAGCATTTTGGGGATATTATTCAATTGAAATTAGTTTCTTAAAATTACAGGATACGGACGATGTAGATTCTAAATTGTTTTCTTGGTTTTAGAACTTTATTTTTGTGTCCAGTTAGTGCAATTTATTTCAATGTGCCTTGCTAACTTCAGTAGCAAGTAGCAGTAAGTTAACGTTAGCCTGCTAGCTACCAGCTTCAGTGTCCATTTTTCGCCGCCAACGCTACCGCAATTTTCTTTGACTTTTTGTTGAAGAACTCCTTTCATTCTCAGGGCTACATGGAAAAGGTGTGAATTAAAACCGAGGGTCGACCTCGGATCAGTTTCATGAAGAAGGATGAAAAGGTGAGGGCATTCAATATCAACTGGTATCAAAAGTACAGCTGGTTAACAGGGAGCCTTTCATCAATACCAACTGGTATCAAAAGTACAGCTGGTTAACAGGCCAGGGAGCCTTTCATCAAGCCGCCTGTATTGCTGGCCTTACCTGCTTTTTTGGAAAGTCTGAGTCTTGGGCGAAAGAGGGGTACAGTGACCTGAAGAACATTGATCGTTAAGCTAAACGGCAAAACAAAAGCTGGGAGCATATAAATGCCCACATCAGATTCAAGCTTCTGGGAAAAAGCTGCGTCAATGATGAGGTCTGCGTATTCAAACTGCGCAACAACGAGAAAGTAAGAAGAAACAGGAATGTTCTCAAGAGGCTTATCAACACCACTGCATTTTTGGGCATGCAAGAATTGGCTTTTTGTCACGCCCTGGCCTTAGTATTCTTTGTTTTCTTTATTATTTTAGTTAGGTCAGGGTGTGACATGGGAAGTTTGTGTGTTTTGTCTAGTTTAGGGGGGGTGTATTGTTTAGGGGGTGTTGTATAGTGTATGGGGTTGTGTTCAGGAGAGAGTTCTAGGAAAGTCTATGGTTGCCTGGTTTGGTTCTCAATCAGAGACAGATGTCATTAATTGTCTCTGATTGGGAGCCATATTTAAGGCAGCCATAGGCTTTAGGTGATTGTGGGAGATTGTCTATGTTGAACGTAAGTAGCTTGTGTGTGCACTTTCGTTTGTAGCTTCACGGTTGTTTGTTGTTTTGTATAGTTTGTATAAGTGTTTCGTTTCGTGTTCATCTTCGTCGTAAAATAAAAGAAGATGTATTCATATCACGCTGCGCCTTGGTCCATTCATTCACCTCAAGACGACCGTGACAGAATCTCCCACCACACATGGATCAAGCAGCGTGAGCGGAACCAACAACAGCGGCAAAGTAACCAGGACTCGTGGACATGGGAGGATGTATTGGACGGCAAGGGTTGCTACACATGGGAGGAGATCCGAGCTGGAAGAGATCGCCTTCCATGGGAACAGCTGGAGGCGATTAGGAGAGCAGAGGCAACCGGAGAGAGGAACCGAAGTTATGAGGGTACACGACTAGCAAGGAAGCCTGTGAGTAAACCCCAAAAATTTCTTGGGGGGGGGCTAAGAGGTAGTGGGCCGAGGGCAGGTAGGAGACCTGCGCCCACTTCCCAGGCTAACCGTGGAGAGCGGGAGTACGGGCAGACACCGTGTTACGCAGTAGAGCGCACGGTGTCTCCTGTACGTGTGCATAGCCCGGTGCGGGTTATTCCACCTCCCCGCACTGGCAGGGCTAGATTGAGTATTGAGCCGGATGTCATGAAGCCGGCCCTACATATCTGGCCACCAGTGCCTACACCACGCACCAGGCTTCCAGTGCGTCTCCAGAGCCCTGTTCCTCCTCCACGCACTCTCCCTATGGTGCGTGTCTCCAGTCCAGTACCACCAGTTCCGGCACCACGCACTAAGCCTCCTGTGCGTCTCCAGAGCCCTGTACGCACTGTTCCTTCTCCCCGTACTCGCCCTGATGTGCGTGCCCTCAGCCCGGTACCACCAGTGCCGGTACCACGCACCAGGCCTATAGTACGCCTTGAGAGTCCAGTGTGCCCTGTTGTTGTTCCCCGCACTAGCCTGAAGGTGCATGTCCTTAGCCCGGTACCTCCAGTTCCGGCACCACGCACCAGGCCTACAGTGCGTCTCAGCCGGCCTGAACTGCACGTCTGCCCAACGGCGCCTGAACTGCCCGTCTGCCCTACGCCGTCTGAACTGTCCGTCTGCCAAGTGCCGCATGAGCTGCCCGTCTGTATTGAGCCTTCAAAGCCGCCCGTCTGCCATGAGCCTGCAAAGCCGCCCGTCTGCCATGAGCCTACAGAGCCGTCCGCCAGACAGGAGCCGCTAGAGCCTTCCGCCAGACAGGAGCCGCTAGAGCCTTCCGCCAGACCGGATCAGCCAGAGCCTTCCGCCAGACCGGATCAGCCAGAGCCTTCCGCCAGACCGGATCAGCCAGAGCCTTCCGCCAGACCGGATCAGCCAGAGCCTTCCGCCAGACCGGATCAGCCAGAGCCTTCCGCCAGACCGGATCAGCCAGAGCCGTCAGCGAGCCATGACCAGCCAGAGCCGTCAGCGAGCCATGACCAGCCAGAGCCGTCAGCGAGCCATGACCAGCCAGAGCCGTCAGCGAGCCATGACCAGCCAGAGCCGTCAGCGAGCCATGACCAGCCAGAGCCGTCAGCGAGCCATGACCAGCCAGAGCCGTCAGCGAGCCATGACCAGCCAGAGCCGTCAGCCAGCCATGACCAGTCAGAGCCGTCATCCAGCCATGACCAGCCAGAGCCGTCATCCAGCCATGACCAGCCAGAGCCGTCATCCAGCCATGACCAGCCAGAGCCGTCATCCAGCCATGACCAGCCAGAGCCGTCATCCAGCCAGGATCCGCCAGAGCCAGCCAGCCAGGATCCGCCAGAGCCAGCCAGCCAGGATCCGCCAGAGCCAGCCAGCCAGGATCCGCCAGAGCCAGCCAGCCAGGATCCGCCAGAGCCAGCCAGCCAGGATCCGCCAGCCAGCCAGGGTCAGCCAGCCAGTCCGGTGTTGTCCCTCAGTCCGGAGCTGCCGTCCCTCAGTCCGGAGCTGCCCCTTATCCTGGTGCTGCCCCTTATCCTGGTGCTGCCCCTTATCCTGGTGCTGCCCCTTATCCTGGTGCTGCCCCTTATCCTGGTGCTGCCCCTTATCCTGGTGCTGCCCCTTATCCTGGTGCTGCCCCTTATCCTGGTGCTGCCCCTTATCCTGGTGCTGCCCCTTATCCTGGTGCTGCCCCTTAGTCCGGTGCTGCCCCTTAGTCCGGTGCTGCCCCTTAATCCAGTGGGGTTAATTTGGAGGGTGGCCATTTGGAGGAGGATACGAAAGCGGGTAGTGACTATGGTGGGGTGGGGACCACGACCAGCGCCAGAGCCGCCACCGTGGACAGACGCCCACCCAGACCCTCCCCTAGACTTTATGCTGGTGCGTCCGGAGTTCGCACCTTGAGGGGGGGGTTATGTCACGCCCTGGCCTTAGTATTCTTTGTTTTCTTTATTATTTTAGTTAGGTCAGGGTGTGACATGGGAAGTTTGTGTGTTTTGTCTAGTTTAGGGGGGGTGTATTGTTTAGGGGGTGTTGTATAGTGTATGGGGTTGTGTTCAGGAGAGAGTTCTAGGAAAGTCTATGGTTGCCTGGTTTGGTTCTCAATCAGAGACAGATGTCATTAATTGTCTCTGATTGGGAGCCATATTTAAGGCAGCCATAGGCTTTAGGTGATTGTGGGAGATTGTCTATGTTGAACGTAAGTAGCTTGTGTGTGCACTTTCGTTTGTAGCTTCACGGTTGTTTGTTGTTTTGTATAGTTTGTATAAGTGTTTCGTTTCGTGTTCATCTTCGTCGTAAAATAAAAGAAGATGTATTCATATCACGCTGCGCCTTGGTCCATTCATTCACCTCAAGACGACCGTGACACTTTTAGAGGTTCCGCTAACAAGTGCAATTACAAGGAGCTTGCAGTGGTAATTGCACGTTACGATGCTTTACTTGCTGAACATATGGAACTTTCTGCTGTCTTTTCTGGGATGTCAAAATCAATTTAGAATGATTTGATAGCTTCCATCGCATCATCCATTAAAAGTTAGATTAAAGAGAGCAGTGTTGCCAACTCCTCAGTAAGAAAAGTAACTATTGGCTGTCCTAAAAGTCGCTAGAAGTCGCTAAATGACATCAGAGGCCTAATTTGCATAATTGGCCATGTGCATGTAATTGTGATGGACGCTGTAGGAGAGAGGAATAATGTCGTGGGAGAGACAAAAACACCGTAAATATGTTTAGAACTACAAATGAACTTTCTTCTGTCGATTCTTGTTTTTTTTAATGTCACAATTCCAACCCTCCTCCTTTATCTGGGCTTGGTACCGGCAAAAGTGACCCAAAAGAGACACTCTGGCGGAGTTACTTAGTTTTCTATTTTATTTTTTATTTTATTTTTTAGATTTCATTTTTTTTGTTTCGTTTTCTGTCTAGGACCCCGTTCCGCTAGCGGAACCCCTCGCCAACAGCCAATAAAATTGCAGGGCGCCAAATACAAATCAACAGAAATCTCATAAATCAAATTTCTCAAACATACAAGTATTAGGCACCATTTTAAAGATAAAAATCATGCTACAGTGTCTGATTTCAAAAATGCTTTACAGCGAAAGCTCAGAAAAACCCAGCCATTTTTCCCGCCAAAGAGAGGAGTCACAAAAAGCACAAATAGAGATAAAATGAATCACTAACCTTTGATGATCTTCATCAGATGACACTCATAGGACTTCATGTTACACAATACATGTATGTTTTGTTTGGTAAAGTTCATATTTATATCCAAAAATCTTATTTTACATTGGCGTGTTAGATTCAGTTGTTCCAAAACATGCAGTGATATTGCAAAGAGCTACATGAATTCACAGAAATACTCATAATAAATGTTGATGAAAATACAGCTATTATACATGAAACTTTAGATACACTTCTCCTTAATGCAACTGCTGCGTCAGATTTCAAAAAAACTTTACGGAAAAAGCATAATCTGAGAACGGTGCTCAGAGCCCAAACCAGCCACAGAAATATCCTCCATGTTGGGTAGTCAACATTATTCATAAATAGCATTAGAAATATTCACTTACCTTTGATGATCTTCATCAGAATGCACTCCCAGGAATCGCAGTTCCACAATAAATGCTTGTTTTGTTCGATAATGTCCATCATTTATGTCCATTTATGTCCAATAGCTTCTTTTGTTAGGGCGTTTGGTAAACAATCCAAAAGCGCGATCTGGTCCATTCGGACGAAACGTTCAAAAAGTTATATTACAGGTCGAAGAAACTTGTCAAACTAAATATAGAATCAATCTTTAGGATGTTTTTATCATAAAAGTTCAATAATGTTCCAACCGGAGAATTCCATTGTCTGTAGAAATGCACTGGAACGAGAACAACCTCTCAAGTGAAAGCGCGTGACTGAGAACGAGGCTGTAGGCAGACCCCTTACTCAAACATCTCCCATCCGGCCCCCCTTCACATGAGAAGCCTGAAACCACGTTCTAAAGACGGTTGACATCTAGTGGAAGCCTTAGGAAGTGAAAAATAACCCATATCCCACTACAAACCTTAGATTTCCCACTTCCTGTTTGGATTTTTTCCTCAGGTTTTTGCCTGCCATATGAGTTCTGTTATACTCACAGACGTCATTCAAACAGTTTTAGAAACTTCAGAGTGTTTTCTATCCAATAATAATAATAATATGCATATATTAGCATCTGGGACTGAGTAGGAGGCAGTTCACTCTGGGCACGCTATTCATCCAAAAGTGAAAATGCTGCCCCCTATCCAAAACAAGTTAATTTGGTTTGGTTTTAACCTTATGGTCCACTTAGGAGCCTACAACAAGTCTCAGTAAAACATGAACATTTTTAACCATAACATTAAAAAAAAATGTGTATACAATCTACATTAACAATCTAAATGGACCAATAAAGAGACAATAGAAAAAACTGTCAATGGCAATGTGAGAAAATTATTGTAACTAGTCTGGCCCTAATTCAGGTAAAAAAATAAAATAATTATGTAAGCCGGGGCGGTATCAGCCAGCGGCGGCTTCCCATATGCGTGATTCCTTTGCAGTCTGGACGCGGAGGGGTGAACATCTCCTGCTCTGACTGCAGCTGGGAGGAACTGCTGGGTGAGGACTGGGCCGCCTGTGAGTGCTTTGGGACGGGGTGGGGCCCACCGCAGCACCCGCTGCTCGTTGAGAAGAGTAAGAACGATACATGCTTTCACGTCAGAGTCTCCAATAACACCAGAAAAAGTCGCTAGATTTGTTGCTAGTCGCTTTTTTGAAAATGTGTCGCTAGAGGGGTCTGAATACTCGCTAAATATAGCGACAAAGTCCCTAAGTTGGCAACACTGAAAGCGAGAGGTTGACGCAGCAGATTTTTTGTGCACGCTCAAGTAGGCTTTCCACTTTCCTCCGGTATTTATTTAGCAAAGATGATAACATAATCACTCCGGACAGACACAAGCAAAAACTCATTACATGAATGTTGCAGCAGCAAAAATGTGGGATGCATGCCACCAAAACCACTACACAACACAACACTAAACAATACATTAATTGGACTATAACGGTGACAAACCGTGCCCACAAACTGTTAGGGCCTACATAAAGCTGTCCCAACAGCAGTCCCAACACCTTACCACTGCTAAACCTGGCTTTCAGCGGAGCCTAAATAGGGCATATAAACAGACAATGAAAGCCCTTGCAATATTCAATGGTTACATTTCTCTAAAACAGGTGATAGCCTATTTGTGCACCACCAAGTTAGAACAGTAGATGAAATTAAGAGGTGAAAAATCGACCAAATTATTAGGGTGAGGCACATTGAGCGACGTTTGGGTCTTTGCGTGTCAAAAAAGATACGTCATATAACACTATTTGACGCGTTAAATAAGCTATAAATTTGACATGTCAAATAACACAATTCTACTATAGAATGTTGTGTGTGCTGAATTTGCACGTGCAAGCTAAGCACCACAACTACTAACGTTATGTGTTTACAATAGACCAAATGATAAGGTTGAGGCACATGGGCTACTAACAGCTTACTACACAACATACAGTTAGTATTATGTTCTTAGCTACAGTATACATTTCTCCCTTGCATATTACATAATTTATGCAGCAGCATACAACACATTTTTGGACTCACCTTGTGAAGGTGGCGCAGCAGTCCGTTGTTGGCAAATTTTGTCATCAAACTTCATCATCAAAGTCTGCCATTCTCTGGATTTATGGTGGGAACTCGGGGGAAAAAACACAGCCACTCCATTGAATAGCAGGCTAACGAGTGGTTTCTTTGCAATGATTGCAGTTAGCCACTGATTCCTTCCAAACGACTTATTGTTGAATTTGCGATTTCCAACTTGTCGTGTAATCTTTATGTACAATGGCCAATGAGCACCGATACGTTTTATCTATAATTTCTCTTCGTTATTTATCTTCATATGACAAGGATTAAAAAGGATTTGCCAGTAGATTGTCGACTTCATGACAACTGATGATGACTGCTAGCTAAGACTTTGAAAGTAAGATGTTGACATGATCAGTCCAATCAAAGCTACCGTAGATATAACGTGATTTAATGTCATTCTATCTGTGGCCAATGAGCCTTGAGCCTTCTTGGATGGGCACTTCTAATATAACTCTATGGCAGAACTGTCACTCCAGCTCCCTGGCGCTCGAGGCTCCCCAGCATTATGCACTCCTGCCACCATTAGTACGCACACCTGCCTTCCCCGTCACGCGCATCAGTGATTATTGGACTCACCTGGACTCAATCACCTGTGTCCTTATCTCCCCTATACCTGTCTATTCCCAAGCTCTATTCCCTGCTTCAGGATTAATGTTTGTTTGTCTTTGCATACCCGGTTCTGACACTGTCTATGTCCTGTTTGATGTCTGTTCCATGTTAAATGTTCTACTCCCCGTACCTGCTTCTCTTCTCCAGCGTCGGCCCTTACAAGAACCCAAGGGGCTAACATTTTCGAGCTCTAACCTTAGAATTGGGGATGACGTACTGTCCCATGAGCCAATCATGACAGAAAACTGAGCCTATCAGGCACAACGCTCTGTATTTTCTGCTGGCTAGCCCCACCACCACAGAAAACACTGAGCTAGGCTGAAACACCTGCAATTTGGAGCTGCCTTACTCAAGAAAGCAAAAAAGAGACCATGTTTGTATGCAGCTTTATTAACGCAATGACATTTTTTTTACATTGTTTGCCAACTTAAATGTGACATGTATTAGTGCCAAAATAACAAGCAAAAAATATTTTTTTAAATGTACCTAAAACTGTGGTGCTCTGCCCCATTAGAGATCTGACATGTTGTATTGTATGAAAACTAGACCATTTTACAGCCTGATCAACTGTAGGCTACTACAGCCTATGTCCATTTGGTCAGGGTAACTAATTTTTGTGTATCAGGAGAAAATATATTATATTCAAAATTGGTCTGGCTAGGCTGCCTATACGTTTTCAATCCAAAATTATTAACTGGAATTAATCAATCAACATAATAGTGATGACACATGTGAGTACATTTTTTACAAGGCCTACAGTTGCTTAGGCTTGCATGATGCAAACATGCACGAAGCAAGCTCAGCCCTGAGAGTTTGTCTATCAGTTGTTGTCTCTGTGTCTGGGTAGAGGAAATCCCCCTCCTGATCTAGTCTAAATATAATTCATATGAACAGGTTGCTGCAGTTTGACATGGTTTTCCTGGTTAGGTTAACAGATAAGGAAAAACTCCAGGCCCCAGGGAGTAAAAATTGCCCCCCCACTCTGGGACCTATGGTGCCACCAGTCTGCTTGCAGTTGTCAGTTATCATCAGATATGTGGATGATCAGGGCTTTATTCAGGAACATTTCTTGAGCTACTTGATGTGTCAAGTGGGGGAAATGCTCAGTCTGTGTTTAACTTCATAGAGAAACATGTTGTTCAAACCTACTACGGCGCAGCTGTAATGGAATGTATCTGCTATTTGTATTTCCAGCTAAGCCCCCTCATGTTCCCTGATTTAAGAGGTGATGACTACTCCACTCCACTATCATTGTCAACTCTCTCCTGACATTAACTGAAGCCACGTCTCATGTGCCGCTCATCCACTGGCACATTGAATGTTTCCCCTCCAAGCACTGTGAGTACCCCTATCAATTTTCTCTCATTACTGTATGTAGAGTCAATCACATACACAAACACAATCACATTATTACACATCAATGATTTTACTATTTGCTTGGACTAACTCATTCTTAGCTCTTTTGTCTAACTGTGTAATGTGTTGTGTTATTGTATTTTGTCTTCCCAGTCAAATCCTGTCCTGCACTGAAGTCAAGCCTCTGAACACCTCAACTCATGCATCATACTCTCATTCAATCACAATCCCTTCCCAACACTGTGTACTGTAAATAGCCCTCTCATTCCCATTCCCCATAATATTGAACTATAATGTCTTTATTAAATGCTTTATGTTAAAATAATTACTCTTTGAATATTTTTAAACACCCTTTGACGTCTCCATGCGTTCCACACTTATACCGTGGGTCTCCTATCCTCCTCAATTTTTCAAGTCACCAGCCTCGACTAACATAGATGTAGATTCACTGAAAGAAATAGTGCTACTGGTGGCGAGGCAGGTTAGGAAGTAGTGAAAGGGATATAATGATGAGGAAAAAGGAACATGGGTCTGAGCTGTGAAGAAAGTAGTCTGTTCATGGCCGCGGCACTGTTGACTTTCAGTAACACTTGATTTGGAAAGTCCCTGCTCTACAGACTATCAGTAACATTTCAACTAACTATCTACTAAACCCAACCCTAGCTCTAACCCTAACCCTTTCCCTAACCCTTATTCTAACCCTAACCCCAACCCTAACCTTAGGAAGCGGTTGCTTATCAACAGATAATGTGTTAATAGTATGACCATCTGTAGGGCATCTACAGATGGAAAATCCGGACTATCCAAAATAAGTGTGACCGTTCTTTCCCTTTCAGGGACTGAGTCAGACCTGCATGGGACGCCAGGTGAGTGGACTCTCTAGCCATTCAAGAACATCTATGTATTAACTCCCAGGTAGAACATAAAATGTCATCAGTTCAGGCATCAGGGAGTGGAATTGAATTGCCCTGATCTAAACACACATGGGTTTTGTATAAAATAGCTTGGCTGAGCTATTTCCCCTTGAGCCTTATAGGCCTATCTACCTTCTGAAAGAGGTAGAAATCCCTTGCCTCCTGAACTCACAGAACATTTACAGAATTGTAATGTCCCATGCCAACCTTGTAATAGTTCCCACGACATTCACTTGAGACAACAACGTTAAGGGGAGAAAACAGCAAACATATACTCATTAACCATTAAACTATCTTGGGACATGATACATAATTATAAAAATGATCTTACTTCCCAGCAGAGAGATGTGTATTCATATTCCCTGCATTCCCCGATGGCCATTCTTCCCGTCTAAGAGCAAGGGGGGTAGGGGTGGGGGTGCAAACATCCCTCATTATCCACAACAGCCAATTCATTTCTCTGCACCATGTTCAGACAACAACCCAATTATCACTGTCAGCATCGGCCGCAGAGGCACGGCTCATTTCAGTGATCTTTGGCATTTCCTCATATTAACATGCATGCAGTGTGGTGGTTTCACTATTGCCTGACAAAATGTCAATACAATAGAAATATAATGAGAAGGGTGAGATAATGAGAATGTACAGAGAGGAAGTCATGGATCGTTTGATTGGGATCGGGGGAGAGAGAGAGCCATATATGAGTGTGGCCACATCATATAGGCTTAGTACTATGACATTAGCAAAGTACATTTCCACAAGCCTAGACTGGTCGATCATTTCAGGTGGTAAATCAACTTCTTGGGCGAAAATATAGGCAATATGTTTCTTGTTTTTATTTATTACTTTTCTCTGTGAAGTGTGTTGAGACATTGTTCAATGCACTTTAAATAAACTGAGACTTGACTTGGCTACATGGCATCATTAATGAGATGTATTTTTGTAATTGGTCCTTATGTTAGTCAGTCTATTAAAATTGCATAGACATAGACTTCCCTTAGGTGTCCTGGCTAAATCAGTTTTTATTAGTGCAGTATGTAAAAATCATCCGTTACACAACCCTGCTTTCCTGCTGTGTCTGACTAGTAAGCTGTCATCCACAGTTGAATCAACTATGAGCCTCCTCTTCATCTAATATTGTGAGTCTAACCCACTAATGTATAATGCTAAAGTTGCCCTCAGAGGTTGTTCCTGGACAAGACCATCACCTGTCCTGCTGTGGTTAGCTCTGGTTAGCTGGGACTGTTGCCTCCAAACCAGCCTTCCATCCTCACTGGACAGCTGTCTGTACCATGCTGGTAATGGTGACTGAGCACTCCAGAGCCTTCTAGAGCGACCGTCTAGCCTGTGGTTGCTGGACCAGAAAGACAGGCCACCCAATTAGTTTGGGTTCCTGAATCCTTTCACAGCATAATAGGGTTGTGTTGAGACCAAGGACTTATCAATGACCCAAGTCCAGCTCATTTAATCCCTACCATTGTGTCGCTGAGTTGTCATAATGCTTCAGCAAATGAACATTATCCCAGGGGCGTTGGAAGACACAATGTAAATAACATAATTTATGTCCCTCTTACTGCCCTGAATGCCTCTGCTGATCCTACAGCTATTGTATGCAGTAATCATATGCCTATGAAACAGATACTGTTAGCACTGAGGTGTTGTGCCCTAGTAGGAAGTCCACTGTGTGCAGCTCACCCTGTACTAATAAAGATAACCAGAGTATGTCTACCTTTGCTAAGCTTCCCAGTAAAGCAATAAAAATAATCAAGCATTCCAGAAAAGTGTTAAAAATAGCCCACGTTAAAATATGTAGCTTAAGAAAAAAAGGTTCATGAAATCAATAATTTGCTTGTAACAGATGACATTCATATTCTGACCATCTCTGAAACTCACTTAGATGATGCCTTTGATGATACAGTGGTAGCAATACATTTACGGAAAAGACAGAAATGCCAACGGGAGCGGTATTGTGGTCTATATTCAGAACCACATTCCTCTAAAGCTTAGAAAGGATCTCATGTTAAATACTTTTCACCTGCCTCACCTAAAGCCCATTCTTGTGGGAAGCTGCTATAGACCACAAGGTGCTAACAGTCAGTATCTGGATAACATGTGAAATGCTTGATAATGTATGTGATATCAATACAGAGGTATACTTTCTGGGTGATTTAAATATTGACTTGACAGGTTGCCCACTCAAGAGAAAGCTTCAAACTGTAACTGGTTCAGGTTATCAATCAACCTACCAGGGAAGTTAGAAACAGTAGAGGAATGAAATCATCAACATGTATTGATTATAACTTTACTAATGCTGGAGAAATTTCTTTGAAAGCAGTTTCCTAATCCATCGGATGTACAGTAGTGATCACAATTTAGTAGCCATATCTAGAAAAACCAAAGTTCCAAAGGCTGGGCCTAATATTGTGTATAAGAGGTCATACAATAAGTTTTGCATTGATTCCTATGTTGTTGATGTGAAGAATATTTGTTGGTCCGTGGTGTGTAATGACGAGCAACCAGATGCTGCACTTGACACGTTTATGAAATTGCTTATCCTAGTTACTAATAAGCATGCACCCATTAAGAAAATGAATGTAAAAACTGTTAAATCCCTGTGGTTTGATAAGGAATTGAAAAAGTTGTATGGTTGAGAGGGATGAGGAAAAGAGATAGCAAATAGGTCTGACTGTACAACTGATTGGCAAACATACTGTAAAGTGAGAAATCATGTGACTAAACTGAATAAAAAGAAGAAGAAACTACACTATGAAACAAAGATAAATGACATAAAGAATGATAGTAAAAAGCTTTGGAGCACCAAACTCCGCTCCATCATTCATTGAATCAGATGGCTCATTCATCACAAAACCCACTGATATTGCCAACTACTTTAATAATTTTGTTCATAGGCAAGATTAGCAAACTTAGGCATGACATGCCAGCAACAAACACTGACACTACACATCCAAGTATATCTGACCAAATTATGAAAGACAAGCATTGTAATTTTGAATTCCGTAAAGTAAGTGTGGAAGAGGCTTGCTTTTTATGGAACTTCAACCTCATTCTACAGTAGGATACACACATAATGGAAAAGGACCCAAGAAAGAGGAAAGATTGTTTGTCTTTGGTCAGACTACAGCTTGAAACGCTAGGACTCCTTCCATCTGAAGATCTTCAATCTACTTTCCCTGTCAACATGGGATTTGCCTGTGAGGCTTTTCAGTGAGTGAGGAATCACTCCTCAAAGTGTCTGTAGAAACCATGGCAGCACTGCGGGAAAATAGGGTGTATTTAGGCGTTTTTCTCTGTGAGAGGGTTGTGGAAGAGATGACAGAGGGTTGGTGGAGGGTTGTGGAAGGGATGACAGAGGGTTGTGATCACACATCAAAGATATGTCCCCTTTAGATCTCACTCTGTGTTGAAACACAAAACAAATGAGGCGCGGGCTGAGAGGGGAGGAGAAGAGAGGCGCGACTGCAGCTATGGAAGTGTGTACTATCTGTGCCCAACTAAAAGGACTGAACAGTGAAGAAACAGAGCACACTGCTCCAAAACACTAATAGGCCAGAGCTACATGCACAGTGTACACACAGCGAATATATCTAAAGTTAGAATAAGTTCAATCTGTGACAGTATCCACGAGTGTTTTTTGTGAGACCTTGGTTTGACCAAGTGTGGTGTTGCACTCAAGTCTTTACAAAACATTACAGAAGCTAAATCCTCAGGGAGAGGTCAGAGGGAGTTGTATGTAGTATTTATGGCATATCATGTGGCACATGCTACATCATTGTCCCTTTCCAATAAGTCCAATAAGACTTCCTAGGGCAAAACCTTATTCCATTGCAGACATATTGCAGCACAAGCATAGAGAAATGGAACGAGGGAGAAATGCAATAGGAGAGCACCATCTAGCCTTGTTAGTGAGGAGAACCTTTACCCTAGGGCAGAAAGCTTCTCTCAGCGAAGTTGCTGTGATAGTCAAAAAAAATACTTATTAACCAAGGAATAGATTAACACACGCAGGCACGCGCACACACACACACACACACACACACACACACACACACACACACACACACACACACACACACACACACACACACACACACACACACACACACACACACACACACACACACCACTCACGTAACACACTGAATGCGTTATGCTTTACTGCAGGAGGTCCTACATTAGAACTAACACATTTAGTAAGCAATACATGACATATTAATAAAACACAACAATTCCTAAGTGCTTGTTAGTCAACAACTGGAGATATGAAAAAAATATACAGAACCCACCGACTGAAATGTTACCATAAAGTCTCTGTGATTTTAATTTGCTGCACAGAAAGATACACAGATAGATGATACAGATGCACAGTATGAGCATTATATAGACAGATAATGAGACAGACAGTTCAGGGGTTGCTTTTGAAGTTGCTCCCTGGGCACTAATGAATCAGTCGCCTGGGGTCAGTTCAGTTGGTGTGTTTTTCATTACACTTTCAACAGGTAATGAGCCGTGAGGACTTTGGACACTGAGTCGCTCTGATCCCACATCAGCCTTTGGAGTGACTCAAGAGGACCTGACCACATTCTCACCATATCAGAGGGTGAGCACTCAGCATACTCTCTCTCTCTCTCTCTCTCTCTCTGTCTCTGTCTGTCTGTGTCTCTCTTTCTCTCGCTCTCTCTTTCTCTGTCTCTTTCTGTCTCTCTGTCTCTGTCTCTCTGTCTCTCATTCTCTCTCTCATTCAGTCTCTTTCTGTCTCTCTGTCTCACACACACACGCACGCACGCACGCACGCACGCACGCACGCACGCACGCACGCACACACACACACAGACTCTTATTCGCTTTCTCTCTCTCTCTCTCACTCGCTCTCTCACTCCTGTCAGAAGACTCAGAACACTGAGCGAGCCACCTGGACTCTTCCTCCATTACCATATAAATGAGGTGCTTCACGCTAACCTCTGTTCTCTCTGCTTCCTGCTCCTCGCGCAAACAATGGCAGTGGCCGAGAACCGGAGACAGCGAGCGACAGAGAGAGAGAGAGAGTGCTAGGGTATATCAATTCAATTACATTCTGGAGGGGTTTTCATGTTGATGGAAAGAGAAATGCTTTGGCTGCTCCAATTTAGCCCTCTGAGGAAACAACCATGCACCAGCTCTCTGCTAAGATAAAAGCCCGGCGGAAACAGCCATGCTACAGTTATTCCAACTGAGCCTGAAGGGAAATAGATAGCCTTTAATGAGTCTTGCTGAGCCATCGCCTTTGGGAGACCTACTGCTATGGTCAGATTTGTGTGTAGGGTGTCTGCTAAGTTAAATCCTCATGCAGCAACACATATATACAGTACCTATGTTTATTCCTGATAAACCCAAACTCTAGAGTATAGCTGTGTCTCTGACACTTTTATTTGAATGTTCAATTTGTCCTCATATCTATACACAAGGTTGTCCTAAACAACAGTTGACAGTTGACTTTACTGTAATGACAATTTACATTGTATGACATTGTACGACAACGTTTGTCACATCTCCACCATAAACCTGCTAGATGCTTTGGAACCGTGTCTAAACTCTATAGAAATGGTCTGGCTGTACCATAGCAGCACTTCATTAAACTCTCCACCCTATTACTTCCCTGTTCTCATTAAACTGCACAGACCAATCAATAGACCCATGTCCCCTGACTGTAGGGTAGTCTCAGTAATTTTGTCTGCAACAGACCTGTGTTTGAAGTCTAGTATGTTTCAGGGGACCCTAGTCAACCCTTACCTGTTTTCATTTAGCTATCCCAACACCAGGGATTAGAGACAATCCCAACACCAGGGATTAGAGACAATCCCAACACCAGGGATTAGAGACAATCCCAACATCAGGGATTAGAGACAATCCCAACACCAGGGATTCGAGACTATCCCAACACCAGGGATTCGAGACTATCCCAACACCAGGAATTCGAGACTATCCCAACACCAGGGATTAGAGACTATCCCAACATCAGGGATTAGAGACTATCTCAACACCAGGGATTCGAGACTATCCCAACACCAGGAATTCGAGACTATCCCAACACCAGGGTTTAGAGACTATCCCAACACCAGGGTTTAGAGACTAATCAAACACCAGGCATTAGAGACTATTCCAACACCAGGCATTAGAGACAATTCCAACACCAGAGTTTAGAGACTATCCCAACACCAGGTTTTAGAGACCATCCCAACACCAGGGTTTAGAGACCATTCCAACACCAGGGATTAGAGACTATCCCAACACCAGGGTTTAGAGACCATTCCAACACCAGGGATTAGAGACCATCCCAACACCAGGGTTTAGAGACCATTCCAACACCAGGGATTAGAGACTATCCCAACACCAGGGTTTAGAGACCATTCCAACACCAGGGATTAGAGACTATCCCAACACCAGAGTTTAGAGACTATCCCAACACCAGGTTTTAGAGACCATTCCAACACCAGAGTTTAGAGACTATCCCAACACCAGGGTTTAGAGACCATCCCAACACCAGAGTTTAGAGACTATCCCAACACCAGGTTTTAGAGACCATTCCAACACCAGAGTTTAGAGACTATCCCAACACCAGGTTTTAGAGACCATTCCAACACCAGAGTTTAGAGACTATCCCAACACCAGGGTTTAGAGACCATTCCAACACCAGGGATTAGAGACTATCCCAACACCAGAGTTTAGAGACTATCCCAACACCAGGTTTTAGAGACCATTCCAACACCAGAGTTTAGAGACTATCCCAACACCAGGGTTTAGAGACCATCCCAACACCAGAGTTTAGAGACTATCCCAACACCAGGTTTTAGAGACCATTCCAACACCAGAGTTTAGAGACTATCCCAACACCAGGTTTTAGAGACCATTCCAACACCAGAGTTTAGAGACTATCCCAACACCAGGGTTTAGAGACCATTCCAACACCAGGGATTAGAGACTATCCCAACACCAGAGTTTAGAGACTATCCCAACACCAGGTTTTAGAGACCATTCCAACACCAGAGTTTAGAGACTATCCCAACACCAGGGTTTAGAGACCATCCCAACACCAGAGTTTAGAGACCATCCCAACACCAGGGTTTAGAGACCATCCCAACACCAGGGTTTAGAGATGTGACATTGTGTTCCTGTTTGGGGACTTTTAACTTCAGGTAGAGAAAGTCCACCTTGAAGTAAAAATTGTGGTACAGTATATGTATATAGTGTTGGCATAGTATATTGTGTGTGCCTATGCTGGGCCAGCCTGCCCCCTAGAGGATGAACTAGGTAGGACCAGAAATCTGGATCTCTTTCAGCTCCCTGAGGCAATATTCTCACAAAATGGGTTGTCTGGGTTTGTGGGGTATGAAAGCATTCCTGTTGTACTGCAAGAGTGCATGTTTGTATTCATGTAATCACTTAAACCATGTCTATTGACTCTGAAAATGCTAACTTTGTCACAGTATGACAGTGATTACTCCCCTTCATAGAATAATGTCCAAATACCAATCCTGTATTATTAAAAAAATAACATAGGATCTATTTTCTATTGATATATTTTCACTGTCACTCTTTTGTGTCACAGGATTCTTACCAAAAGCCGAAACGACTTTTGTGACTAAAACTCACAGCCTATAGTGCCGAATGCTATTTCCAGCTATGCATGGTACTACTGAATGCACAGTATATCTTCCCGCCAATCAAGTAGTGAGATGAAGATAACAGCCGGGCTGTTGTTCCACTCTGTTCCCCTGAGGTGTGAGGGATCATTAGATTTAGACCTCTATTAGAGAAGCAGTATACTCATTAGATGGAAAGGAAGACTGCCATCATATATAAATTCCCTATCTCTCTCACAAGCAATTACACATGCAGCTCACACACATATACATGCACGCGCGTACATACACACACACACACACACACATACAAACACACTTGCAAACTCAGTTTCTCCTTCACACAAAAAGCACATTCCACCTAGACACAGAAGAACTAAATAATCCCATTCGAATGGAATGTGTTCACAGGCACAGTTCTCTGTCAATGTAAATATATATATATATATATCTGAAACACACGCAAACACTTTCTCGCAAGCTCTCTCTCCCTCATACACACACCCACCCACCCACTCACAGAAAGCTCATTATAACTTGACAGGGGATTGGCTTGACGTCCACATCTCCAGTTGATTAATTTGCCTATTATTAAAGATCCTTTAATAAAACACTCACTCTAAAGAAAGATGACCGGCAGCTCCTCCCCCACCCCCCAACTGTGGACATAATTGTAAAACTTCAAACACTTAAAAGGAAAACTTGTTCCAGTGTGAACAGTGTGCTACAAGGATAGTTTATATTTTATTCCCATTGTTTTAGACTTTTTCCATCTCTGATCGTTTATCCTATCCATCCAGATTTACAATGGCTTTGGAAGTTGCCAAGGCCACAGACAGTCCCTGAGCAAACTGAGGAGTTCACTTGAGGAGATCTACTCAGCAGGCTTGAGGAAGAGGACTGTGCCGGGTTATCTGTAGTCCAGTGAGATGGACACCTGGGACCGCATTTTCTATTAGAAAGCTGTTTCACATCCAATTGTCACGCCGACGGCCATTCAGCTCTCCTGAGGAAACAATTTCTTCGGCGAGAGGGTAGCCCCGTAACCATAGTTACCGGTGTGTCCCGTTCAAAAGAACTGGGCAGGATCGATAACATTTTATTTAAGAGATCCCTTGACTCCAGGGAATCAGACACTATTATCCTACCTGCCTCCTGTCCTCTGCAAATTGCAATCCAGGAAACATGATTTAACTTTGCAAACTGCAAACCGCCAAGATAAAAAAGATGCAGTGACAAGCTGTCAATTAGGACCTCTCTAACTCCATCTCCATCTCTCTCCCTCTATCTGTCTTTCTTTCTTTCTGTCTGTCCCTCTTCCCCTTTCTTTCTGTCTCTCTGTGTAATTCATCAGCAAGCAGTGTTCACTCTCAGAACAAATAAAGAAACATTTTATAACGCAATAGTTGAATCCATACAGGTGACCTATGGTATGGAGGAAGTGGTTGGGGGTCAAAACATGGCAGCCAGATGATTAATAGATGCACCAAGATAAACATTTAAACTGCAGGCTTTGTTTATGAGGTTTCCAAGTCAATAATAGTTTGAATTATGGAGATAAAAATGTTTTATTGTGAGAAAAGGCCTCCTGGCTCAAACATGTCTGTGGAGTATAAAAATACATGCGCTTTAATAACCAGACTCAACCAGTTGCTGGATACCAGTTGTTATTGACTAAGGCCTTGACGTTGTTGTCACACCAAACCTTCTAATTGTTGATTAGAATATGCAGAGATACTGTATGGGTTATGGGCACTTCAATGAGCAGAGGAATACTTTGATATTCAAATGTCCAGATGTCTTGCCAGAGGCTGTCCTTCTTGGTGTTGACACACACCCTTTTCATAGAGTCTGAAATGTATTTCACTGTAGTGAGTTCTGAGGCATGTTTTGAATAAAGCCCAAAAATATCAATACCCAAGAAAATAACTTTCAATATATCAACTGCAGTGGGGAAGCTTGTAAAGCAGCAGTCAGAAGAGGACAATACCAACCATATTCATGTTCATGTAAACATATCATTTAAAACACTGCCAGCTTTTGATCCTCTGTTCCACCCCATAGTGCAGGTTTGATTGAATCCCAGCCTTATATTTCCATGAAGTTGTTTTTACTTACAGTACTACATTTACATAAAGACATAGTTAAGATAGAGAGTTAAGAGGTCCGCTGTGGTACCCTAAAAATGCTGGAGCTGTGGCCAAATCTAGCAGAGACTTTACCGGGGGATCAGTGACCCGTAGTTTTCCATCTATCTCCTGCAATTGTGGGGGAGGGGGGAGGGTAGGAGGGGGCTCAGTTGATGAGTTTCGGCTTCCCTGTAGGGACTTGATTAAAGTCACTGCCCTTTGAAAGGAAGGGGGTTGATTTCACTGAGATTCATTCTAAACCCAATTTTTTCATTAGATGATCAATATATCCTGACAGCAGATGGTGGTGGTAGCAGCTGCACTGGGCCTAAACTGCCAATCAGAGACCAGGCCAGCAGCAACCAGCTTCCCTTCTGCTAAACCCAATGACCACCTGGACATGGTTCCATAGGTCTGTCATAGCTCTCAGTCGAAAACTGTATTAGGCAGGTCAAAATGGAAAGATGGAGCCATTGATTTAGTAGGTTAAAGGAAAATAAGAAGACACAAGTTGCAGAGAGGAAAAATCAGGGTGACTTACACAGGCTTGGGTTTGGATTTGGGCTATGAACATGGTTCTGTTTGGTAGACCCTCCACACACATAAAATCTCTCATTCTCTCTCTCTCTCCTCTCTCTCCCACTCTCTCTCTCTCTTGCTCTCTCTCATTATCTCTCTCTCTCTCTGTGTCTCTCTTTGTCTCTCTGTGTCTCTCACACACACACGCACGCAAGCGCGAACACATACACACACACCCATCACATCCTCCTCTCTGAGACTCACAGGGTCCCTCCCCACTCCAAAAGAAGAGGCTATAGGGATGGTGGGCTGCCAGTCCAGCTGTCTCCATCTGGCCAGCTCACTTGGCAGCATGTGACACCACACAACTCCTGCCAAACTGTGTTCCAGCAGCTGGAGGACCACAGCAAAAACCAATCAACAACCAGAACAGCATCGGTCTCACTGTTGCTGGGCCAGCTCCTATACGCTCTGAGAAAATGTTCACGCTACAGTATACTGTAGGCCTATCCTACCAAAACTAAAGTCCCTGTTCCATTCAATTATTTCCCTATCCACTACAGGGATGCTCCCAAACAGCAGACATTGGCTGGGACATTACTATGTGCTATCTATCAGTGTTGATTACAGCACATACCTGGGCTTGAGTATGCAGGGCTTGTTGCCTCATTCATTTACATAATAATACATTGCTTGTATGCAGCTAGGTTATTGAATATTTCCATTGTGGCAAGTTACCACATACTATTAAAAGAATTAGCTCGGAAGTTGCATACCCACTCACGTGTGTGCCCACTGTTCATTATTAATTTGTGTAACAGACTGCTGTATGATCATTCTCCATTTGCCAAGAGACAGCATATCTAAATGTCATTGAGAACATTAATCAGCTGCTGAAATATGAGGGACCCTGTTTTCTCTCGGCTTGAGGGAATAATAGGCAGATGTCGCCGCAGGTCAGACATTATCATCCCTATTAATTAATGTTGATGGTTGAGAGACAGCTCCCCTATTGTGTCCCCAGAAAACTGCAGATGACTTTGACCTCGGTCTGACAAGGTAAGCAGTCTGGACAAGCCTATAGCACAATGATGAGCGCTCTAACTTTCTTGGTAAGATGGCAGGATGAGAGTAATGGTACTTTTGTTGACATTTGAGAAATAAACATTAATATTTAATTCGTTATAATTATTTTTGAATTACTGAAGTGGAGCTATCCAACAGTTAGGAAACCATTTTTTGTCTCTTACATTTCTTATGTCTGTAATGTGTCATTTCTTGTTGTGATTTGTTTGTGCAATATTATAAACCCTCAATTAAACTAAATTATATATTGAAATGACTAGATACAAAGAGATTCATATTTGAGGTTTGCATCTTTCTCTTTATTGTGAACAAAGTACTTTTTTCCTTTATCCGTAATTCAACATTCAAAAGGCACTCGCACATCTGAGCAATCTTTTTTGCAGGTGCATGGCAACAGTTGGACAAGATGAGGGAAAAAGGAAACCGCACACTGCTCTCGATAGCATCACTGATCTTTAAGAAGCTTACATTTCGGCCTCACGGCCTTCGTCAGAGCTTTTTTTCCTTTATCCGTAATGGAATTTATTTCACCCCCGTTCAATTGGTGGCTGCAATACAACATCAGTTGTGGTAGGCCATAAAAGCGTCTGACAAAACACATTTCAGTGTATCCTCGCATATTTCCACATCAACCTCTGCAGTTACATGCTAGTTGTCATAGAGCTTACGATTTCCTCATCCAATAAACCACTACCATAACTTGCTGTCTGTAAGTGGTAGTATTCATTCCCAATATCTTGGGTGTCTGAGATTTGATTGAGCTGCACCACTGACACTTCCTCATATGAACTCTTGGCTACATCAGGAGGAAAGTTAGAACCATCCTCTGTATCCTCAAAAGTATGTCTGAGGGTCTTTGCTGAGCAGTTGATATTCCCTCATTTAAACTCTCCAGAGGCCAGAAGTTTTGAACCTGAGCCTCATTTACATACTCTGTTTGTACCATTTTGTTTAATTTCACCTTGTTGTCACTAGCAATACAATGTATAAATGTGTCAGTCATACAGGTATGACACTCCATCGTTGTTGCTGTCGGCTTCTTAATAACTAATCACTTGCTAATAATTGGTATTTGGCAAATCCATTAGCGCAAAGCAAGAGTGCATGAAAGTCATGTATGGAATTATTTTACTTCACACCAGGGTAAGAAAAAACAAATTGTTGAGGTTAATATAGCATGTAGCAATTAATATAGCATGCAGCATTAAATGTAGGCATGACAAGAAAGACAGAGAAATAACCAGCAGGCTGTTTGACACAGAACCCCTCAAAAACGGAACATATTTGGTTAGTAGAATCCCAACTAAGTATTTTTCCACCCCAGTTTATTTGACACCAGTAGTAACGTTTTTTCTTAACCAGTGTGTGGTCTTGCACTGACTAAAATCTTTAATTATATTCATATGCTTTTGAGACACATATTTGCCACATGTTTGGAGCTAGGCTGACAGTGACAACATAACATTCTAAAAGGATAGCTGTCCATGGAGCTTTTATGTGTATCACTGTTCAAATGTCAACATAAAGCTTCCTATGACCCAGCTTTTTGTTCAAACTCACCTGTTTTGTATTCTAGGGACTCAAGTGAGTTGTCTGGACCCTGGTTGTATGGACACACAATAAATAGTTTTTCCTGTACAGTGCTATATTTGTACAATATATATTGTCCAGGCAACCCACCTTAAGCTGTTTGACCACAGTAAAAAGCCAGCAACACTCCGTATTATTCAGAGTCTCATGAAATACACTGTTTTTAAACATTGCGGATCACTGTATAAGGAATACATATTGGCTTATATAACAAAAACTATTCAGTAAAAGTATTGTAGGGAATACTCCGTAGGGTATTGTAGGGAGTATTCCCTACAATACCTACAATACTTTTACTGAATAGTTTTTGTTATATAAGCCAATATGTATTCCTTATACAGTGATCCGCAATGTTTTAAAACCCACTTTTAATCAAAATGTCCCTTAATTATGATTTAAAAAAAAAATCATTGTTCATGTTCAGACAACTATTTTTCATATATCATTAATCACTGGTTATTGACGCATTTCTACTATTACGTAACGTGGGGGACTTTTATTTAGAAAAAATGTCGAAAGCCATGACCTGGAAGTACTTTTTTAGTGTTGCTGTCGAGACGCTGGATATAGCAACCTCTGTACAAAACGGTTTTATTTATCTTAGCTAACTAGGGTATTGTTAGCTTGAGTACATATGTCAACCTTTTTATTTACGTTGCAATCGCTTTAATATAACCTATATTCTAGGCTTGGTCGCACTATCTAACGTTAACATCAAACTCTTTAGCGAGCTTGTTTCGAGGGCTTTTTGCTTTGCAAACTAGCTATGGATAACATTATGGATCCAGCATCAGAACAAGGTTAGTTTGCTGCTTTGTTGTGCATTGCTTATCACATAGCAGTAGTTAAATGTAGAAAATGATATGTCATGACTCATGACATTTTTCTTTTGTTTTTTACATGGATCATTCATGTGTCCTATAGTCTACCTACACATAGCTTGTAATATGACTAACTAGCTGAGTTATGGGATAGGGTCGATTTTGCATTTATTATTTGTTTATGTTTAATTGTTAATTGTTCTCTTCAATTCGGCGGCAGATCTCCCTCTGTTCTCCTTGCGTCTCCTGGTTCCACCTCTACGCCTGATGTCTGCTTTCATGTGGCAAGTGACTCAACAGCGTAATGTGATGCAGTATGGGAAGCTGGAGGAATTTGTTACTTTGGTGACAGAGATGGTTCCAGAGCTGCTGAGTTCCAGGCAGAGGACCCAACTCATTCTGGGACTGAGAGCAAAGGTGAGAGAGGTAGAAATGTTGAGGGTTGGGATGGGAAGAGTTTTATGATGGAACGAACGATGGCACTACTGACGGCAATTATTGCATGTCTGTCCCTAGTCCTGCTTTTCACATATCCACCTCTGTTCCAGCTGGTTTTAGAGTTGTGTCGCAGTAAGGACACAGCTGACCTGCTGACCATCCAGGCCCACCTGGACATAATCCACACGTTGACAGAAAAGTCTTTACACAAAGAGGTTAGTTAAATAGGCAACACTATATGAATGAGACACAGGAGAACATTATTTCTGAGGGATTCACTCCTGTACATTTGTCTGATGTTTTGTTTGCACCTAATGACAGAGTCATGGTGATGAATTGGAGGCTGCAGATTCTAACTTTGTGGAGCTAGTCCAAACCCTGCTGGAAGACCCTTCTGATAGGGAGCATTTCTTCCAGGTGAGGAACTTTCTCTCTAGACTTCTTTATGATCCTTTTGCTTGAATATATTTCTGAAATAGACTAGTTAAACAACATCTACTTAGATTAAAGATTATAAGTATCCTTCTTCTGCATTCAGAATACCCTAAAGATCTTGTAAAAGTGGCACGCCAGTCTCCTTTTCACATAATTTATCACCTAATTTACTTAACAAAAGGCACATCTCAACAGGTGGTCCAGGTATGACATAGTACAAGTGGGGGAGGTGCGGTCAGGGCCTTTTATGATGTTTTTGCTCCTCCATTGTTCCCACAAGCAAGGGAGGAGGTTGATGACATCACATCAGACCAACTCAACTGCTTGAATGGCCTCCATGAAGGTTGTAGTTGTCTAAAAAAACACTATTTTGCTCAAAAGTTTTTTTTGGTTTTGTTTTTCACCTTAAGTGTGTGTAAATTACTGTACTTGGGATATTGTTTCTCAACAGGAAAAGTTCCAAAATAGCTGAAGTGCATCTTAAATGGAAACATTTGGCACTAGATCCATTTCATGCTAAATTGTCTATTTCACAGGAGGTGTTCCCAGTCCACTATGGCCCTCGGTATGACACAGCGCTGCAGACACTGGTGTGGGAGTTCCTCTCCAGACTGGAGGAGCTACTGCCTGTACCAGACCTCACGCAGGTACTGAGGAAAACCTCTCAGTTCTAAAAGATTGACGGAACATCACGTCATGTGGCTCTACAGATGAATTGAATAGTGTTTTTGGTCATTTCAAAACTTGTCTAAAACCTCAAGTGGCTGGTACAACACTTTTGAACTTTTTAATGTACTGTTTTCCCCCTGCCCTGCTCCTCTTAGACAACAGCATGGCTCGGTGCTGCCCCCTCTGTCCTGGAAGAATGTGGGCAGAGTGTCTTTGACCCTGAACAACTGAAGACAGTGTTGCAGCACCATCAGCATCATGGAAACCTGAACAATAGTAAGGCCTAGATTCAATCAGATCAACCGCTAACCGGCGATGGCAGACACCCGCATAGCGGACATTTTGGTGGTGTTGGAGGTGGAACTGTGTTGGAGCCGTCAAATCGGTGAGAAGCTGCTCTTCCGATCATGGTCATGAAGCCACACCTGCCAAGCGTTAGAAGTTCTGAGCGAGAAAGTACGCAGCCTATATAGAAATAATTATGCTCAAATTGAAAAATCATTCAACTAAATAATGGGGATTTCTGTCATCCTAATCGAGGTATAGATTACATCTCACATTCCAATGTTCAAACTTGTTGTTACGAATCCCTTTGGCCCGACAGTCTAGGGGGGATGGTAATGGGACCCGTAACACAACTCATGCAAATTATAGTAGTGAAAACGTAACAGTGAGAACAAATAACACAGACAACTTAATTACCGTCAAACACTAAATGTTTATTTATAAACACACGGTAAATGGGGGGGGGAGCAGGAAAAGGGGCTGAGCGGGACCCAAGGAATGAAAGAATAATAATTCAAAAACACCCCTAAGCTAGACTAGCCTACTTCACAAACAGCTAACTAACTAACCAAAAATACAGGGGGTGGTCCGCCCAGTTCTAACTAGTGTTTTTAACAATGTTTAACTACGGGTAGTGTAGCCCAAGGGCGATTTGTCTGGTTACCCCCTTTTCCCACCATCAAACAAACACTCAAACACCATAACCAAAACAATACTCACAGGTGGGGACAAAGTGACATGTAGCTGCAAAACACACAAGCGATCTACAGACAGAAGGCATGTTACAAAGAGATTGAGCTGGGGAGAAAACAACTGACAGGGGTTTTAAACCAAGGGAAAGGGACTGTGATTGGGTAAGGGAAAAGGAGCAGGTGTCTTCCGATTAGCGACTGATTGATGACTGATTGGGGAATGATTATTGTCACCTGTGAGTAGGGGAGAAGGAGAGAAAAGAAATACACACAGGATACACACAGAACACTTGTATCCGTAACACTCCCACCCTTAAAAGCGCAACCCTAGGGATTGCGAACACATTTACAAAACATACAAACATCATTATTTTTACACACGTGACAAAGCATCTGCTTCAAGTTGAAACGGTTTTTCAAAATCCGGAGCAGCAAGTACAGGGGTATTACACAAGAGGGCTTTCGCAGATTCAAAAGCTCTTTTACAATTCGGAGACCACACAAATGATTTAGCCGGACTGAGCAAATCGGTCAATGGAGCAACTACCGCAGAGAAATTTTGACAGAAACTACGGTAGTAGCCAACCATCCCTAAAAAGCGGCGTAGCTGTCGTCTGGTGGTAGGTGCGGGAAATGCAGTTATAGCCAAGACCTTGGCATCAACAGGGCGCACCTGTCCATGGCCGACCTCTTTGCCAAGATAAGTAACAGTAGCTTTTCCAAACTCGCACTTTGCCAAGTTCAGGGTTAGCGAAGCAGCTGCCAACCATTCACATACTACCCTGAGAGAGTCAACATGATCTGACCACTCAGACGAATAAATCACCAGATCATCAAGATAAGCACTACAGTTGGGTACTCCAGCTAATACGGAGTTAACCAGTCGTTGGAAAGTGGCTGGTGCATTTCGCATCCCGAAAGCCATCACTGAGTACTGTAGGAAGTTGTCTGGGGTTACAAAGGCAGAAATCTCCGAAGCACGTGAAGTTAACGGAACCTGCCAGTAACCTTTTAAGAGGTCCAACTTAGTAACATACTTAGCAGCTCCAATAGTGTCGATACAGTCGTCCAGTCTGGGTAACGGGAACGAATCTGGCATTGTGACAGAATTAACCTTTCGATAATCCGTACATAACCTGGACGTACCATCAGGTTTAGGAACCAGAATGCAAGGAGAACTCCAAGGGCTTGAACTTGGCGTAGCCAGGTCATTCTCCAACAAATATGTCACTTCATCCCTCATTATCTTCCTTTTGGAAGCGTTGATACGATAGGGGTGTTGCTTGATAGGTGTAGCATTTCCAACATTAATGTCATGTTCCAACACGTTTGTGCGAGTAGGAACGTCATTAAAGAGACATGGAAAACTGTGTAGTAGCCTCACAACATCGTCGGCCTGTCCGTCCGTTAAATGAACCAGACCTGACTTGATAGACAACAGCATTTCTGAGTTGGGCAATCTAACGCACTGCTGCTGAGTATTGCGCAACTCTAATCCATCTCCCTCAACATTATCAATATGACAGTCCACTATCATAGCAGTAGAAGCAGCGGAGACAGCCGCACCTTCCTCTGTTTTTGAACTATCCACTTGGGTGATGGGTCGGGTGTGGTATGCTTTTAACATGTTAATGTGGCACACACGAGATTGGCGTTTTCTATCAGGCGTTTGAAGCACATAATCAGTTTCACTTAATTTCTTCTCAATGAAATAAGGACCAGAGAAACGAGCTGACAGTGAAGATCCTGGAACAGGCAATAACACCAGTACTTGGTCACCTGGCTGTAGTGGATGAGAAACAGCCTCTTTATCATAGTGTCTTTTCATGCTCCTTTGGGAGGAAGACAGAGCTTCCTTTGCAAGAGCACAGGCTTGGTGTAGGCGCTCCCGAAAGCGACTAACGTAGTCCAACACATTTTCATCTCCTGTACACAACTCTTGGGATAAAAACTGTTCTTTAAGAACTTTCATTGGTCCTCTCACTGTGTGACCAAACACTAGTTCAGCCGGGCTGAAACCTAGGGACTCCTGTACAGTTTCACGAGCAGCAAACAAAACTAGAGGAACTCCCTCATCCCAATCTTTCTCAGATTCCAAACAATATTTACGTAGCATAGACTTCAATGTCTGATGCCAACGTTCAAGCGCACCCTGAGACTCTGGGTGATAGGCGCTTGACACACGGTGCGTAATTGACAAGGATTTTAACACCTGCTTGAAAAGCTTGGACAGGAAATTGGTACCTTGATCACTTTGTACCACCTTAGGTAATCCGAATGTTGTGAATAATTTAATTAAGGCTTTACTCACTACCGGGGCTGTAATCCTTCGCAGAGGAATGGCCTCGGGGTATCTTGTTGCCATACACATAATTGTCAACAGAAACTGGTTACCCGATTTTGTCTTCGGTAACGGTCCAACACAATCAACCACCACATGTTCGAATGGTTCACCTATGACAGGTATTGGACAAAGAGGAGCGGGAGGAATAACCTGATTTGGTTTTCCTGTTATCTGACATGTGTGGCATGTACGACAGTACTGAGCCACATCTTGTTTTAAACCTGGCCAAAAGAAATGGCGAAGAATCCGATCATAAGTTTTTGTGATTCCTAAATGACCAGACCACTGGTGATCATGAGCAAGGGATAACACATTTTGTCGAAAGGCTGTAGGAATCACTATTTGGTAAACAGCATTCCAATCTCCGCCCGCGTCATCATGGGATGTCCATTTACGCATGAGGAGATTACCATCAATGAAGTAAGCCACGTTTTTCTTCTTTACCTCTTCCAATGAGACAACACTAGAAAAACATTTAGCAAGCTTGGTGTCAACCTTTTGGTTAGCAACCAGCTGCTCACGAGTGACTGGTAACTGTATTGCATCAGCAATAAGTTCAACATTCTTCGCTTCTTTCCTGGGCTGTTTGTCAGAGGTGATCAGCTCCTCAGAGGTAGCGCACAACCCAGCCTCTTGATCATCCTCTTTGAACAGAACAGTGTTCGACAAATCTATCACGTCACTCTCTTGTCGTGCCTGAGCACGAGTGACAGCACAAGCAGGGAACACGTGGATAACTCTGTGCCAGCTCATTGGAGAGAGAGTGGTCACTTTTATCCAATACTTCCAATACGGGTACTACCTTTCCTCCGGCAATATCATTACCCATTATAAAGGTCACACCTTTTACTGGCAACATAGGACGTACCCCCACTCTGAATATTCCACTGATTAACTCAGTGTACTTTCACAAAGTGCAATGGCACTGGGACAAAACCCATTTCTATACCCTGAACTAACACACTGGAACCACAGTATGTATCGTCGGATAAGGGCAACACATCAGACAATATAAACGACTGCGCCGCACCAGTATCTCTAAGGATTTTAACCGGATGCTGAGACGCTTCGTCATTCGCTAGGGACACAAACCCCTCAAATGAACGGTTCATAACTACGGTCGGGAACTGGGTCTTTCAAAATACATTTACCCTTAGGCACCTGTTTCGTTTCAGACCTCACAACCGTACGAATTAGACCAACACCTGTTGGTGGCTTGGCACGAAGAGGCATCCCTTGTTTACGTTTTAGCCGGAAGCAATCATTAATCATATGTCCCACCTTATGACAATAGAAACAGGGACGCTCATTTTTCTGGCGTGCTTGATATACTGCTGGCCGACTAGGGCCATAAGTAGGCAATTCTGTAACTCTACTCTCAGTATGAGCCGAAAACACACTCTTGTGCGTCAACACAAACTCGTCTGCCAACACAGACGCTTCTGACAGGGAGGATACTTTCTGTTCGTTTAGGTACACTACAATGCGTTCAGGTAAGCAATTTTTAAACTCTTCCAACAAAATTAACTCCCGGAGAGAGTTAAAATCAGTTACCTTGCTAGCAGCATGCCATTTATCAAACAGATTTCCCTTCTCTCTAGCAAATTCCACATAAGTCTTACTAGAAGACTTCTTATGAGACCTAAATCTCTGTCGGTATGCCTCAGGCACAAGCTCATAGGCGCGAAGAACAGTAGCTTTGACCACTTCATAATTTAAACTGTCTTCAAGAGGTAGCGCTGACAAAACCTCTTGGGCTTTACCAGTTAATTTACACTGAAGTAATAGGCACCATACCTCTTTAGGCCATTTCAAGGCTACACGTTCAAATACACAAAAATAGGAGTCAACCTCTGACTCTCTGAACAAAGGTACTAAGGCAATCTGCCTACTAATGTCAAAAGTGTTGGGATCTCTAGTTGGTGAGGACGGCTCACTAACAGTCACTGCAGGAACGAAGGCTAGCCTCGCTGTCTCTGCCTCCAGTTCCATCTGGCGCATTTTTAACTCCATCTGCCGCCGTTCTCGTTCTTTTTCTGCCTCAATTTTACACATCTCCATTTTTAACTCCATCTGCCGCTGTTCTGCCTCAATTTTACACATCTCCAACTGGAGAGTCTCTCGCCTAATTTGGGCTCTCTCTTCCGCCTCCAGTTGGAACTGTATTGACCGGCCATCCCTCCTGGTATCACCGGTTGACTGTGGGGAGAGTGGATCAAAACGGGGCAATGTGGCTGGAGCTTTAGCCTCGCCCACAGACACCACTGGGCTTAGAGGAGCAGCACCATCCCCTACAGGGGTAGTAGGCTCAGGCAGCGGTAATACAAGCACCTGTTCTTCCAACAAAACATTCAACACTAATTGTTTAACCTCCGCTTTAACTACATTCTGTGGAATCAATACTGAATAATGGTCAGCCAAGGTCATTAAATCAACTCTACGACACCTATCAAAAACCTCCCACGAAGGGTTATCCAAAAAGGACTTCAAATCAAATGTAGCCATTTTTAAATACTACACAGAGCCAACAAATAGCAAACACCAATTCTACTTTAGCTATAACGTTCAACACTGAACTAGACCACTAAAACAATCTGCACAAGCGGTATGGGTGTCAGTAATGACAGATCCCGGATGAGCCCCCACTTATGTTACGAATCCCTTTGGCCCGACAGTCTAGGGGGGATGGTAATGGGACCCGTAACACAACTCATGCAAATTATAGTAGTGAAAACGTAACAGTGAGAACAAATAACACAGACAACTTAATTACCGTCAAACACTAAATGTTTATTTATAAACACACGGTAAATGGGGGGGGGAGCAGGAAAAGGGGCTGAGCGGGACCCAAGGAATGAAAGAATAATAATTCAAAAACACCCCTAAGCTAGACTAGCCTACTTCACAAACAGCTAACTAACTAACCAAAAATACAGGGGGTGGTCCGCCCAGTTCTAACTAGTGTTTTTAACAATGTTTAACTACGGGTAGTGTAGCCCAAGGGCGATTTGTCTGGTTACCCCCTTTTCCCACCATCAAACAAACACTCAAACACCATAACCAAAACAATACTCACAGGTGGGGACAAAGTGACATGTAGCTGCAAAACACACAAGCGATCTACAGACAGAAGGCATGTTACAAAGAGAATGAGCTGGGGAGAAAACAACTGACGGGTTTTAAACCAAGGGAAAGGGACTGTGATTGGGTAAGGGAAAAGGAGCAGGTGTCTTCCGATTAGCGACTGATTGATGACTGATTGGGGAATGATTATTGTCACCTGTGAGTAGGGGAGAAGGAGAGAAAAGAAATACACACAGGATACACACAGAACACTTGTATCCGTAACACTTGTAAACAAGGTTGCATGGGATTTTTGTTAATGCGACTCCTTGAACCCAATGGCAATGTCCGTTTTAGATGTAATGCCGGTAGCCACTTGTGGATTTGACAGCTTTAACGCAGTTCCACCTCCAACACTGCCAAAAGGAAGCACTATGTGGATGTTGGCTAAAGCGGATCGGATTTAATCGAGCCCTATGTCTTCATCCAGATGATGGATATGAAGTACAGAGTCATATAGGATACCACTTGTCTTTTTAACTTGGCAATATACAGTAGGTGAGTTTAACTGATGTTCTCTCCTACCCAGGTCATGTCTCTAATTACACTACAGATACCATCCTGTCCACACTGTCCCTCCCTCCAATAATCAGAGTTGTTATTAACTACGAACCAGACAACTCTGACAATGTGAGGCCATACTCAGATGACGATGAAGACCACAATGAAATCCTGGATGAAGGCACTGATAGATGTTTGGAGGATCTAGGACTGTCAACATCAGAGGAACAGGAGGGTCTGTCACCTGCAGAGACCTCAGTGTTGGTTACTCCAGTACCCTGTGATGGTAAGGAAAATATAAAAGGTCAAACACTCATCCATTGTTTGACTAATATAGCATCTAAATTGTAATTTATATTCTGAAGAAAAATGTTAACGCAACACGCAATAATTTCAACGATTTTACTGAGTTACAGTTCATATAAGGAAATCATTCAATTGAAATAAATTCATCAGGCCCTAATCTATGGATTTCACATGACTGGGCAGGGGCGCAGACATGGGTGGGCCTGGGAGGACATAGGCCCACCCACTTGGGAGCCAGGCCCAGCCAATCAGAATTAGTTTTCCCCCACAAACAGGATTCATTACAGACAGAAATACTCTTCAGTTTCATCAGCTGTCTGGGTGGCTGGTCTCAGACGATCCCACAGGTGAAGAAGCCGGATGTGGAGGTTCTGGGTTGGCGTGATTACACGTGGTCGGCAATTGTGAGGCCAGTTGGACATACTGTCAAATTCTCTAAAACGATGTTCGAGAGGCGGCTTATGGTAGAGAAATTAGTATTCAATTCTCTGGCAATAGCTCTGGTGGACATTGCTGCAGTCAACATGCCAATTGCACGCTCCCTCAAAACATGAGACATCTTTGGCATTATGTTGTGTGACAAAACTGCACATTTTTTAGAGTGGCATTTTATTTTCCATGGCACAAGGTGCACCTGTGTAATGATCATAATGTTTAAGCAGCTTCTTGGTATGCCACACCTTTCAGGTGGATGGATGATCTTGGCAAAGGATAGATGCTCACTAAAAGGGATGTAAACAAATTTGTGCACAACATTTGAGAGAAATAAGCTTTTTGTGTATATGGAAAATTTCTGGGATCTTTTATTTCAGCTCATGGGAACATGAGACCAACCATTTACATACATATATATATATACATATATATATACCAACCATTTATATATATATATATATATATAGTGGTTATGTAATCTGTTTTCCTGTATTTTCTCCTTACAGAATTGAATTTGGATCATTCTCTCAACATAATGGTGAATGCGGACGAGCCATCCCAGGTTCTTACCTGCACTCTGCCTCCATTCTCTCACAGTGAAATGGCCAACCTCTGCAAGGACATCAAGACCGACCAAGTAGAAAAGGACAGAAAGCAGGTTGACAAGAAAGAAGAGGTGGTCAAAAAAGGGAACAAAAAGAATGTGATCAAACAGGTTGACAAGAAAAAAGAGGGATTCCCTGCACTTCAAAACAGAACTCATATATGTGAGTGTGGGAAGGGTTTTAAAAAACCATCACTGCTGACGCTACATATGGGAGTTCACACGATGCCACATCATTGTGACCAGTGTCCCAAACGATATGCTACTCCTGGGGCACTGAAAAAGCACCAGCTACTTCACACAGAAGAAAGACCATTCGCATGTGAACACTGTGACCGGAGGTACAGGAGTGCTTATGATCTCAAAGTGCACGTACGCAGTCACTCTGGGGAGCGCCGTCACGTGTGTACTATCTGTGAGAAGAGGTTTGCCCATCCAAGTACACTGGTGAGACACACGCGAATGCATGCTGGGGAGAAGAATTATTTATGTAGCATATGTGGTAAGGCATTTCTTAGCTCAGGAGAAGTGCGACTGCATACACGAACGCACACAGGAGAAAACTCCCACACCTGTAAACATTGTGGAAAGGGTTTCAAAGCATCTTGCCATCTTATGGTTCATCTGCGATCTCACACAGGCGAGCGTCCTTACACCTGCACCCAATGCCCCAAATCTTTCACTACCTCAGACTCTCTTAGAACGCACATATATACTCACACTGGGGAGAAACCTCACCGGTGCTCAGAGTGTGGGAAAACATTTACTCAGAGGTGTAATATGGTAAATCATATGAGAAGAATTCACCGGTTAAGATTCTCCAAAAGCAGTCCAACAGAAAGAAACACAGAAAGTCTTGTAAAAATGCTTTGAGTTCGAAAGAAACTATGTAATAGGTAATTCCAATCGAAATATTGATTGCAATTATTGAGACAAGAAATTCCTCTTTTGTATATCAGATTATCATATCAAAACATGTTTTTCAATAAACTTCAAATCAAGGTTTGTCACATCTACACATGATATTTGCACTGCAAATAATGATTTTAGAAGTGGGATGATGATGATGACATTTACCCAATTTACACTGTTTGACCAACCAGATTCCTTAACACTTGTAAGATATGCATATACAAAGTCTCCATGAGTTTATTTTCAAAATGCTATGTCCACCAATTTTTCACATTGGTGTTTTTTCACCTGAAATTATTGCATGTGGGTACCTTCATGTGTGTGCCAAATACTAATGTTCTCATATTTTTTTATTCGTTGATTTTAGGTGTATATTAAAACTATTGTTTTTATGCAAAACATTATATATCCATTGTTTAGTTGAAATGGAATGTTTGAATACGGTATTTTACTGTGATATGTGGTGGTTGTCTCACCTAGCCATCTTAATAAGGGTGCTTTAACTCTACGGGATTGGTGTCCCTCAACCAAGACAGTTGTTGCTCAAAATGCGATAATGTGATTAGAATTATGTTGTAAACAACAGCCAACTTTCCGGGACATAGACTTGTCTTATATGGGCAGAAAGATGAAATTCTTGTTAATCTAACAGCAGTGTCCAATTTACAGTAGCTATTACAGCAAAGAAAATACCATGCAATTGTTTGAGGATAGTGCACAACAACAAAACACTTATCACGGCAACTGGTTTGATACATTCACCTATGAAGGTAAATAATGTACTTACATTCAGTAATCTTGCTCTGATTTGTCATCCTGAGGGTCCCAGAGATAAAATGTAGCATAGTTTTGTTTGATAAAATAGATTTTTATATTCAAATGTAGGAACTGGGTTTTACAGTTTGACCCCGCTGCTGTCTCTGGCTCCACACCCACCCCGCCTGGCCATCTAGATGTGAAGGTTAGTGTATTTTCTGTAGGGAAGCTAATGATCCATCATTTATGACATTCCTGGCAGTGTGTAAACTAAAAACAATTATTACCATAGCTTTTTTGCATGTTCTCTAAAGTTATGTATTTGCATGTTCTCTAAAGTTATGTATTTGAAAATGTATACATTGACCAATTCGGCACATTTGGGCAAACTCCTGGCAGACTTGATACAAAATATTGTGTTGTGATTCTTCACTGGATCAGTCAAACTTTGCACACACTGCTGTCATCTGGTGGACAACATCTAAATTACACCTAGAATCCTATCTCAATGTATGGCCTTTCTCTTGCATTTCAAAGATGATGAAAAATAGAAAATGCATGTTTTTTTGTTTGAATTGTCTTTTACCAGATCTAATGTGTTATATTCTCCTACATTAATTTCACATTTCCACAAACTTCAAAGTGTTTCCTTTCAAATGGTATCAATAAAATGCATATCCTTGCTTCAGGTCCTGAGCTGCAGGCAGTTAGATTTGAGTATGTCATTTTAGGAGGACATTTTTAAAAAGTGTCCGGATCCTGGAGTGTTTGGTAACCTTATCCACACTATAAGTTGTATGTGAAATTCAAATGAACCCTGGCTGAAACGAATCCTAGACCTGCGTGAGTAGCGGATCCAGTAGCAGAGTGCCACGTATTGTGACGCAGCAGTGCGAGTCGCGTGGAACTTTTTTGCCAGGTGTAAACAAGCTAGCTAGCTCACTAACATGTAGAATGTGCGTCTTGTGTACTAATTGTAAATCGCTCTAGATAAGAGCATATGCTTAAGTGACTAAAATTCCAAATGTAAATGTTTTACATACACATCTCATTATGGTATTGATTCATTTTTTAAATATTGATGTCACAAATGTATCATTTGTACAGTTAAAATGTAGTTAGGCTTTGTTACATTCGACTACATAGCAGTAACCTAGGCCTACTGCTTATTTCTCTGAGAGTAAGGCGATATAGTGTTTTGCAAAAATATATATTATTTGTCTCTGAAAAAACAAAGTAATTTCAAACAAATATATATGTCATTCAACAACCCCATGCCATGATTAGATAGATTAGATTAAAACTAATTTACCAACATTTCTGAAAATGGATATTGGCCTATAGCGTTTTGAAAATAAAAATGTGAATGTCAAATGTGGGCATAGTCAGAATGTGGCCAAAATCAGGACAGGATTTACAGTATGTTAGCGCAAGATATAAATGGCGCTTAGGAATGGGGGAGCTTCGTGCTTTTTCAATTTCAGTCAAGGGGATATTGGTTTAGTATTTTTTTTAATCTAGTCCAGGGGATGGTCATGTAATTGACTAAATGTATATATTTCTCAGTGTTTTAGAATTAGTTGCTTATTTGGCTATATATCGATGTGCGCGATGGAGCCCCTCATCTATGATTCTCCACTGGGCGCACAATATCAAGTGTGTCTATAGGCTATTTGTGTGGTCTCAATCAAATTTTTCTTAGCCTATAGTCAACAAAGTGCATGTTCAGAGAAGCACAGAGCAAAGTTATATTTCTAACAGTGGCTACGTGTCATTCAGGGCAGGTGACTGAGAGCAAGGGTGAGAGGTGTAAATATTGAGGGTTGGGATGGGAAGAGTCTTATGATGGAACAAACTATGAGCAGCCACTTGCTGCAATTACTGTACGTCTGCCCTGCTCTGATTAATCAGGCTGTAATACACAATGGTGTGGCTGGCTTGGGGGTTAAGCAGTGCGGCTTGGCTCTCGACCGTCGCCGAGTCCGATGGGGAGTTGCAACGATGAGACAAGATTGTAACTACCAATTGGATATTAAGAAAAATGGGATAACACCATGGGCCAGAAGAGTTTGAATACATTGGCCATGCTGTCAATCCAGCTTGACTTCTGCCGCGTTCCAAAGAACTGGAAACGGTGAACTTGGAAATCTCAGACTTCCGTGAGTTCAAGACAATTGGGAACTCGGATAAAACTAGCTCAGACTGGGAAAATATGGAAAATTCCAAGTCGGGATTTTGTGCCTCTTTCTAGAGCCCACAAGAAGGACTGCCACCCCACCTTCCTGTTCAAGTGAGCATAGCACAACAAGGAGTCCAAAAATGTATTGTATGCTGCTGCATAATGTAATATGCCAGGGAGATATGTGTACTGTATCCAAGAAAGTAATACTAAGTGTATGTTGTCCATCCATTAATGTCTTAATTGAAATTGTGGAATTACGGATTGCCTCTTATCCGCTTGTTGTTCCCTTATGCCATAACTTGTACATCTCAATTGTCAGTAGAAACCACATTTGTAAGCAAGTCAGTCATATCAGCTATGTTTTTTAAAAAGGCAGTAAATGAGACTGAATGAACTGTTTCGTTGCCAGACAAGGCTCCGCTGACACCCAGGTGTAGCAGTGGTAAGAATTCACTATGGTGCGGTTGGGACAGCTTTATGTAGGCCCTAACAGTTTGTGGGCACCGTTTGTCACCGTTATAGTGCAATGAATGTATTGTTTAGTGTTGTGTTGTGTAGTGGTTTTGCTGGCATGCATATTTTTTATTTTTTTTGCCCCACCAACATTTACATGCTCAAATCGCCACTGATTTCTAAGATAGCTGCTGGGATGGTGTAAGTAAAACTGGGCTGCATTATACACTGCAATGGATATTCCAAACCTGAAGCCCGGCCGGCTCTGCTGTCACTGATCAAAAACGTTTTTATTTGCTGCCTAACCCAATGGTTGTGTTGTGTATAGGCCTACAGTGGCTGCTCAGGAGGAGAGTCTTGTATCTTGAACAATCCTACTGTACTATGCCACTTGAAGTTCGGCAGATTTGGTGAGTCATTGTGTATCTCAGTAACCCAGTAAGGGTTTGAACCCTGGACATCAAATCAAATCAAATTGTATTTATGTGCTGAATACAACTGGTGTAGACTTTACCATGAAATGCTTGCTTCCCAACAATGCAGAGTTTAAAAAATAAAATAATAACAAAGGAATAAAAAAAAATACACAAGTGGAGTACCAGTACCAGATCAATGTGTAGAAGTACGAGGTATTTGAGGTAGATATGTACATGAAGGCAGGGTAAAGTGACTGTAGCATTGAAGGTCCCCAAGAATGTCTGCAGCATTGAAGGTCCCCAAGAACACAGTGGCCCCCATCATTCTTAAATGGAAGAAGTTTGGAATCACCAAGACTCTTCCTAGAGCTGGCCGCCCGGCCAAACTGAGCAATCGGGGGAGAAGGGCCTTGGTCAGGGAGGTGACCAAGAATCCAATGGTCACTCTGACAGAGCTCTAGAGTTCTTCTTTGGAAATGGGAGAACCTTCCAGAAGAACAACCATCTCTGCAGCACTCCACCAATCAGGCCTTTATGGTAGAGTGGCCAGACGGAAGACACTCCTCAGTAAAAGGCACATGTGACAGCCTGCTTGGAGTTTGCCAAAAGGAACCTAAAGACTCTCAGACCATGAGAAACAAAATTCTCTGGTCTGATGAAGTCAAGATTGAACTCTTTGGCCTGAACGGCAAGCGTCACATCTGGAGGAGAACTTGCCCCATCCCTATGGTGAAGCATCATCCCGTGGGGATGTTTTTCAGCGGCAGGGACTGGGAGACTAGTCAGGATCGAGGGAAAGATGAACGGAGCAAAGTACCGAGCGATCCTTGATGAAAATCTGCTCTAGAGTACTCAGGACCTCAGACTGGGGCGAAGGTTCACCTTCCAACAGGACAATGACCTTAAGCACACAGCCAAGACAATGCAGGAGTGGCTTCGGGACAGGTCTCTCAATGTCCTTGAGTGGCCCTGCCAGAGCCTGGACATTAATCTGATCGAACATCTTTGGAGAAACCTGAAAATAGCTGTGCAGCAATGCTCCACATCCAACCTGATAGAGAGGATCTGCAGAGAAGAATGGGAGAAACTCCCCAAATACAGGTGTCCCAAGCTTGTAGCGGCATACCCAAGAAGACTCGAAGCTGTAATCGCTGCCAAAGGTGCTTCAACAAACTATTGAGTAAAGGGTCTGAATGCTAATGTAAATGTGATATTTAATTTATTATATTTTTTATAAATTAGCAAACATTTCTACAAACCTGTTCTTGCTTTGTCATTATTGGATATTGTATGTAGATTGATGAGGGGGAAAAACAATTCAATCAATTATAGAATAAGTGTAACGTCCTGACCAGAGTTCTTATGTGTTTTGCTTGTTTAGTGTTGGTCAGGACGTGAGCTGGGTGGGAATTCTATGTTGTGTGTCTAGTTCGTCTGTTTCTGTGTTCAGCCTAATATGGTTCTCAATCAGAGACAGCTGTCAATCGTTGTCCCTGATTGAGAATCATATATAGGTGGCTTGTTTTGTGTTGGGGATTGTGGGTGGTTGTTTCCTGTCTCTGTGTTTGTATTCTGCACCAGATAGGTCTGTATCGGTTTGCCACTTTTGTTATTTTGTATTTGTTTAGTGTTCACAGTAGTTTTTGTTAATTAAACATGTTGAGCACTGGCTACGCTGCGTGTTGGTCCGATCCCTGTTTCACCCCCTCTTCTAGTGAAGAGAGGGAAGGCCACCGTTACAGAACCACCCACCAATCTCGGACCAAGCAGCGTAGCAACGGGCAGCAGTGGCAGCAGCAGCAGCGGGACCAGGAGAAATGGACATGGGAGGACGAGCTGGACGGAAAAGGACCCTGGGCAGAGCCAGAGGAGTATCGCCGCCCCAAAGCAGAGCTGGAGGCAGCAAAAGCAGAGAGGCGGCGTTTCGAGGAGCTAGCTCGGCAGCAGGAGCCGGATCTGGGTTACACCACTTGGGAGGAAATAGACAGGTGGTCGGTTGACCCAGGGAGAGTGCCGGAGCCCGCCTGGGATTCGATGGAGCAATGTGCAGAGGGATACCGGCGAATGAGGTTAGCACGACGACGCGGTAAGAAGCCCGTGAAGAAACCCCAAAAATGTATTGGGGGGGGGGGGGGGGGGGGCTAAAGGATAGTGTGGCGAAGTCAGGTAGGAGACCTGCGCCCACTTCCCATGCTTACCGTGGAGAGCGGGAGTACGGGCAGACACCGTGTTATGCGGAAGAGCGCACGGTGTCTCCTGTACGTGTGCATAGCCCGGTGCGGGTTATTCCACCTCCCCGCACTGGCCGGGCTAGATTGAGCATTGAGCCAAGTGCCATGAAGCCGGCTCTACATATCTGGCCTCCAGTACGTCTCCTCGGGCCGGTGTACATGGCACCAACCTTACGCATGGTGTCCCCGGTTCGCCAACACAGCCCAGTGCGGGTTATTCCACCTCCCCGCACTGGACGGGCTACGGGGAGCATTCAACCAGGTAAGGTTGGGCAGGCTCGGTGCTCAAGGGAGCCAGTACGCCTGCACGGTCCGGCATATCCGGCGCCACCTTCCCGCCCCAGCCCATTTCCTCCAGTTCTAGCACCCCGCACTCGCCTTATGGTGCGTGGCCCCAGCCCAGTACCACCAGTGCCTACACCACGCACCAGGCTTCCAGTGCATCTCCAGAGGCCTGTTCCTCCTCCACGCACTCTCCCTATGGTGCGTGTCTCCAGCCCAGTACCTCCAGTTCCAGCACCCCGCACTCGCCTTATGGTGCGTGGCCCCAGCCCAGTACCACCAGTGCCTACACCACGCACCAGGCTTCCAGTGCGTCTCCAGAGGCCTGTTCCTCCTCCACGCACTCTCCCTATGGTGCGTGTCTCCAGCCCAGTACCTCCAGTTCCGCCACCACGCAACAAGCCTCCTGTGCGTCTCCAGAGCCCTGTACGCACTGTTCCTTCTCCTCGCACTCGCCCTGAGGTGCGTGCCCTCAGCCTGGTACCTCCAGTTCCGGTACCACGCACCAGGCCTATAGTGCGCCTCGAGAGTCCAGTGTGCCCTGTTCCTGTTCCCCGCTGGGCTCGTCTGCCCAGCGCCGTCTGAGCCGCCTGCCTGCCCAGCGCCATCTGAGCCATCCGTCTGCCCAGCGCCATCTGAGCCGTCCGTCTGCCCAGCGCCATCTGAGCCGTCCGTCTGCCCAGCGCCATCTGAGCCGTCCGTCTGCCCAGCGCCATCTGAGCCGTCCGTCTGCCCAGCGCCATCTGAGCCGTCCGTCTGCCCAGCGCCATCTGAGCCGTCCGTCTGCCCAGCGCCATCTGAGCCGTCCGTCTGCCCAGCGCCATCTGAGCCGTCCGTCTGCCCAGCGCCATCTGAGCCGTCCGTCTGCCCAGCGCCATCTGAGCCGTCCGTCTGCCCAGCGCCATCTGAGCCGTCCTTCTGCCCAGCGCCATCTGAGCCGCCCGTCTGTCCCGAGCCTTCAGAGCCGCCCGTCTGTCCCGAGCCATTAGAGCCGTCCGTCAGTCAGGAGCCGCCAGAGCCGCCAGCCAGTCAGGAGCCGCCAGAGCCGCCAGCCAGTCAGGAGCCGCCAGAGCCGCCAGCCAGTCAGGAGCCGCCAGAGCCGCCAGCCAGTCAGGAGCCGCCAGAGCCGCCAGCCAGTCAGGAGCCGCCAGAGCCGCCAGCCAGTCAGGAGCCGCCAGAGCCGCCAGCCAGTCAGGAGCCACCAGAGCCGCCAGCCAGTCAGGAGCAGCCAGAGCCGCCAGTCAGTCAGGAGCTGCCAGAGCCGCCAGCCAGTCAGGAGCTGCCAGAGCCGCCAGCCAGTCAGGAGCTGCCAGAGCCGCCCTACAGTCATGAGCCGCACTCCAGTCATGAGCCGCACTCCAGTCATGAGCCGCACTCCAGTCATGAGCCGCCTTCCAGTCGTGAGCCGCCTTCCAGTCGTGAGCCGCCTTCCAGTCGTGAGCCGCCCTCCAGTCGTGAGCCGCCCTCCAGTCGTGAGCCGCCTTCCAGTCGTGAGCCGCCTTCCAGTCGTGAGCCGCCCTCCAGTCGTGAGCCGCCCTCCAGTCGTGAGCCGCCCTCCAGTCGTGAGCCGCCTTCCAGTCGTGAGCCGCACTCCAGCCGTGAGCCGCCTTCCAGTCGTGAGCCGCCCTCCAGCCGTGAGCCGCCCTCCAGTCGTGAGCCGCCCTCCAGTCGTGAGCCGCCCTCCAGCCGTGAGCCGCCCTCCAGTCGTGAGCCGCCCTCCAGTCGTGAGCCGCCCTCCAGTCGTGAGCCGCCCTCCAGTCGTGAGCTTTCTTAGGCCAAGGTCGTGGGCGCCACTCAAAGCACGCTAAGGAGGGGGACAAAGACAGTGGTGGAGTGGTGTCCTCGTCCACCGCCGGAGCCGCCACCGCGGACAGATGCCCACCCAGACCCTCCCCTTGAGTTTTAGGGGTGCGTTCGGAGTCCGCACCTCAGGGGGGGGTACTGTAACGTCCTGACCAGAGTTCTTATGTGTTTTGCTTGTTTAGTGTTGGTCAGGACGTGAGCTGGGTGGGAATTCTATGTTGTGTGTCTAGTTCGTCTGTTTCTGTGTTCAGCCTAATATGGTTCTCAATCAGAGACAGCTGTCAATCGTTGTCCCTGATTGAGAATCATATATAGGTGGCTTGTTTTGTGTTGGGGATTGTGGGTGGTTGTTTCCTGTCTCTGTGTTTGTATTCTGCACCAGATAGGTCTGTATCGGTTTGCCACTTTTTTGTTATTTTGTATTTGTTTAGTGTTCACAGTAGTTTTTGTTAATTAAACATGTTGAGCACTGGCTACGCTGTGTGTTGGTCCGATCCCTGTTTCACCCCCTCTTCTAGTGAAGAGAGGGAAGGCCGCCGTTACAATAAGGCTGTAACTTAACAAAATGTGGATAAAGTCAAGGGGTCTGAACACTTTCTGAAGGTACTGTATATACAAACCCTATACACAATCACTCACACCACTACATTGGCACTCCCACACACATTCACATACACTCATATGCACACACACACACACACACACACACACACACGCAGACCGACACAACACAAACACACATACATACACACATGCACGTTCACACACACTTTAAAACTCATAATTTGCTGCTGCTCTGTTATTTATTTTACTTGTGTTATTATCTATCGTGATGCCTAGTCACTTTACCCTGCCTTCATGTACATATCTACCTCAAATACCTTATTATTATCTATCCTGATGCCTAGTCACTTTACCCGGCCTTCATGTACATATCTACCTCAAATACCTTATTATTATCTATCCTGATGTCTAGTCACTTTACCCTGCCTTCATGTACATATCTACCTCAAATACCTTATTATTATCTATCCTGATGCCTAGTCACTTTACCCTGCCTTCATGTACATATCTACCTCAAATACCTAATTATTATCTATCCTGATGCCTAGTCACTTTACCCTGCCTTCATGTACATACAGTATCTACCTCAAATACCTAATTATTGTCTATCCTGATGCCTAGTCACTTTACCCTGCCTTCATGTACATATCTACCTCAAATACCTTATTATTATCTATCCTGATGCCTAGTCACTTTACCCTGCCTTCATGTACATATCAACCTCAAATACCTCATTATTATCTATCCTGATGCCTAGTCACTTTACCCTGCCTTCATGTACATATCTACCTCAAATACCTTATTATTATCTATCCTGATGCCTAGTCACTTTACCCTGCCTTCATGTACATACAGTATCTACCTCAAATACCTAATTATTATCTATCCTGATGCCTAGTCACTTTACCCTGCCTTCATGTACATATCTACCTCAAATACCTAATTATTATCTATCCTGATGCCTAGTCACTTTACCCTGCCTTTATGTACATATCGACCTCAAATACCTTATTATTATCTGTCCTGATGCCTAGTCACTTTACTCTGCCTACATGTACATACCTACCTCAAATACCTTATTATTATCTGTCCTGATGCCTTGTCACTTTACCCTGCGTTCATGTACATACCTACTTCAAATACCTCATTATTATCTATCCTGATGCCTAGTCACTTTACCCTGCCTTCATGTACATATCTACCTCAAATACCTTATTATCTATCCTGATACCTAGTCACTTTACCCTGCCTACATGTATATATCTACCTCAAATACCTTGTACTTCTACACATTGATCTGGTACTGGTACTCCACTCGTTGTTTTTATATTCCTCGTGTTACTATTTTATTTTTAAACTCTGCATTGTTGGTTAGTAAGCATTTCATGGTAAAGTCTACACCAGTTGTATTCAGCACATAAATACGATTTGATGTCCAGGGTTCAAATCCTTGTCTTCTTATCTTGTATTGGGTTATTGAGATACACAATGACTCAACAAATCTGCCAATCCTCAAGTGGCATAGTACAGTAGGATTGTTCAAGATACACAGTCATGTGTGGACAGACAAGATCGTAGCTTAATCTAATCCTGTCAGTTCCTAATTTCTTTACATTAGGTAATATCATTAATTGAATGAGTCAGCTATGCCTTAATATTATTGCTGCATGTCAACAAAATGAGTTCTTGCAGTCCAAAAGTTCAAATATTGTCTTTTCATATTTTGAGATGAAATGCGCTACAATAGTAACAAACACAAGAAAGGGCAAACTTTCAACACTGGTCTAAATGTATTAATTAAGCATTTCATATAATAACATCAGCTTATTACAATGTTGCCATAGATGTGGCAAAGTCATTTCTCTCAGATGTTTGTGGGGAAAAGGAAGTAGATCATGTCATTCTCATCCACGACAGCTCCGACATAGAGAGCAATAGCAATGGTGCATTTTTGTAGGCACTAACTCCGCCATGGTTCGTTGGACGAAGCTTATGGGGAAATTAGTGGAGTTTTTGGAGGGTTTTTGGATAAATGGCAAAAATGAGTTCTGTGGTAAACACAGGCTTAGGAGATCTTATACGTTTTGTTCTATGAGATCATCATCAGCTAAAGTCACTTTTTGTGCATTTTTAAGCATTTATGTAATAAAAAAAGCACAAAGCACATAAAGGCTTCATAATTCATTAAGGTCATGTTAAATGACTGATGTTATCTTATAGGATGAAACTTTCAAGATCTCCTAAGCCTGTGTTAACCTCTGACCTTATTTTTGGCGTTTATCCCAAAACCCTATTCTTTCCCCATCCATTTTCCCCATGGGAATGGCTGAACGTATATGAGAGTTAACTAATTTCCGGCTTTTAGGACTACAAGCTGGCGAGCTCTATTATCATCCCTATTAATTCATGTTGATGGTTAAGAGGCAGCTCCCCAGAAAACTGCAGATGACTTTGACCTCCGTCTGACAAGGCAAGTAGGCTGGACAAGCCTTTGCCACAATAATGAGCGCTCAAATTTTCTTAATAAGATGGCAGGACAGTAACGGCAATTTTGTTGACATTTGAAACAAAAATATGAACCATTAATAATATTTAATTCATTTTAATTATGGAAGTGGAGCTGTCTCTCAGTCAGGGTTTTGACTAGGTGGTATACAGGAACAGTTTTGTAGCAGGTTAGGAGAACTTACGCAGCAGGTTAGGAGAATTAGGCTATTTTGGTGGGCAATATTATAAACCCTCAATAAAAATAAATGATATATTGCAATGACTAAATACAAAGAGAATAATATTTTGTGGTATGCATCTTTCTTTTTTTAAATGAGGACCTTTATTCTGAAGGATTGTTTTTAAACATCACCCGGAAGTACAGTACTTCGTCGAGGTCAATGATTTGTTTGTCGTTAGTGAAAGCACAGATAGATGAGTAGAACATCTTTGGTAAAAGTAATGGGATGTGCAAATGTTGGCTATCTATAGAAAACGGGTATAGTTTGCTAGCTAACTAGTATAGTATTAGCTAGCTTGCATAAAGATATCAACCTTTTTAGCTACGTTGTAAGCCCTCAGTGTATATTCTAGGCTTGGTCACTCCTAACGTTAGCATCAAACTCTTTAGCTAGCTAACAGTAGCTTGTTTCAGTGGCTTCTTTTTCTTTGCAAACTAGCTATGGATAACATTATTGATCCAGCATCAGAACAAGGTTAGTTTGTTAAATGTAGAAAAATTATGTCCATTCAAATATGTCCTAACGTTATAGCCTACACATAGCTTGTAATAATATTAACTAGCTGAGTTATGGAATGTATTTGTTTATCTGTTAGTTGCTCTTCTCTTCGGCGACAGATCTCCATCTGTTCTCCTTGCGTCTCCTGGTTCCACCTCTACGCCTGATGTCTGCTTTCATGTGGCAAGTGGCTCAAGAGCGTAATGTGATGCAGTATGGGAAGCTGGAGGAGTTTGTGACTTTGGTGACAGAGATGGTTCCAGAGCTGCTGAGTTCCAGGCAGAGGACCCAACTCATCCTGGGACTGAGAGCAAGGGTGAGAGGTGTAAATATTGAGGGTTGGGATGGGACCCAACCTTATGATGGAACAAACTATGGGCAGCCACTTGCTGCAATTACTGTACGTCTGCCCTGCTCTGATTAATCTGTAATACACAATTCATTGGTACATACAGACAGCAACTAATGCCTGCAAAATTGTATGAATGTTCATTACAAGCCAGAATGTTGAATAAAATGACATTTAAACTTACTCTACCGGTTGTCTGGCGGATTGTACTTCAGCATTTGCGACATTTCCACAGGAAAGTATTGTTTACCCAACCTTTTAGAGATGTGGTTCGGCACTTAGGTAAAATTAGTTTTATATCGGATATTTGTTTTTCTCGTCCAAAGCTATAGAACCAATATTCTGAATCGGGGGAGGATGGAGAACAATCCACACCTTTTTTGTGTGCGAATATTTTTCAATATTTCTTTCCCCTACAATTCCACACAAAAACATTATCCATCCTCCCGATTCAGAATATACAATTGTCGTGGCAAGCTTGGAGAGAGAGAAAAAAATACAATATATAATTACCTTCACATTTGTAGGCCCTAGACAATACTTTCCTGTGGATATTTTCTCGAGTTTAAAGCATCTGAAGGACAAACCACACAGACAACTGGTAGAGTAAGTTTACATTCAACTTTATTCAACATTCTGGCTTGTAAGGAACATTTACAGCATGAAATGAATGCCTACAAAATTGTGTATGTACCAATAAATAGTGTATTACAGCCTGATTAATCAGACTACATTGGCCCTAGTCCTGCTTTTCACATATCCACCTCTGTTCCAGCTGGTTTTAGAGTTGTGTCGCAGTAAGGACACAGCTGACCTGCTGACCATCCAGGCCCACCTGGACATAATCAACACGTTGACAGAAAAGTCTTTACACAAAGAGGTTAGTTAAATAGGCAACACTTTATGAATGAGACACAGGAGAACATTATTTCTGAGGGATTCACTCCTGTACATTTGTCTGATGTTTTGTTTGCACCTAATGACAGAGTCATGGTGATGAATTGGAGGCTGCAGATTCTAACTTTGTGGAGCTAGTCCAAACCCTGCTGGAAGACCCTTCTGATAGGGAGCATTTTTTCCAGGTGAGGAACTTTCTCTCTAGACTTCTTTATGATCCTTTTGCTTGAATATATTTCTGAAATAGGCTACTAGTTGAACATCTACTTAGATCAACTGCTCCTCCATTGTTCCCACAAGTAAGGGAGGAGGCTGATGACATCACATCAGACCAACTCCTTGAATGGCCTACTGCTTGTAGTTTGCACCCTTACATGTGTGTACATTACAGTACTTATATTTGGGATATTGTTTCTCAAAAGGAAAAGTTCCAAAAAAGCTGGAGTGCATCTTTAATGAAGACATTTGGCACTAGACTCATTTCATGCTAAATTGTCTATTTCACAGGAGGTGTTCCCAGTCCACTATGGCCCTCGGTATGACACAGCGCTGCAGACACTGATGTGGGAGTTCCTTTCCAGACTGGAGGAGCTGCTGCCTGTACCAGACCTCGCGCAGGTACTGAGGAAAACATCTCAGTTCTAAAAGATTGACGGAACATCACGTCATGTGGCTCTACAGATGAATTGAATAGTGTTTTTGGTCATTTCAAAACTTGTCTAAAACCTCAAGTGGCTGGTACAATGTATTTGAACTCTTTATTATCCTGAATTGCCCTGCTCCTCTTAGACAACAGCATGGCTCAGTGCTGCCCCCTCTGTCCTGGAGGGATGTGGACATACTGTCTTTGACCCTGAACAACTGAAGACAGTGCTGCAGCACCATCAACGTCATGGAAACCTGAACAAGTGTAAGTCTCCATCCAGATAATGGCTATGAAGTAAATAGTCCAATTGGACACCTCTTGTATTTTTTACTTGCCAATGTAGGTGAGTTTAACTGATGTTCTCTCCTACTCAGGTCATGTCTCTAAATACACTGCAGATACCATCCTGTCCACACTGTCCCTCCCTCCCAAAATGAGAGTTGTTATTAACTACGAGCCAGACAACTCTGACAATGTGAGGCCATACTCAGATGAAGATGAATGCATAGATAAGGGGGTAGAGGTCTGTGAATATGAAGACCACAATGAAATCCTGGATGAAGGCACTGATAGATGTTTGGAGGATCTAGGACTGTCAACATCAGAGGAACAGGAACAGGAGGGTCTGTCACCTGCAGAGACCTCAGTGTTGGTTACTCCAGTACCCTGTGATGGTAAGGAAAATATAAAAGGTCAAACACTCATCCATTGTTTATGACTAATAAAGTATATGAATTACCATGTGCAAGTAACTGCCAAAATAATAAAAACACTTGAGTAAATGAGGCATACGAAGTATATTCTAAGCATGTGCTTCCACACAGGTGTGGTTCTTGACTTAATTAAACAATTAAAGTCACATGCTTAGGGTCATGTATAGAAATGCTGGGCAGGCCAATATTTTGCCTACCATGGCTATGCCTCCATAGGATGGCAATGCCCCCATCCACAATGCACGAGTAGTAACTGAATGGTTTGAGCATGAAAACGATGTTAACTATGTGCCATGGCCATCAGTCACAGATCTCAACTCAATTGAACACTTATGGGAAATTATGGAGAGGTGCCTGAGATAGCATTTTCCACCACCATCAACAAAGCACAAAATGATGGAATTTGTTGTCTAAGAATGGTGTCGCATCCCTCCAAATAGAGTTCGACACTTGTAGAATCTATGCCAAGGTGCCCAACTCGTGGTGGCCCAACGCCCTTTGAAAACATTTTATATTGGTGTTTCGTTTAGTTTGGCAGTTACCTGTGTAAAAATATGAATCTATATATATGGTGGTTATGTAATCTTATCTCCTGTATTTTCTCCTTACAGAATTGGACTTGGATCATTCTCTCAACGTAATGGTGAATGCTGACAAGCCATCCCAGGTTCTTACCTGGACTCTGCCTCCATTATCTCACAGTGAAATGGCCAACCTCTGCAAGACCGACCAAGTAGAAAAGGACAGAAAGCAAGTTGACAAGAAAGAGGAGGTGGTCAGAAAGGGAGACAAAAAGAGGGTGATCAAACGGGTTGGCAAGAAAACAAAGGTGGTCAGAAAGGGAGACAAGAAGAGGGTGATCAAACAGGTTGACAAGAAAAAAAAGGTGGTCAGAAAGAGGGACAAAAAGAGGGTGATCAAACAGGTTGACAAGAAAAAAGATGGATCCCCTGCACCCCAAAACAGGACTCATACATGTGAGTGTGGGAAGGTTTTCAAAAAACCATCACTGCTGACGCTACATATGGGAGTTCACACGATGCCATATCATTGTGACCAGTGTCCCAAACGATATGCTACTCCTGGGGCTCTGAAAAAGCACCAGTTACTTCACACAGAAGAAAGACCATTCGCATGTGAACACTGTGACCGGAGGTACAGGAGTGCATATGATCTCAAAGTGCACATACGCATTCATTCTGGGGAGCGCCGTCACATGTGTACTGTCTGTGGTAAGAGGTTTACCCAGCAGTGTGCACTAGTGAGACACACGCGAATGCATGCTGGGGAGAAGAATTATTTATGTAGCATATGTGGTAAGGCATTTCTTACCTCAGGAGAACTGCGGTTGCATACACGAACGCACACAGGAGAAAACCCCCACACCTGTAAACATTGTGGAAAGGGTTTCAAAGTATCTTGCCATCTTATGGTTCATCTGCGATCTCACACAGGCGAGCGTCCTTACACCTGCACCCAATGCCCCAAATCTTTCACTACCTCAGACTCTCTTAGAACGCACATATATACTCACACTGGGGAGAAACCTCACCGGTGCTCAGAGTGTGGGAAAACATTTACCCAAAGGGGTAATATGGTAAATCATATGAGAAGAGTTCATAGACCTGTTAAGATTCTCCAAAAGTACTCCCAACAGAAAGAAAGACAAAGTCTCGTTAAAAAAAAAAAATTGAGACCAAAATAAACTATGTAGGAGTTAATTCCAATGTAAATACCACACGGTCCCGTGGCTCAGTTGGTAGAGCATGGCGCTTGCAACGCCAGGGTTGTGGGTTCAATTCCCACGGGGGGACCAGGATTCAATTCCCACGGGGGGACCAGGATGAATATGTATGAGCTTTCCAATTTGTAAGTCGCTCTGGATAAGGGCGTCTGCTAAATGACTAAAATGTAAATGCAGTATACACATGATTTTACAGGTCCTCTTTTGTATATCAGATTATCATACCAAAACATGTTTTTCAATAAACTTCTTCAGATTTTTCATGTCTACACATGATATTCGAGGCTACAAATAACAATAATGATTTTAGAAGCGGGATTATGATTGACATTGACCCAATTTAAAACGGTTTAAACCTCCAGATTCCTTTAAACTTGTAAAATATGCAGAAACAATGCATCCCCAACTACCTCCCGTGGTGTTCAGGGAGATCTGAAAACATTCGGTTCAAGATGTCCTTTTAATTGTGTACAATTAATTGTGTAAAAATGTGGGCACAATCAGAATGTTGAAGAAGATCAGAACTTATGTTAGAGCAAGGTATAAACGGGCTTGATTCAATCTGTGTTGCAGAATGATCGCAGAAGATTCGCGTTATAGCTCGATTAAAATTGAAAGGCAATGTTCCTGCGTTTGCGGAGACTGTGTTCATGGTAAACACTGCATATGTCGACTCAATCGGAAATAACCTTTAAATTTGAACACAGATCTTCTGTGATACGGATTGAATCCAGCCATAGTCTATACATTTCTCTTCTAGATCTGCAAAACCAGTGGTCCAGGGTTCAAATCCATATTTTCTTGTGTGTTGGATTATTGAGATACACACTATGACTCAACAAATCTGCCAATCCTCAAGTGGCGCATTAGGATTGTTCCAAGACACAAAATCATTTGTGGATGGACAAGATTGTAGCGTCTAATCCTCTCAGTTCCTAATTTCTTTACATTAGGTAATATCATTCATTGAATGAGTCAGCTGTGACATAATATTAGTGCTGCAGGACAACAAAACAAATATTGTATTTTCATTTGAGTTGAAATCCGCTACAACAGAAATCAACACAAGGACAAACTTTCAACACTGGTCTAAATGTATTAAGCATTTCATATAATAACATCAGTTTATTACAATGATGTCAAGGATGTGGCAGTCATTTCTCTCAGATGTGTGTGGGGAAAAGGAAGTAGAACATGTCATTCTCATACATGACAGCTCCGTCCGACATGTTGGCAGAATTTCCTTCCAATCATTTACTCTTTGGGCCGGTTTCCCGGACATATCGTCAGCCTAGTCCTAGACTAAAAACTGTTCACGGGAGATTCTCTATTGAACGTCCTTCTCAATCCAAAAATGTAATCCGTATCGCTGAAGAGCTGTGCCACAGAGTTTCTAAACCCAGAGACTTCCGGGAACGCTTGTGAAACAGACCAAGCAAACCAGGCTGTGGTTTGAGAAGTCAATGAGAGAAGTGAAAAATTATGAATGAGTTGTTCTCAATTTAAAGGCACAACCTAGCTTCGAGACAATATTTTAAGAAATTGAACATGTTATTACTCCAACCTCGTGAAAGTGACAAACTGACACGTTTTCATTTTTGCGCCTTTGATTGGAATCCCGCACTTGCGCAGTACGGTGCGAGGCGACCGTTAGACCCGATGAGGTGTTTCCAACGTTGCCATGACATCGCCTACAAGTGTGGGCAGGTATTTATTTTGGAGAAGCAGTTTATGCCTACGTTACTGTCTTTGGCTGCACAATAGAAACGTAAAGGCAATGTTCCCGCGTTTGTGGAGACCGCATTCATGGTAAACGCTGCATATGTCAGCTCAATCAGAAATTATAAACATTTCAATCGCGCTAGAGCGCTACAGATTGAATCCAGCCCTTAATCTGTGTCTGGAAAACCGTTGATTTCAGGCATGTTTACGAAGTCAGACCCTTAAAAGACTTCTGAGAACGCCATACTCAGTTGGTGCAACATTTAAGAACAGTCCTAATAGATAAGAGTAGATTAGATTTCAGTGCAGCCATTCCATGTCATTTCAGCGAGCAATGACACCCACCATCTCAGATTGTTCAGAAATAATTTGTTAGAAACAGGTAAGATTGGCATTCCTAAAACATTATTTTATTGAAATTGAATTTAATCAAAATAATGTTTCAGGAATGCTAATCGTATATGTTACTCACTACAGAAACGATTTCAGAAAAATCTGAGATGGTGGGTGTCGAAATCCTCATGTGCTTTTTGAGGTGAAACAACCCTGCATCTTTGGGCCTTTATTCGTAGGTTGTGTCTAATAACCACCAAAAGATGGGGTGCTTTTTAGGGTTTAAAAACCCTATTTGTTTACAGTTTGCATTTCGGTGTCCTCTGACATATCTGAGTGAATGCACTGGTCTGGGACCAAGGCATGCCACCGTAGAAGACAGAGCCATGCAGTCAGTAACATACACTGTGATAAACATTATACTTCCGTACTTATAATCCACTATTATCGTAAGCCTCTGGTCATTTCAACAATACAAAAACATCAATGAAACCAAGCCATCAGTGCATGCACCAAGCTGTCCACAGAGTAGCAGGATAAAACAAAAGTTAATTCATATTATGTACAACTATTGTCTTTGTCAGCATTATGCGTTATTTTAAATATTGTAAAAATATTCCAATACTATGTAGTGATTATTTACAATTCAGTAAGGCATGCTAATAGTCTACGCTGTGTACGTTGTTAAGAGCCATTGTTTTTGTGTTAGTGGGTTACAGTTCGGTTACATTTCGGCGACACAGCTCAACCCTTCATAATCCAAACTAGGACATCAATAATACTGAATGGAACGAGCTTCAGGTCAGTCTGTTGACCTTGACGTGCGTCCACCGGCTTTGCTGTTGGTGGGTTCCCTGGTATCAACTAGTCCACAACCAAACAACAACCTCTTATCTCACTGTCCTCCACGAGGCTGAAGAGCCACAGAGTGGAGTTCGATCTATTGACAGATACATTCACAGTCCAATAACTCTCTCCATTACAAATGTATCACTTTTAAAGTGGAGGCAGATACAGTGGCCCCTGTAAAGGTATTTACAGAGCATGTTCTGTTTTAACAAATTAAGTACATTCAGGTTGACCGCCACCAATCACATTGTCTAACTTGCTTTGGTTCATGTGAGACATCTTTTAACTTCATAAAAATGATTAGCCATGTAAGACAATAGACAAACCCACGATTCTTCAAGAGGTTACAAATGAGAAAAGAAAACCACTCAACACAAACAAGACATTATCTATAAAAACTAAGTGGTAAGTACAAATTGTACAGGCCCTTCCAAAGTAAAAGTGCAACGGTAAACTTACAGCATACTAAAAGATTCCAACGATGAAAGTGAGTAACCACATAAATTGCATAATGTAACATTTTTGCATGTATAATCAATATGAAATGACCAATATTAAGATCCTAGCAAAATGTTTTGTGAGATGTATTCTGCCACCCAGTGGCAGACCAGATTATACAGCTATTGTCATCAGTCACAAAAAAAATACAAAACTGATTAACAATTAGTCACTAGACTGCTGTGTTGACCATAAATGGTCCATCGGATCTCTGGAGCATAGCTGCCATGTCTATAAGTATCTGTTATAACAGCCTTTACTGTTCTTAAAGTCTTTAAAACAGAAAAATACTTATAAGGCAGTCAGATATGGCTCTGCTACACACCACAGGTCTCACACAAGGTGGCCTATCTGTGTAAAATATGGTTTTCTGACCCATTCTGTTTCTGTAACAAATGGCCAATAGACTTTTGAGACCTCTGTCTTTGTAAATCATGGTTGTCTGAAGATATTTTCATTTCCTCTATATCGCCTGATCTCAAAGGGACTTTCTTCAGTCTCAACCCCTACAAACAGCTGGATTTCCTCATGGTTGTCCAGGGCCAAGGGCAGCAGTTGACTCTAGTTGTCATCACATGACTGATTGTGCACTTTACTAGTCCATTAGCTTGCTATATGAAGGTAACAGAGTGCTAGGTGGTGTTAATACCATATTTCTCGCATCTACTCAGTCCTTGTAGATCTTCGAGAGGAAATAGAGAAGTTGGGCATTCTGTTCCTCAAAGAAGCATGACTGTTTGAAATGCATAGCAAGGACACGGTCGAGCTCTCCAGCTATCTACCAGTGGCAGATCAGCCAAAACGAGGCAAACATTCTAAATCCTATAGTCTTGACAAAACTGTTGAGGGTCTCTGTGTGTTCTCATGGAAGATAGAGGAAAGTCAGCAGAGAGAAGGGGAAGGATGGCATTGTGTGAGGACAGGGTGGAGAGATCAGAGGAGGCTAGGGGATGAGCTGCCAGCGCAAGTGCTCATTGTAATGGTTGTTTCCATGTGTTTGGTACCATTCCATTTATTCCATTCCAGCCATTACATTGAGCTCTTCCTCCTATAGCTCCTCCCACCAGCCTCCTCTGGTGGCGCTCCAATGGAGATAAGAGATGGATCCTCCAGGGGAGAAGCCGACTCAACTCCAGCAGAGGGTCACTGATGGTAGGCAGCAGAAGGTAAAGGTCAGGGGTCAGACGTAGATGCCTTCAGGGTTGAGGCCTGAAGACACTGGACTCTGCAGAGCTCGGAGGTCGCTGGGGAGGAGGCGGGAGGAGCCCAGCCGTTTCAGCGAGCCTGATTGGAGGTCTGGAGAGAGAGGGGAGGAGGAAGTCATCAAGAAGTCTATGTTAAGTGGTATTTTTTATTTTAAATTATACTTCTTTACTTTCAGGTGTAGATTAGACTGTGGCGTGACAAAACGCAACATTACTAGCCAAATAAAGAGCTTTACAAAAACCTTACATGGTGTACTAACTTCCACTAGGGGGTAGTGTTGGATAATACAATGTTTGAAATGTCTGAGCCCAGATAGATTTTCTGCCCAGACTAGGAAACTTTGTAATGCTTGTGTGTACCTGTGTTATTCTCCTGATCATTGGGCTGGGCTGGTAGAACGGTGACCTTGGTGCCAGTCTGATGGATGAACTGCTGAAGGTTCACCTGTCTCAGCTCCCTGGTCAACTGCTCCAACTCCTGCTCCTTCTCCTGCAACAAACAACCACTCAACTAGTAATTTACTTACCCTGCAGTTTCTACTGTCAGTTCCACTTTCCTGTATACTCCGTTTGTCCACTGATGGGGCCCACCTGGCCACTCGCGCCTAACAAGCAACTTTATAGATTCATACGATGTTTAAAATGTATTTTTCTCTTGTGGAATTGTATTCCTTTACATTTAAGGCTATTTGCAGGTGGAATTGTTGTATTGAGAAGAACCTTTAAATCAGACAGTTTACGGTTACATACATGTTGGAGGTGGTTAAACCCAATAAAGGGGCAGTCGTTCTAGAGCCCAGCTAAGGAAGAGTTGGTTCTAGGGAAAGAGTAATGTAAGTCTGGTGGAGTAGATCTGCAGTTCTTTTCAGGCCCCCAAATCACCAGTAGTATATAACTCACCACCCGAATCTTTAAAATAACTGTTTTACCTCACGCCCACACTATGGCTGCATTTAGACAGGCAGCCCAATTCTGAGATTATTTCCACTAATTGGTCTTTTGACCAATCACAACAGATATTTTCACATCAGCTCTTTTTCAGAGCGGATCTGATTGGTCAAAAGACCAATTAGTGGAAATAAGATCAGTATTGGGCTGCCTGTCTAAATGCAGCCTGTGTGGTGTACTCCACCCTGTAAGTAAACATTACATCATGAGGACTAATAAGAGGCCTCCAAAATGTTCCTACTAAAAACACAGGGCCCTTTTCAATCAAACACAGTAACTTCAAAAACGTTCTTCCCAAGCAGTGAGAAACCATGCTTGAATTAATAAATAGTTATGTTTCATTGTAAACATGGTTTTGTCAAGGACATGAATCCAAACTAATATAAATTCAGCGCCAGACGAAAGTAAAATATATATATATAGTACCAGTCAAAGGTTTGGACACACCTACTCATTCCAGGGTTTTTCTTTATTTTTACTATTTTCTACGTTGTAGAATAATAGTGAAGACATCAAAACTATGAAATAACACATATGGAATCATGTAGTAACCAAAAAAAGTGTTCAACAAATCACATTTTATATTTGAGATTCTTCAAAGTAGCCACCCTTTGCCTTGATGACAGCTTTGCACACTCTTGGCATTCTCTCAACCAGCTTCATGAGGTAGTCACCTGGAATTAATTTCAATTAACAGGCGCCCCTTTTTAAAGGTTAATTTGTGGAATTCTTTTAATTAATAATGTGTCAGTTGTGTTGTGACAAGGTAGGGGTGGTACACAGAAAATAGCCCTATTTGGTAAAAGACCAAGTCCATATTACAGCAAGATCAGCTCAAATAAGCCATCAAGCGCTATGATGAAACTGGCTCTCATGAGGACCACCACAGGAAAGTAAGATTCAGAGTTACCTCTGCTGCAGAGGATTTATATTTTTTCCACCTTTATTTAACCAGGTAGGCCAGTTGAGAACAAGTTCTCATTTACAACTGCGACCTGGCCAAGATAGAGCAAAGCAGTGCGACACAAACAACAACACAGTTACACATGAGATAAACAAACGTACAGTCAATAATACAATAGAAAAGTCTATTTACAGTGTGTGCAAATGTAGTAAGATTCGGGAGGTAAGGCAATAAATAGGCCATAGTGGCGAAATAATTACAATTTAGCAATTAAACACTGGAGTGATAGATGTGCAGAAGATGAATGTGCAAGTAGAGTTACTGGGGTGCAAAGGAGCAAAAAAATAAATAGCAATATGGGGATGGGTATTTGGGTGGGCTATTTACAGATGGGCTACGTATAGGTGCAATGATCGGTAAGCTGCTCTGTCAGCTGATGCTTAAAGTTAGTGAGGGAGATATGAGGCTTCAGTGATTTTTGCAATTCGTTCCAGTCATTGGCAGCAGAGAACTGGAAGGAAAGGCGGCCAAAGGAGGAGTTGGCTTTGGGGGTGACCAGTGAAATATACCTGCTGGAGCACATGCTACGGGTGGGTGCTGCCATGGTGACCAGTGAGCTGAGATAAGGCGGGGCTTTACCTAGCAAAGACTTATAGATGACCTGGAGCCAGTGAGTTTGGCGACGAATATGAAGCGAGGGCCAGCCAACGAGAGCATACAGGTCGCAGTGGTGGGTAGTATATTGGGCTTTGGTGACAAAACAGATGGCACTGTGATAGACTACATCCAATTTGCTGAGTAGAGTGTTGGAGGCTATTTTGTAAATGATATCGCCGAAGTCAAGGATCTGTCATTTTTATGAGGGTATGTTTGGAAGCATGAGTGAAGAATGCTTTGTTGCGAAATAGGAAGCCAATTCTAGATTTAATTTTGGATTGGAGATGCTTAATGTGAGGCTGGAAGGGGAGTTTACAGTCTAACCAGACACCTAGGTATTTGTAGTTGTCCACATATTCTAACACGGAACCCAAACCGGCTGCGCGCGTGCGCCATCGTGCATAAATCTATTTTGTCCACCCACACCAAATGTGATCACGACACGCAGGTTAAAATGTCAAAACAAACTCTGAACCAATTACATTAATTTGGGGACAGGTCGAAAAGCATTAAACATTTATGGCAATTTAGCTAGCTAGCTTGCTGTTGCTAGCTAATTTGTCCTGGGATATAAACATTGAGTTGTTATTTTACCTAAAATGCACAAGGTCCTCTACTCCGACAATTAATCCACATATAAAACGGTCAACCGAATCGTTTTTAGTCATCTCTCCTCCTTCCAGGCATTTTCTTCTCTGGACTTTATATTGCGATTGGCAACTTTCATAAATTAGGTGCATTACCGCCACTGACCTCGTTCGTCTTTCAGTCACCCACATAGGTATAACCAATGAGGAGATGGCACATGGGTATCTGCTTCTATAAACCAATGAGGAGATGAGAGAGGCGGGACTTGCAGTGTGATTTGCGTCACAAATAGAACTGACTTGTATTTTATCCCTTGGCAACGCAGATGCTCGTTGGCGCGAGCGAGCAGTGTGGGTGCAATAATTGAATAATATAGATTTCAAAATGTATTTTGCAACGCTTGCACACGCGGTGTAGTCAGGGTGTAAGTCAGAACCGTCCAGAGTAGTGATGCTAGACGGGCGGGCGGGCGCGTGCAGCGATCGGTTGAAGTGCATGCATTTAGTTTTGCTTGCATTTAAGAGCAGTTGGAGGCCACAGAAGGAGTGTTGTATGGCATTGAAGCTCGTCTGGAGGTTTGTTAACACAGTGTTCAAAGAAGGGCTAGACGTATACAGAATGGTGTCGTCTGCGTAGAGGTGGATCAGAGAATCACCAGCAACAAGAGCGACATCATTGATGTATACAGAGAAAAGAGTCGGCCCGAGAAATTAACCATGTGGCACCCCCATAGAGACTGCCAGAGGTCCGGACAACAGGCCCTCCGATTTGACACACTGAACTCTATCTGAGAAGTAGTTGGTGAACCAGCGAGGCAGTCATTTGAGAAACCAAGGCTGTTGAGTCTGCCGATAAGAATGCAGTGATTGACAGAGTCGAAAGCCTTGGCAAGGTCGATGAATACGGCTGCACAGTATTGTATGTTATCGATGGCGGCTATGATATTGTTTAGGACCTTGAGCGTGGCTGAGGTGCACCCATGACCAGCTCGGAAACCAGACTGCATAGCGGAGAAGGTACGGTGGGATTCGAAATGGTTGGTGATCTGTTTGTTAACTTGGCTTTCGAAGACTTTAGAAAGGCAGGGTAGGATAGATATAAGTCTGTAAGAGTTTGGGTCTAGAGTGTCACCCCCTTTGAAGAGGGGGATGACCGCGGCAGCTTTCCAATCTTTAGGGATCTCAGACAATACAAAAGAGAGGTTGAACAGACTAGTAATAGGGGTTGCAACAATTGCGGCGGATCATTTTAGAAAGAGAGGGTCCAGATTGTCTAGCCCAGCTGATTTGTAGGGATCCAGATTTTGCAGCTCTTTCAGAACATCAGCCATCTGGATTTGGGTGAAGGAGAAATGGGGGAGGCTTGGGCAAGATGCTGTGGGGGGGTGCAGAGCTGTTGACCGGGGTAGGGGTAGCCAGGTGGAAAGCATGGCCAGCCGTAGAAAAATGCTTATTGAAAATCTCAATTATCGTAGATTTATCGGAGGTGACAGTGTTTCCTAGCCTCAGTGCAGTGGGCAGCTGGGAGGAGGTGCTCTTATTCTCCATGGACTTTACAGTGTCCCAAAACTTTTTGGAGTTAGTGCTACAGGATGCAAATTTCTGTTTGAAAAACTAGCCTTTGCTTTCCTAACTGCCTGTGTATATTAGTTCCTAACTTCCCTGAAAAGTAGCATATTGCGGGGGCTATTCAATGCTAATGCAGTATGCCACAGGATGTTTTTGTGCTGGTCAAGGGCAGTCAGGTCTGGAGTGAACCGGCTATATCTGTTCTTAGTTTTTTTTAAATTGAATGGGGCATGCTTATTTAAGATGGTGAGGAATGCACTTTTAAAGAATAACCAGGCATCCTCTACTGACGGAATGAGGTCAATATCCTTCCAGGATACCCAGGCCAGGTCGATTAGAAAGGCCTGCTCGCTGAAGTGTTCTAGGGAGCGTTTGACAGTGATGAGGGGTGGTCGTTTGACCGCGGACCCATTACGGACGCAGGCAATGAGGCAGTGTTCGCTGAGATCCTGGTTGAAGACAGCAGAGGTGTATTTAGAGGGCAGGTTGGTCAGGATGATATCTATGAGGGTGCCCGTGTTTACGGATTTAGGGTTGTACCTGGTAGGTTCCTTGATCATTTGTGTGAGATTGAGGGCATCTAGTTTAGATTGTAGGACATCCAGGGTGTTAAGCATATCCCAGTTTAGGTCACCTAACAGTACAAACTCTGAAGATAAATGGGGGACAATTAATTCACATATGGTGTCTAGGGCACAGCTGGGGGCTGAAGGGGGTCTATAACAAGCGGCAACAGTGAGAGACTTATTTCTGGAAAGGTGGATTTTTAAAAGTAGAAGCTGGAACTGTTTGGGCACAGACCTGGATAGCATGACAGAACTCTGCAGGCTAACTCCACCCCCTTTGGCAGTTCTATCTTGGCGGAAAATGTAGTTGGGATGGAAATTTCAGAATTTTTGGTGGCCTTCCTAAGCCAGGATTCAGACACGGCTAGGACATCCGGGTTGTGCTAAAGCAGTGAATAAAACAAACTAACGGAGGAGGCTTCGGACGTTAACATGCATGAAACCAAGGCTTTCACGGTTACAGAAGTCAACAAATGATAGTGCCTGGGGAATAGGAGTGGAACTAGGGGCTACAGGGCCTAGGTTAACCTCTACATCACCAGAGGAACAGAGGAGGAGTAGGATAAGGGTACGGCTAAAGGCTATATGAACTGGTCATCTAGTACGTTGGGGACAGAGAATAAAAGGAGCAGATTTCTGGGCATGGTAGAATAGATTCAAGGCATAATGTACAGACAAGGGTATGGTAGGATGTGAGTACAGTGGAGGTAAACCTAGGTGTTGAGTGACGATGAGAGAGGTTTCGTCTCTGGAGGGACAAGTTAAGCCAGGTGAGTTCTCCGCATGTGTGTCGGGTGGGACAAAAGAGCTATCTAAGGCATTTTGAGTGGGACTAAAGGCTCTACAGTGAAATAAAACAGTAAAAAAGGATAAGTTCATTAAAGTTAACTGCACCTCAGATTGCAGCCCAAATAAATGCTTCACAGAGCTTAACTAACAGACATCTCAACATCAACTGTTCAGAGGAGACTGCATGAATCAGGCCTTCATGGTCGAATTGCTGCAAAGAAACCACTTCTAAAGGACACCAATAAGAACAAGAGACTTGCCTGGGCCAAGAAACACGAGCAATGGACATTAGACCGATGGACATCTGTCCTTTGAGTCCAAATTTGAGATTTTTGATTCCAACCACTGTGTCTTTGTGAGATGCAGAGTAGGTGAATGGATGATCTCCGCATGTGTGGTTCCCACTGTGAAGCATGGAGGAGGAGGTGTGATGATGTGGGGGTACTTTGCTGGTGACACTGTCTGTGATTTTATTTAGAATTCAAGGCACACTTAACCAGCATGGCTACCACAGCATTCTGCAGCGATACGCCATCCCATCTGGTTTGCGCTTAGTGAGACTATCATTTATTTTTCAACAGGACAATGACCCAACACACCTCCAGGCTGTGTAAGGGCTATTTGACCAAGAAGGAGAGTGATGGTGCTGCATCAGATTACCTGGCCTCCACAATTACCCAACCTCAACCCAATTTAAATGGTTTGGGATGAGTTGGACCGCAGAGTGAAGGAAAAGCAGCCAACAAGTGCTCAGCATATGTGGGAACTCCTTCAAGACTGTTGGAAAAGCATTCCAGGTGAAGCTGGTTGAGAGGATGCCAAGAGTGTGCAAAGCTGTCATCAAGGCGAATGGTGGCTACTTTGAAGAATATAAAATATATTCTGATTTGTTTAACACATTTTTGGTTACTACATGATTCCATATGTGTTATTTCATAGTTTTGATGTCTTCACTATTATTCTACATAGTAAAAAATAGTAAAAATAAAGAAAAACCCTTGAATGAGTAGCTGTGTCCAAACCTTTGACTGGTACTGTATATGTTACAGATATTATGCAGCCCTGTAAAATGGGCTTACGTGTCTTACTTCATTATAATGTTTTCTGCAAAAGGTGCATGTGTGTCTTCCAATCAATGATAAATGTTGTTTTCAACCCTATTTTACAAAAGGTGTTTGTTTATGTACATCATGTGTTGTTTTCAAAACCATTAGGAATCAATGGAAAATTTTAGTATGGCACTTCTCTCTCTATGTCTTCTGAACATGTTTCATCCCTTAGGTCTTCATCAGTCAAAGCACATAGGAGCGTAGATTGCAGTGTTTAGAGTCTCCAGCACCTCCCTAAAACGCTGAATTTGTGTATGTACAATCACTGTTTTCCTATACATTTTTCCTTCTACCAAAGCTGACCTGTAGTTTCTTGCTGGACTGTCCCAGTGAGCGGTCCACAGCCCTGCAGCTGCTCTCCAGCTGCACTCTGTGTTGAACCTGCTGCTCCAGCTCTGCCCTGACCTTCCCCAGCTGGGCCCGGGCCTCCTCCTCGTCCACCTGCCTGCTCTGCTCAGTCTCCTGCTCCAGGCCAGCCTCCATGCCCTGGATACGGGTCAGGTACTCCCCCAGCCGGGCTTCGCACTCCCGCACCCGTCCAATCAGCTCCTGGAGCTGCTCCCTCAGCTGCCGCTCGCTCTCCTGCTCGATCTGCAGCTCGTTCTGCCAGAACTCCTCCTCGGACATCTCCACCTCATTCCTCCGCAGCTGCTGCTCCAGACGCACCAGCTCCTCCTCCAGCACGCCAATGCCCTCCTGACCCTCGATGCACACGCCAACATCACCGCTCTCACAGCCGTGTAGCTCTGCCTCACAGCCCTGCAGCCGGCTCTCCAGTAGCTGGAGCTTGTCCTTCTGCAGCTGGACCAAGCGCACCAGCTCCCGGGCTGGACTGAGGGGCACAGACACCACCCCCCTGCCCTGGTTCAGTGCTCTCTGCTGCTGCTTGGCCTCGGCATCTCTGCCCTTCCCAAAAATATCCCTCAAGCCCTTGGCCCCAGCCGTGAAGGTGAGGGACTTACGCTTGGGCTCCCGACGCTTGAGCAAGCGGTCATTGGCCGACGCGTGCAACTTGGCCAGAGGAGGCAGGCTCTGGCGGTAGAGGCCGCGCTCGGGCACACGGGATGAGCAGTTGGGGTTGGGACGTTCGCTGAGGGAGGGGCCAGTGCGCTGGAGAACCAGCTGCACGTCGCTGGCATACTGGCCCCACATGTTGAGGGACACCACAGGGTTTTCATGCGGGGCCAAGTGACGTTCCGTCTCCCGCCATCTCTCGATCAACGTGTACCTGCCAGTACGCCCTGCAAAAAGAATGAAATAATGATTTGATCAGATGAATTAATTGGAGCTTTACTAAGTAATTGGGCTTAGATGACCAATGTACAGTAGTCACACGGCAACGTTGTTTGCTATTTCTTGCCACATACCAGCCGGTGACCAGTTACATACAGACCAGTAGCTAGACTACACTCTGCAGTAGCAGCAGATTACAGAGATCATCTACCATTGACTTTGTCATTGTTATCCCCTCCGGCATTCAGAAACACAGCCACAACCCTAATCTAATTTACCTCCGCTAAGAACAGGGAAACTCTATGGAAGAACCATTCACAACTACCCCACTTGCTTTCAGACAGTTTATTGGGTGGGCACTGTGCAGAGTTTTCAGAGTAATGGGTTGTTTTTTCTAGGAAGAACCCAACAGGGATTTCTCTATTCAAATATAGGAGCAGTTGTTCAGTTCCCATTCATACTAGGGTTGGAGTAAGGTTCAATAAAATTCCTCCAGACCCAAATCAGTGTGTGTGTGTGTGTGTGTGTGTGTGTGTGTGTGTGTGTGTGTGTGTGTGTGTGTGTGTGTGTGCGTGCGTGCGTGCGTGCGTGCGTGCGTGCGTGCGTGCGTGCGTGCGTGCGTGCGTGCGTGCGTGCGTGCGTGCGTGCGTGCGTGCGTGCGTGCGTGCGTGCGTGCGTGCGTGCGTGCGTGCGTGCGTGCGTGCGTGCGTGCGTGCGTGCGTGCGTGCGTGCGTGCGTGCGTGCGTGCGTGCGTGCGTGCGTGCGTGCGTGCGTGCGTGCGTGCGTGCGTGTGTGTGTTCTGCTGCAGTTAAGAGCACAAGCCAAAGTCTTTCCCCTCTCAACAGCAGAACCCCTATGAAAGGAACACAGTTGTCACTACAGCTGAATCTGGCTGAAGGCCTTTCACATCAAAGTACCCTGGACCAGACAAAAGACTGAAAACATACAAAAGAGGCCCTGGACCATAACTCCTGTACTGTTGATGAAAAGACACAGCATTTAGCTGTTAGTCCTACAATCATGTATCTGTGCATGGATCACAATTGAATAGCATGTACAAATCCAATGGATTCATTTAACCCTTACATGCTACCTCTAGGACCTCCAAGTATTTTCTCTAAAAGCAAATTACCTATGTAAACCATGACATCTCCACAGAATTTTGGTTCTAAGCAGTGCAAAGTGCAAGTGCAAAACTGTGCCAGTATGAACTGAAAACAGTATGAAATGACAGCAGTATGAGCAGGGTATTGTCGGGCTGAGCCATACTCACACAGTTCAGTGCAGGTCTGTACAGTACATCTCCATAATGCAAAAGAGGTGAACCTTTAAAAGTGGCTCCATGCTGGTTCTACAGCTATTTCTCCCTAGAAGCAGTGGGAACAGACAGCTTCTTTCAAACTTATTTTATTGCCTCTACATGTGGGCTGGGGTAATAGCTTCTCATACATAAATGCGGTACCATTATGGGAATACAATCCTGTCATCATGTAGTTCTCTCTTCTCCTCAGCGAGCATCTCAATGACATCTATGAATCATCCCAACACAGCTCATCTTGATTCTCTCAATCTCTGTTCACTCCAAGTCAACGCTCATCTTGATTCTCACAATCTCTGTTCACTCCCAGTCAACGCTCATTTTGATTCTCACAATCTCTGTTTACTCCCAGGTCAACACTCATTTTGATTCTCTGTTCACTCCCAGTCAACTCTAATCTTGGTGCACTCCACCGTCTTTAGCATCTCTCAGAAACGGACCGTCAAATATGCTGCATGCACTGTGGATGTGTGTCCTGCAAAAGGATCCATTCTCACACGGAGTGTGGTAAGGCTTAAAGGGGTACAGTAGTTCACTTTAGTTTAATCTTATTTTCAATTTATCCCTTGAACTATCACTTTAATATTTTTTTGGTGGGGGGGTTTTGGACAATATTGCAGGATGGATTGACTCACCAATGGCCTGGGCCAGGGCAATGACCACCTCCTGGCACGTGGTGAGCTCTGTGACGCCACATACGATCCGCTGCACTCCATCCACCCACACTTTCAGCTCCATGGCTCTCATCGAGGGGGCGTCGTCATTCCTCCTCCACACAAGGGGGCGCTACACAGGATCTCTCCAGCATTCTATAGAACAGAGAGACTGTCAAATGCTGGGTTTACTATATAGCTCTGTGAGTTTACTGTATTCCAAAATGCACACACAAAACACTGAAATACAGAGACTCACAAACAATGCTAAATTATCCATCTTGCTCAGTAAGCTTAAAAATGTACAAATAAGAGGTTCTGGGAAATTGCAACTTTCTTGGTGACTACAAGTGAGATGAGACAGCAAAGAAGATTCCAGTTCATTGATGCGAATTAAACCACTCAACATCACCCCGTATCTCTATCAAAATGGGCAGGACCAAGTTTGAGAAAACCTGCTCTCGTGTCTTATTGCTTTGTCATATTCCTCTCCCATTACTGCTACAGTCAATATTGGCAGCCATAGAGTCCCATAGAATCAGAGCATTGCATTTCCAAACTGATGCGGGTTACATGGATAGAAAAAGGCTTATAAATCAAAACCGCACTCTCTCAACATTTAGGAATCTGTTGCTGCACTACATGCACTTAAAAGCTACTTTAGGAGTCCCTCTGTATCTACTACCAAGGACGAAGGAGAAACTTCAGCAGAAGTTTAGTTACAGTTTCTGGTTTCGAGGTACACATTTAATCATTGGAATAAGGGGTTTAATGCAGTGTCTGTCGGTCTGTCTCGAAGGCCCTATCTGACGATGGCGGTTCTATTTGGTAATGCCTACGGGAAAGCTTTCTCTGGTCGCTTGCATGAGGAACCCTTTAAACTGCTGACACAAGCACCTTAGCTGAAAGGCAATGATTACAGACCTGGCAAGGCATCAAGCAGAGGCAACAGTGCAGATCTGAACCGCCAGCCTGCCGGGCCAGGGAAACACAGATGCACGGAGTTTAAGCGTCATTTTTTATCCCTCTCTCGGAACGGCCATCCGTTTTCCTGTTTCGTCCCATTATCCACTTTCTGATCCTTAACTCCCTAATGACACGTAAGACGGCAACAGCTCCCTTGCCTCTTTAAGCATCTTCATCACACCTGCTGCCAGCCTCACAACAATTCCCTGTCACGTTCCCTCTGGTTCAACACCATCCTGCCGCGGGTATCCCTCCGAGACGCCTCTGGTTACTGAGGCCTTCCCTGACTGAGCTAGCCGTTCAGGGGCACCACGCTACGTATACAGGCCTTTGGAATCCCGGAGGCAGTGTTGTGTTGCACTGGGAACTGGCAGAGTGATTTGTAACTGTAGACAGTTACTGCAGAATCTCCAGGCCAGAGCCGCCTGGTAACTGGCTGTAAATAGGGCCATTCCCATGCTGCACACAGCTCAGGGGTAGGAGAGAGAGGTGCAGGCTGCCAGGTGTTAAGTGTTCACATGGAAATTGTATTTTGGGTGGCAGAGGAGGTAAGGATATGGGATTATATGATACAATGTAGAAGTATGGTGTTTTTCCAATCTAATAAATTCCATTCCTCAAGCATTTGATAAGATCATAAAAATACCTTTTGTGGAATACTGAGAAATATGGATTGGGTTATAGAATCTTTAACCACAGGACCTCTGAAGGCAGGGACTGGGTGTCAGACTGAGGAGCTCCCTGTGAGATTCTCTCTCCATCCTCTATTCTCAACATCTGTCACATGTTAAGTATAACTGAAACCACCCTTCTTTGACTGAGAGCCTCGATGGAAAAAGAAGCTTGACTACTAAGGATAAAGGATGTCATTACTTCACAAGGGCGAAATTGTGGTGTACATATTGGGCGGGGGAAGTAGACGGGGGGGGGGTCCAGGGCGTCCTCCCAAAAACGCAAAACAAAGAGCAAATGTATCCAACAAATGTGTAGAGTCACAAGCTTGATGTAGTCATTGTGTGCTATGAATATGGGAACAAATACTTAACTTTCTACTACTTTAATACACATAAGTGAATTTGTCGCAATACTTTTGCTCCCCTAAAATGGGACTATGTACAAAAAGTGCTGTAATTTCTAAACGGTTCACCCGATATGAATTAAAATCTCTCAAATTAAAGCTGACAGTCTGTACATATGGAATTCCATAAGTGTTATTTCATAGTTTTGATGTCTTCACTATTATTCTACAATGTAGAAAATAGTACAAATAAACCCTTGAATGAGTAGGTGTCCAAACTTTTGACTGGTGCTGTATATATATATTTTTTTTATATGCTCTGATTCTATGGGATTGTCTGGCTGCCAATATTGACTGTAGCAGTAATGGGAGAGGAATATGACAAAGAAATTAGATACTAGAGCAGAGTTTCTCAAACTCGGTCCTGGGGCCCCCTCTGGGTGCAAATTTTGGTCTCCTTTGGCAATTTTGCCTATGTTACTTCATCCTGTAAGGCTCACACTCACATCTGACATCATCAGCACCCGTACACAGGGACTACAAAATGTATGAATTAGCACTTAGATCAAAGTTATTTCTTCAATGCCAAAGTATTTGTTTGGGGTGAATATCAACAGTCATGGTTCTTTGGTGGATCATGTATAAATGTCATCCGACTCAGAAAACTCTCTTCAAATTGGCTTTGTAGAAAACCTGTCTTTCATCAGAATATTGATGTAACTTTGGATGCCTAATGCCTTAATAGATGTTATTGAACAATGTGAAATACATAATCAATTATCATCAATGTGGAAAATACGCTGTAATGATGACACAACATCGCTAATCAAATACAGTACTACTGTTACTGTCTTAATGCCAATTGACACTCAATCATAGTTCTGACCCGAGTTGAACTAACAAAGACCACATACACACAATATTGTGTGTTCCTAATTACCAAGAGGACATGGTATGGACACATCTATGAGAATATTTGTGCTGAAGTCATTCGCCCCTCCATCGTAAGATTATCACGTAGTACTGGATATTAGGCAACCAGATGCAAGCACAGCCTCAGAATTGGTAGTGGAGAAACTTGAGCCCTTGAGCGTCATTTAGCCTACTTACAGTCTTTGAATGCTACACAGTCAAATTAGTATAGCTACATGCATAAAACATTTGATAGTGTGTTTACCTTAATACCTCAATTCTGGTGGTACCAAATTCACTTTGTCAGGAGTGGGAAATCTGGACTTTTCTTCAGTACAGACCTACCTTGACTATAACTAAATCATGGCGCCAGTCTAAAGGGCAAGAGATTGTGAAGCACGATGACCTAAAGATGGCAGGTCTCCTTGGTCTTTGGTGGTTCCCTGCTCAGGGTTGAGCACATGGCTGAAGCCTGCTTTCCCTGACAGCTGAGGGGCTACAGTATCTACAGTTTACCCAGGAAGGGTGGCCGTCTGGCCTCCACTGAAAACCTGGAGCTAAACTTAGCCTGGCCCTCTATTCAACCTGCATTCTCTCCATGCCTTGAAGACGGGGGGAGGGGAAGGACTCTACTGCACAGTAAGATCACAGAAGAGTGAAAGGTCGGCAGTTTTGCACAGCTTCGCAGGAGAGAAAATGTGAGAATAGAAGTTGCTCTTTGATATCATAATGTTGCCTGTTATTAAATTTAGTTATTTCTTTAGTAAATAGGAAATCCAAATACTATACTAATCCATTAAAAGTACAGTTGATAAAATAAACAGATATTATTCCAGATTTTCCACTGCTAAAACCAAAGATGAACCTGAGTGATAGACCAATGCACTACGGAGAGAACTTTAAAGCTTCCAAGGATGTGTGCACAGACGAGGGGGGTTGTTCTAACAAGTGGTACACAAAGAAGCATGCTGACGAGGGGACCGCCCACATTGGCGGCGCTGGCATGACTGGATGCAAACAATATCTCGCCATGGCAACTAGCCCCTGGATTTGTAAGGCCCCAACAACGCTGACCGGATTGGTTGGCTCAGCCCTGGGAAAGAACAAACATTCACTGGCAATTAGGAAATAATCCATGTTTTTCTGTCACTTCACATTTTTTCTACAATATGGTCAGAGTGGAGTGGACTAGACCGTGGATAAGCATAAACTCTCTTTATCAAAGCTAGAGGTAAGAGAGTTCCTCTGTGCAGGTTTTGTCTGGGTAAAATTATTTTTTTAAACAATACAGGAGAGGAAAAGTGGTGCAGCGGATGACATTGAACATAATGACATCATTCAGCATTTTTACTCCATGTCAGCAATTGATGACCGTCACAGTTACATACTCATCACGCGCGCGCGCACACACACACACACACACACACACACACACACACACACACACACACACACACACACACACACACACACACACAGAATCATAGACAAAAACACAGCCACAGCAACGGACAATAAAAACAGAAGCCACATTTTCTGGGCTGGCTTGGTGGTGTCTTGGTGTGAGTCTTATCCCCCAGTGGATATTTTTTGTAAGGGGCCGAACAGAGCCCTCTTAAAGCTAGAATCCGCAGTTGAAACAATTAAGTGTCACACCGCCTCGGTTTTGGTAAAAAGCTGAGGGATGGGCCTGGACAAATGTAACCACTCTCAAATTCATAGAGTTAATGATGCAAGGACTGACCACCCATGATATAAACATTATAGTTTTAACCATGTTGAGGCTATACAGTGTTTGTTTACATTTACATTGGAGCAAAAACGTGTATATCTTTGGTTCTGATGGGGTAGGACAACTGAACTAAGCTCATAAGGCACTTCTAAGTTAGATTCTTCAGGGATCAATGGGTATCTTCAGAAAGTTTTCATACCCCTTGACTTATTCCACATTTAATTCTTACAGCCTGAATTGAAAATGGTTTAAATAGATTTTTTTCTCACCCATCTAAACACAGTATCCTATAATGACAAAGTAAAAACATGTTTTCAGAAATGTTTGCAAATGTATTGAATATGAAATAAAGAAATATAACATTTACACAAGTATCAATACATGTTAGAATCACCGTTAGAAGTGATTACAGCAGTGAATCTTTCTGAGTAAGTCTATAAGAGCATTGCACACCTGGATTGTACAACATTTGCAATTTTTTTATCCTGAAAAACTCCCTTGTCCTTAACGATTACAAGCAACCCATAACATGATGCAGCCACCACTATGCTTGAAAATATGGAGAGTGGTACTCAGTAATGTGTTGTATTGGATTTACCCCAAACATAACACTTTGTATTCAGGACATAAAGTTAATTGCAGTATTAATTTACTGCCTTTTTTCCAAACAGGATGCATGTTTTGGAATATTTCCTTCTTTTCAATGTCAATTAAGTTAGTATTGTGGACAGTGGCATGTATTCATGGATGCCAAGGGAAGCCAGGATTCCTCCAAAAAAATGTACCTATAAAAAAACATAAAATAATTTATCTTTTGTCTCTCTGTGTTTCATACTTTTTCTGCCATTCGCAAGAGGCTGAATGTATCTCACCAGAGAAAGGATCCGAGCGAGCGAAATAGCGCCCCTCTGCCTGTGTATGTGTAGGCCATCTGTCTGATGCTGTCTGGTCAAAAATAGTATGACATTGTTGACGCCTGTAGCATTGAATGCAAGGGAAGCCAGTGAGCATTTGGCCTCCCTTGATAGAAAAAAAGTATAAAATAATAGCCAATCAGCGTTGAGCTAAACTGAGTGAGCTCAAATATGAATGGTCCTGGTGCACAAAAAAAAAAAAAAAAGTGTGAAGGGAAGCCAGTTTGGATTTGACTTCACGCCTACACTCTTAGAAAAAAAAAGGTGCCATCTAGAACCAAAAAGCATTCTTCGGCTGTCCCCATAGGAGAACCCTTTGAAGAGCCCCTTTTGGGTCCAGGTATAACCATTTTTGTTCCAGGTAGAACCATTTTGGGTTCCACATATAACCTTTTCCACAGAGGGTGGAAAAGAGTTCAATGTGGAGGAGTGTATCACATCGAGAGAAATTCGTCATTGACAGAAACAACTTGAATTGTTGCATCTTGTGTTATTTTCCTAAATTAGCCATGGATGGAAGTAGGAATTTGGACTTGTGGTTTTACTTAATTCTCCATAATGGCCAATGATTATAATGGCGATTCTGATCCAACCATAAATTTATACATTGTGCCTCTGGACTAAGAAGATGGAACTTCAATATGTAGCTAGAAGGCTAATGTTAACTAGCTAACGTTGCCCATGAAAGGAAGTTAGGCTGGCGAGCAATCATTTTAGCTAGGTAGCCTGGGACAACAAAAAATAAAAGCATGTACTGTATGACAGAGCCATAGACAGGATGGCATTGGTGTTTCTCTACAAGTAGGGTGAGTCAACATGTTTTTTCTACTTGCACGCTCGCACACACACAAAAAAATCTGAACCATGGACAACCAAATCAGATTTATCTTATGTTGATTGGACTAAATAGTTTTTAGTAACTTTTAGTTGTCACTGTATTAGACTAAGCATAGGTGATTTGATGATGTTGAAATGTTGAAGTTGAAATGGTGCTGGAATAGTGGAGGCAGCTCCTGTTTTCTTTGCTACTTGCGGTAACTCTCCATGGTTCTAAATAAATAGTTGTTAAGTAGTCTGAAAATTTCGGAAACAACTTGCTTGACCATGCTGTAGTTCATGCAACTGTTTTTTACATGCAATATGCTTTGTGGACTTCACCAGACAGAGGTTGCTCCCCGGTTTTGTGATGAAACAAAAGTGTGGTTTAATTTATTCTACCACTGTGTCTTCTTATTGTCTGGGACTTAGGCCTATATATCACGGTCGCAATGCATCTAAACTAACAGGTTATAAAGCAAACAACGCAATTATCACAACACATAGGTTGCAATATGGCATTTTTTTCTGGCTTGGCTTCCCCAGTGATTTTACCCATACACCGTTACAGACTGTGGAGTAACTACAATGTTGTTGATCCATCCTCCGTTTTCTCTGATCACACTCATTAAACTCTGTAGCTGTTTTAAAGTAACCATTGGCCTCATGGTGAAATCTCTGAGCGGTTTCCTTCCTTTCCAGCAACTGAGTTAGGAAGGCCGCCTGTATCTTTGTAGTGACTGGGTGTATTGATACACCTTCCAAAGTGTAATTAATAAACTTCACCATTATGTGTAGGCCAGTGACACAAAATCTCAATTTAATACATTTTAAATTCAGGCTGTAACACAACAAAATGTGGAAAAAGTCAAGGGGTGTGAATACTTTCTGAAGGCACTGTATATCTTTAATGTAGAAGTCCAAAAATGGATGTAGCAAGTAAGGATTCCTTAATTTCATTTACCAGCTCTCCATTGCAGAGAGTTTATCAGCCTAATTGTGCTGACATTTTTTGCCTGTATTTTATACTAATTGTTGGTATGGTGACAATGCCTTCATGCTTCTGAAACTAAGCCAAGGGAACTTTGTCCTTTGAAACAGCTAATAGAAATGTCAAAGTGGGCTGCTAGTCTTTCAAGTGTGAAAAACTGGAAATGTCAAGATTTTACCTCAATTTTACCCTTGGATAAAGTGAAATTTCATTTTGAAGCAAAGATGGTTTGGAATTAAAACGTCTGACTCATTCCACTAGAGCGAGAGGAAGGCCTAAACAGACGATTGATGTTAGGGTGCTGTACTAGAAATAAAATGGATAGTATTGCTGATTGCTGATTGGCAGTCGGCATTGTCAGTCATTTGTCAAATAACTCCATCCCCAAGCGTTGCATTCTTCCCAAGACATGCCATATTCAACAGGTGAGATTTTCCCAGGTAAGCCCCTCAGCAGGAGGACCACAGACTTATCCCACTCTCTGCCTGTCTAAAATTACATTTAATTTCACTTAATCTGACAGCAGCTTTACTGAGTACAGACGGATCCCCGAGCAGCCAAAATCACTTCATTTCCTGGTGATATACTGTAGGTTGGAGTAATGAATCAGGCAGAGATGAACTGCTACTGACCCAGTTCTGAGGCTGGGAGGCTAGCTGCAGATAGCAGGCATGGCATCGCAAACAACATGGCATTGGCAGAGGAGTTCCTAGGATGGGCTCGCCTGGAATTATATCACAGAGATTTCCCAAAATGTCCCAAAAACGGGGTGTTTACAACACCTGTTAACCACGTGACTGACATTTCTTACTCACAATACCTGAAACTTGAGCCTAGACTTACCTTTCCAGCAGCATATGCAGCGAATTTTGTTTTTACTTATATAACAGGGAGCTTCAGCTTAGTCAGTCACCAAACAGCCAGTTTTGGTCTTTCTTGTGCCCTTTAAGACCGATGGAGGAAGGGAGAAAGGAATTCAGCTCCTTTGGACCGAATCAGCTAGTCTGATCAGTAGTTCCAAATGCCTCACTGTCATCAGAGTTTAAAGAGGTTCAGTTTATAATGAAGGCAGGCAAGGATGTTAAGTGAGCCTTCACATATGGTCAACTAATGTTAAAGCTAATGCTTAGTTTTAAAATTCATAGTGAGCCAATATGAGAAAAAAAAGGAAACAATATGCACTTTGCCACACAGAGAGATGTCAGTTTTGTTAGAATCAGGGGAGGTTATTATTAGTAGTAGACCGGTAGCCTAACACTCAGTTCAGAGATGTACATTTAAAGTCACCCAGTGAGGTTAATGAGGCAATAATTTACTGCGCCGTTGTGGTGACACACTGGGCACAGCGAGAGTCTATTTCCTGATCTCATTCAGCTGGAAATGACTGATGCAAATGCTGCTCCAAGAACAATTCTATCACTTGGCTGTTCATCTATAGTTGGTAAAGATTAACTTTCAAATCAATTCTGTTATATAGGCTTCAAGAGTTTCCAAAAATAAAATGACCTTCCCCAGTAGGCCTTTTCTTGAAAGATCACGGGATGCTTGAATGAGCTCACTCAAGTGTTGCGTAGTTGGACTGACAGGGTGGTACTGGCAAGTCTTGCTTGGCCAGATTTACTAGATGACTTTACTTGAAATTGGAAGATTTGCCTTTTGTTTTGGAAGGGTTCAGTACATGCTTAGAACATTGTGCTTTGGAAGGGTTGAGTACAAAGAAGAGACACATGGTAGAGCTCCACATGACCAAGTGTGGCTGTCCAGATCTCTAACTCAGTCTGCTCTGAAGGGGGGGGGTACAGGATTAGTGCCTCATGGAGTAATTGAAGGGAAAGACTGCAGCTTCTATTGAATCACAATTTCAGCAGACCAGGGGTAGTTCAACAGGACATGATATGAAGTATCTTCAAGTTAAAACACAAAATGTGCCTTCAACTGATGCTGCTACTTATACAACAGTCTGGTGGTCTACTGTAGTCGGCAGACATTTTCAAAACCATATCTTCCACTACTGATGACAAAACCAGCATAAAAAACAAAATAGATGTTTGAATCTGCATGTTTGGTTCATAACGTTTTTTTTAAATAAATGCACAGCCGCCTTTTCCAGTTCTAAGGCCAACCTTAACGAATAGGAATAGTGAACTAAGACACATGGCTAAATCAGCTCACTCTGTTGGTCACATGCTTAATATCCCATCACTCAGGATGGCACACCTAATCATCTTCCACTGCATCGCTCCTAGTGAGAAAATGTGGAGCCTCAAAGGTTGAACGTAAGCAGCTTGGGAAGAGCAATAAGCTGTTAACCCTGTAAGAAGAGGAGCTTATGTTGACAACAGGGGATGGAGAAAGCCAAGTAGTAGTAAACAAGCCACAGCGTGCAATCTGTCATGTGTTTTCCCAAGTTCATCTGGGTTCTCAATAGTCCTTTCAGTAACTGGTGTAACAAGGCGCTCAATATTTAACAGAGTGTACGAAACATTAGGAACATCTGCTCTTTCCATTACATAGACTGACCAGGTGAATCCAGGTGAAAGCTATGATCCCTTATAGATGTCACTTGTTAAATGTATTTATATTTTATTTCATCTTTATTTAACCAGGTAGGCTAGTTGAGAACAAGTTCTCATTTACATCTGCGACCTGGCCAAGATAAAGCAAAGCAGTGCGACATAAACAACAACACAGAGTTACACATGGAATAAACAAGTGTACAGTCAATAACACAATATAAAAAAAGAAAGTCTATATACAGTGTGTGCAAATAGTGTGAGGAGGTAAGGCAATAAATTGGCCATAGTAGCGAAGTAATTACAATTTAGGAAATTAACACTGGAGTGATAGATGTGCAGATGATGATGTGCAAGTAGAAATACTAGTGTGCAAAAGAGCAGAAAAGTAAATAAAAACAATATGGGGATGAGGTAGGTAGATTGGATGGACTATTTACAATTGGGCTATGTACAGCTGCAGGGATCGGTTAGCTGCTCAGATAGCTGATGTTTAAAGTTAGTGAGGGAAATAGAAGTCTCCAGCTTCAACAATTTTTGCAATTCATTCCAGTCATTGGCAGCAGAGAACTGGAAGGAAAGGCAGCCAAAGGAGGTGTTGGCTTTGGGGATGACCAGTGAGATATACCACTTCAATCCATGTAGATGAAGGAGGAGAAAGGTTAAAGAAGGATTTTTAAGCCTCGAGACATGGATTGTGTATGTGTGCCATTCAGAGGCTGAATGGGTAAGGCGCACCGGTTTGAGTGTGTCAAGAACTGCAACGCTGCTGGGTTTTTCATTTTCACACGCAACAGTTTCCTGTGTGTATCAAGAATGGTCCACCACCCATTGGACTTCCAGACAACTTGACACAACTGTGGGAAGCATTGGAGTCAACACGCATTCAACACTTTTGCGAGCCATCGGAAAACCTCCCTGGTCTTTGTGGTTGAATCTGTGTTTGAAATTCATTGCATGACTGAGGGACCTTTCACAAGTATCTGTATCTAGGCTAACAATTTGAATCAGCTATGTAGTGCTAGGTCAAAAAACAAAACGTGCACCCAGAGGGCTCCAGGACCGAGTTTGGGAAACACTGTCCTAGGCCACTATTGTGAGCTTATTGTATGAGGAAGATTTCATGAGAGAGTTCAAGTAGGCTACCAATTTGTGCTACTGTATAACAGCATCTATATCAGAGATTCCATGCATGGGTGAGAGGCAGGGGTACACAACTCCTGTCCGGCTAGAGGACCACAGTATATGCCGGGTTTTCCACCTTGGCCTTTCACAGACTAATTAAGACCTGGTGTGTAGACCCTCAAGACACACTAGTTGAAATAATAACTAGCTTAGCTAATAATTAGTTGCTATATGGAGTGTGTACCCTTTGTTTTATCTTTTTTTTTAATTGTTTCATCCAAAAACAATGAGTCCTAAACATGTGCAACCTTCCAACACTCCCCCAGCTATGCTCGACAGAGGAGTTTTAGCCCATGTGCAACCTTCCAACACTCCCCCAGCTATGCTCGACAGAGGAGTTTTAGCCCATGTGCAACCTTCCAACACTCCCCCAGCTATGCTCGACAGAGGAGTTTTAGCCCATGTGCAATTTCACTTTAAAATGTATGCCAAACAAAAACAAATGACTGCAAAGTTAAACGAAACATACAATTCTATGCACAAGGACTACTTTTAACAATTTCCACTGAAAATTTTACAAAAACACATTTACTTGAAGTACAGTGCAGATGCAATGTTTGGTAACAGAATGACTGTTTGTGCTGTCTGTCATTCTGTTACCAAACTTTGCATCTGCACTGTACTTCAAGTAAATGTGTTTGTCACATTTTCCATGTATGTTGTTAAAAAGTAGTCATCATTTCTTTGGTTTATTTTAAGGATGAACTTTCATTCCAACTGTGGGTCCTGGTAGGCCACCTGTAATTACAGCCCAGTGTATATTCTCTAGCAATGAAATAAGATCCACGACTCTGGAGAAACATGCCCAGTCTCCCCACAGGGGGAAGAGAAGGTCTACAGTGCGGGGGAGTAATAGTATAATCCTGGGGGTCTCTCTTGATGTCTGAAGCTGCCTGAAAACAACTGTTTCTGCCCCACCCACTGTACAACCCTGGTAACCCCTCAAAGATGTTGGACCCTCTGACTATTTAAATTTGTTTAATTTAAAACACACACTATAAAAAGTACTTCATCCCCAAAACTGGTCCGCTCTTTTAGGTTTAGCAAAGGACATTTTCTGGTGTTGTTTCATTCCAGCTGTACTGTATGCCTCCGTTCACCTCTTCCCATCATTTTATTGACAAGCAAATCCACCCGTATAACTCCAACAATGCCTCATTTCCTGTGATGCCACTCATCAGGTATGTCACCATTAACAGGGATTCCATAAAACCTGTATTTGTGTTGTTCACCGGCTGTGCTACAAGCATGAATACAGTCTCACAGTCCTTTACCTCACAGATTAGTATCAATCCTGAAAGAGCTTTGAACCGTTACACAATGTAAATTCACGTCTAACACAGCCCCATACATGGACAGGAGATAGGTGCAGAAAAGTGCATGGAAGTTTGTCAGTGACAGTACAAACACGTGTTGTCAAGCAGACTAGTGTAAGTGCCTTCAGTGGGTTGTCTGTGTTTGATTGCACATTGTCATACCATGTAAATCATCCAGTAGCTGGCTGTTCACTCATGAAGGGCAAAATAACCAAACTATATTGGACTGTTTTAAATCGTAAGAGCACACAGCCACAATTTGAAAAGATGTGAGTGTTTGCTTTTTCTGAAACTTCTGCTGTCCCTTTTACAACTTGTAGTTCCACTTTCAGTGGTTCTTTACTTTACAATAAGCCTATTATTTCCATTGCTTTAATAGGAAATTACCGGTATGTATATTCAAATGAATCCCAAAGAAACAAACAATGAATTGGTTATTGCATTGTGTGATTACCATTGTACCCTGTAACTTTTCAGTAAATACCTGGTAACTTATGTACCATGAAATAAAGTGTTACTCTAAATGTCCTTGGCAAGAAGCTCAATAGGGACTCAGGCTCCAACTTGTTAGACAAACAGTCAGCAGAAAACAGAACTGCCACATCAAACAAAGAAATGAGACGGAAGGTTCAATTCAAACAAGCAGAATTTATGCCTTGGCCTGAAAAAAATATAAATCACCACTGTCACATAAAATAGGTAAATGGTGAAATATTGCAGTTAAAATGCCTTCAGAAGTATTCATACCCCTTGACCTATTCCACAATTTTATGTGATACAGCCTGAATTCAAAATGGATAAAATAAATGTTTCCCCTCACCCATCTCCATACAATACTCCATGATGACAAAGTGAAAACATGTTTTTAGAAATGTTTGCAAATTCATTGAAAACTAAATACAGGAATATCTTGTCTACAGAAGTATTCACACCCCTGAGTCAATACACGTTACAATCACCTTTGACAGCAATTACAGTTATGCGTCTTTCTGGGTAAGTCTCTAAGGGCCCGATTGCGTCTTAGGAAATGATGCCTTTCTTACGCGCGCCTTTCATACGCACTTCTTAGTAGTTGGTTTTCAGACTTACCTTATGAAGGTGCATAACGGGCTTTGCTGGCGTGGTTCCCTTGCACGCTGTAAATAAATGTAATTGAACCGCTGAAAATCCTCCCACTTGCTAGCCAACAGCTTTTCACATGGATTTTTCATTCAATAGGGTTTTCAGTACATTTATCTTAAGCCATCCATTTAAATACGGTGTACCTTTTAGTTCGATTTTTTTTTGACAGACTCAATAGAATATATCTATAAAATAGGTTCAGAATATTAGGGGTCAATGAAAGAAAGGCATCTACAGTGGCTTCAGAAAGTATTCATACCCCATGACTTATTCCACATTTTGTTGCGTTACAGACTGAGCTAAGAACTTATTAAATTGTTGTTTTTTTCTCTGACAAAGTGAAAACATGTTTTTAGACATTTTTGCAAATGTATTGAAAATGAAATACAGAACATTTACATAAGTATTCACACCAGATGCAATAGTTTTTTTT